>NW_027286808.1:2547366-2978064 GCF_022747635.1 Hetaerina americana | reverse complement strand
TCCGTACATACCGTCATAGTCAAAATGTCAATACGACTTTTGAGTGATTATTTTTGGGGTGCTCTTACTCACGAAACGGCTGGATGAAAATTGAACAAGAAGAGGGGGTTTACATGCAAGGTCTTTCCCAAAAGTAATAGAAATAAGACGATGAAAAAATTTATTATTCACTCAATAGTCTACGAAGTAGCACCCTAGTGCGTCCACACACCGCTGCCAGCGGGTTTTCCACGCCTCGCACGCCTTCTGGAAGGAGGCGCCCAGAATTCTGCTAAGCTCCCTCGCCACGGCATGTTGTAACGCTTCCACCGTCACGTGGGGACATCCTTTCAGCATGGTTTTGAGGCGGGGGAAGAGTAAGAAGTCTGAAGAGGCAACGTCAGGGCTTTAGGGTGGCAAAGGTGGGCACTCACATGGTCGAGAAGCTCTTCGCAGAGCCGCGTGCGAGTTTCCTTTTGTTCGCCAACCACTTGGCACATACCTTTCTCATGCCCATATTTGCCGTCACAAGTCGATGCACATTACTTTTAGGGATGTCTTGTTTATCAAAAACCATGCAAACACTTAATTTGAAATCCCTGTCCAACAAAGCCTATAATATTGGAAGACTTTCGTCACACTTTGAGGTTGAAGGGCGTCCTGAAGTTTCGGTGTCTTCATCTTCTCCACCCTCCTGAAATAATATCTGCCACTTAAAACACCCGTTCTATCCATTGCGTTATCACCATAAGCTACCTTGAGAATGTCATGAGTGTCATTAAAAATAGTACTTTAATAAACAGGGAGTAAATATCTAACAGTCTCATAAAACTAAATGTAAATCTTACGCTGAAAGTAACCGTGAGGAGTAAGAGACTGCCAAACTGTGACAGGAGGCGTTAGGTCTTCAGGTAGATCTGTGTTGTAACAGCTTCACAATAATGAAATAAAAATTCGACCCTGTACTTTCATATTAAAAAATATGTTACCATTACGTGCATAGTGTAAGTTCAGTGGTTTATACGTGTATAGCATCATTATTTATGTGAAGTTCATCATAAGGGACGAGAGTGTCATCAACTCTCATGTATTTACTGCGGAAAATTCGCTCTCTATTGATATATTTTCTCCATCATGGCGACGCCAGAAAATTTGGGTCGTGTCTCAATATGCCATTCCCCGCCGTTTCGATCATTTCCAAGTATATTTTTGAAGACTGATCGTCATCATTTACGTTGCAACCAGTGCCGCTGAAGCCAAACAAGAGATAATTTTTCCAATTCAAGGTTATATTAAATTAATGGAAATAATGATGTGTATGCTTTCCATTGCATTATTAATCAATGAATCTAACGTAATATAATTTCACTGATTATTTCACTGAGTTGAGTTTTCACTGATTATTTTGTACCAAAATTTCTAAGGACTCTCTTACTCTCTGTTTTGGTTCTAGTTTGTTTGTGTTCTCTGAGATGTTCGACGAAAATATAATTGCAAGCACGACAAAAATGAAAATTTTCACGACGTATACATTATCATTTCATACAGCTAGGAATAACTTGATCAATTTCTCAGGAGAAAATCCAGACGGGACAAAATTAACATATCACCGCCTTCATCATTATTTATCCTAACTTTTTTGCTTTGACCATGCAGAAAATTTTAAAAGAAATTTCTTCGACCATAACCGTAATCATCGTCTGACACTCCATATTTTCCTCTTCTTAAAATAAGTATCGTAATTTAAAATTTTGTTTTTCCGTCGTAGAATTCAACTGGTGAAAATGAGTTCGTTGAACTCCTATTCGCACAGGTAATCTCAAGGTGGCCGACATGCATACGTGCGGACTCCATTGAATGGCCAAAATACACTTTCTTCTCCGGTCTCGGGGTAAATGGCGAAAATGGCCTCTCGCCTGGGCATCCGTAATATTACCCGTCACCGGCCCAATTCCCTCGTGGATGGGTGACTCCCATTCCATTCCCTCACCGTGGAACCGAAGCCAACGAGTCTTCTCTCTCCGTCACACGCCGATCTGCACATGTATTTCTGTCCCCCCACGACGGGGGTTCTAAAATCTCCGGCTCCCTCCTCTCCGTTCCCCAGGAACATTCTTTCCCGTATCTCTTCGTCTGTGCCCCACCACAGTTTTCCCACCCCCTAAGTCTCCGCAACCGTCTCGATGGCGAAGGCGCCTCCATTCTCTCTGGAATCCCATCCCCCCTCCCGACAATCGAGTAAATCATCCGGCCGGCCCCTCCGCGCCCCACACTCTATCGCCTCCCCGACCGGCCGGAAATAAAAAAAATATGAAGAACACATCCTCCCTCAGTCCCGCGAAGTGAGCGGGGTGAATGTATTCGACGCTCCCGCCCCCTCTTTCCTCCTTCCACCCGCAGACAACCACCCCCATAACCATTCAGACTACTCTTTCATCCTCCCACTCTCATTCCGTGTTCCCCCACCCACGATTTATCCTGCCTTCCCTTTCCAACCCCGTCCCCTATATCTCCCGCACCCGCTCCGTCGACGTTTAGGCAGCGTCAGAGGCCGCTCCCGGGTTCGACCCCGTCTCCTGGTCCGGGGATGCGGGGGTGAGGATCCGGTGATCACGGAGACGGGAGGGACGGAACGGAGGAGCAAATGGAGGAGAGAGAGGGAGGTTGCGGGAGAGATAGAATCGGGAGTCGGGACCGGGGGGAGGGAGGGAATGTGGCATTGAATCCCCGGCCCCACTCCAGCGCGACAGGCGCCATGCCCGGGTACGGCGCCAGGATCGGCGGTTTTGGGGGTGGGGAGCGGCGGTAGGGAGAGAGTTTGGAAGGGGGAGAGGGGAACGGAGAGGCGGGACGACAGACAGTCCGTCTAGGACACTTCATCTCTTCCTGCCACCCCCTCCTCCTCGACCACCCTCTCTCCCACTCTCTGATTTACCTCCCCCGCCCGACCGCCGCGTCACTCCCCCACCCTCTTTCCCACAGCTCCACCACATGGCGCCTCCCCTCCTCGGCTGCGTCTTCGGTGTCGTCCTGCGCCCTTTTGCCGTTTGATGATGCTCTACTCTTCCCCTCTACCACTCATCCTCCGCCCCCCGTAGCCTTGCAATTCGCTCCGACCCTGGAAAACATGGCGCCCCTACTATCTCACCCTCCACCTCTCGTCATCCCCAAAAACAGTCCACCCTCCTCCCCCACACCTCCCCTTTCGCCGGCATAATTCCTTCACATCTTTCCCCTCTCCCGACATCCCTGTTCACATCCGAATCCCAGTCCTTCCATCACACCGTCGCTGCCAACCCTCCCTCCTCCAATAACCTCCGTCCGAACAACGCTCCCTCAACCCCTCTCCCAGACCTCTAAAACTTAAGTTCTGGCACTCGAGATCTTCTCCTCTTCCCTTCGGCATTATGGTAGTTCTTTCTGTTCCCCCATCGCTCTCATTTTCCTTCCTTTTCGCATGTCTCAACTCTCCCCCCATCCGTTTTTCAGCTTTAGTATCTCGTCTTCCTTCTTTCCTTCCCTTCACACTGTAGGCGCTGTTTACATTTGTAGCAGAGACGTTCTCCCTAGAAGTGACCCAAAGGTGTATATTGGTGAGTTCAACTTCCGAGGGGGAGGAATCTAAGGGCCTGTCGGGTGTGGACTTTTTCGCTCTCCCGCGTTATTCGTGAAACAAATAATTTCAAAGTTTTGGTAACTCCCTCTCTGATAACGATCCGATCGACCAAGTGGTGAGAAGTTGGACTACGTCTGACTAACTGGATATCAGATATCTACTTAACCGTTTAATATTTATGAATGATAATTTGTCTGGCTTTACATAATCTTTGCTGTTAATGATTCAAACTCCAGTCTGAAAGCTGTTTTAATTAATCATTTCAGTTTTTAACGAATTTTAAAGAACTGTGTTCATCTTCTTTTTACACCCTTTCCGTTGGCGGTTCTGTTTCGTTGACAGCTATTTCATTTAAGCTACCACATGTTCTCGGCCAAGACTCCTGTTTTCCACAGGTTTACGTAAGAGCAAGCCTTTTCCAAAGTAGCGGATTTTCATTCTGCACTTAATATGATGATGAATTCCGTTATATACGCCATTTTTGTTAAACTTGTACGGCTGGATATGGACATGTTTTTTGGCATGGTCTTTTAGCATAAATCACCGGGTGAAGAGCTCTTGTTTCTTCGTGAGTGAATAATACACATCCAGTGCCGCTGCGTTCGTCTTGTCGAGCCCCTGCTGCAAAATGCCTTGTAAGCACTTATTTCGGCAGAAACAGAACAATTCATCAATTTAAAGTTATTCCAGTTTACAAACGTGGATAAATATTTGATAATTTTCCTCCACAATGTCAACTGTAAAAGAAATTCGATTCTTTTCCCCCCCAAAAATAGTGTTTGTTTATGTTATAGGGTGACTAAAGTTATCTTAATGCAATTTTAGCACCTACTTAATGCACTTACTTCCTTGCCTCGCAATGCAGTTTTAGGTTTTTGAGGAGTCGTTTTCTTACTTGCTTTCATTAAAGATGGGCAATATTTTTCCTATCATTAGTGGACCTGTCTTGTGATGAAAGTATGGAGCATGGATAAAAGAAACCGTGCACCCAATAGCATGCAAATATATTGAAATATATCAGTAATTCATGACTGAAATTATTTATTCGTCGTAGGCGGGCATTAGGGTGTGAAGCTCATTCAACCACGACCTTCACAACCCGTCTTTATTTATATTCAGGTTTTTCACCTCATTATCTAACCTCTCCGCTTTTTATAACCTGAAGAAGAGACAATCTTTCATTACCTGAACGTTATGCCGGAGTAATGGTCTGTGAATTATCCGAATTGTCATCCTCAGCTTACGCACCAGATCGTCATTCACACGAATAAAATCACGCCTTTTTCCATTTTTATCGCCATCTAATCCCGGTTACATTCCGTCTTCAATATTTGTGCCCCCGTGGGTTGAGATCAGGTGCGGTCCGACGGTTTACCCAAATGATGGCACGGCTTAACCCTCTTTCCCCCTCCGCGACTGACTCTCTCGTCTCATCGACCCTCTCCCCGCGTCGAGTCCACTGAAGAGCGCCGTGGAGTCGCAAATCGTTCCCATTCGCCCCTTCAATTCTCCTCCCCCTACTCCGCTACCCTTCCGTGCCCTCCTCCCCGCTCTTTCCGCATTTCCCACCCCGTCCCCCGATCCACGGATTCTCATCTTTCTCATGCGCTCTCTGCGTTACTGTCACATCATCTTCCATTTCTGATCACAATCCGCGCACGGATTGCCGGTCGCAAAAATGGGAAACTCATTGCATCATTATGACACATTTCACCCCACGCCCACTTCAGCACAAATTATTGTATTTAGAGGATATTTTCACAAGAAAAAAATACCAAAATCCTTATTTTACTTACGCATTAATGTGGGTTTATTTAATAGTGTCGTATTATAAAATTATAGGTGTATTTAGTTTTCCTATTTTACAGATAGGTTAATTTAATCCATCATTCGAATATATTCCGCATTTATTTACGCTTTTTAATTCCATTTTTTGTTATTATCTCCAATATTCGTGTACACATTTATGCTCTTGAGTATATATTATCCCTTATGATTTAATATATTTCCCACATACCTCATATATTAGGTTTTGTAGGGAAATAAGATGAATAATCGACCGTAAAAGAGGTTACGGAGAGCGATACATGCTGAAGAGTACGCACTAAAATAACTCGTATGCATTCTCGTACTTTAAGAAAATGTCTCTCAATTAGCCCAAATCCATTTGAATCAAATTCATTTTAATTTAAAAAATGATGAAACATTTATCATTCACTTGTGGCCAATATAATCTACTGATCCGGCGCGGTCCGTGAATTAAGAGCTCGAAGAAAAATTTAGAGATAAACGGTTCGAATTCCGTATACCGTCACCTTGGATGTTGGGTTTTTACACGATGGAGTTTTCTCTCACGGGTGTTGAGGGTGATGATATTGCACAATGTTTAGACACATGTGGAGTGGCCGGGACCCAAAAAGCATTTTACTATCCATGCAAAGAATTATGTCCATTATCTGACAAGGTGTACCGCTCAGGTTCCTAAAATATTGTTAGTAGTTTTCTAACTACACATACTCGTATCTATTATCTATGCTAACTCTTGTGAAAGAAATGGATGACCACGGAACTTTATATGGCCTTAAAAGAAAGAGATAGCCCTCATAGAAAATGGAAAAGTGCTCAATAATTGCAACTTATAGAACAAATTATATGGCTTATGGAAATTTCACTATTGGCACTTCGTAAATGCAAGTGGGAATATTATGAAAACTCTTAAAAGTTCCTGGCTAGCCAGGTTAAAAAAACAACAGAAAATGGTTGACAATATATTTAGAACTAAAATTATATAATTTGTGAGTAGCATAATTTTTTATTCTCTGTAGGCAGAGAAAACATTATTGCCTGACGAAAGAATTTGCAAATTATTCCCCTAAAAGAATTAATGACATAAAAAATGTATGTTCAAAAAATTTACCTAGTAGTATGGGCATACGTAAAGTAGAAAGTAATGCCTGCTTTCATGTTCCAAACATAAACTTGAGTCAGTTCTATCGGATTATAGGCTGTATGAATACTCATATATCTCCAGGTATGGATATTATTAGAATGAAAGACTTAAAACAGATTATGACTGCATTAAGCCCTATAATTGCTCAGATTATTAATTCAAGCATTAATGTATACGCTGTTCTCAATGTAGTGAAGACAAAAATAATTCGACCAGTTCCTAAAGATGGTTCTCTAGCCATACATTCAATTACAGACCTATATTGATTTTATTTTCGTTGAAAAAATAATAGAAAGATATACATCTTGCATATTCAAATGTTTTTAATATCTGGAGAAAACTTCCTTAATCAAAAACCAGTACAGTTGTGAACGTGGCATGGGAACCACTAATGCATTATGCCCTAGTATTGTGAGTTGGATATCATGTCCTAGTATCATAAATTATTTTTGCTGAAGTTTTTGATGTGGCTTAACACGTTAATATATCTAATTTTCTTTGGTAATATTGAAGGAAAACAGTGATTAATGCATATAAAACTTAAAGAAAAAGTTCATATTCAATAAAATCAAAAGTTTCACGTGAAAGTAATATTTATTTTCACGATTGTCAAAGTTAAGAAACAAATAGCTGCAACCTCCAATGAAAATAATGTATTCATGAACTTAAATACTAAGGTGCGACGATAGAGAGCAACTTAAAGTGGGAATCTTATGTAAATAAATTATGCTATACTTTTTTTACTCTTTATTGAGATCGGCAAATATTAAGCCTCTAACCCTATTGCGTGTAGTAGGTCACTTCATTTCGATTTAACCAAGTCTATTATAGGATATCGAAATGAAATTTGGGCTCTCAGTTACAAACTTTATGTGGCTAAAATTGAGAAAATCCAAGGGAAACCGCAGGTGTCATATCTGTATGCCTATGGTTATTATATACATAATAATAAATTATCCAATACCAACTTCTTGTGAAAAATATTTATGCAATGTCGCCAAATTATTTGAACTACAAAATTATATTAGGTCAAAGTTTAATATAGTGAAGAATTTAGAAAGCCTGTGGGTGTAAAATACAACATGAGATACAATTACAATCGCCTGAGTAATCATATGTCCTACTCTCTCATCATGTTATTGATTAATTCTATGGTCTCGGGCTCAACTTTGTGGAGGTTCATGTTCGTTTAAATGAATATACTTTGTAACTTCCCCACAATTTTTTTGGAATTCCCCAAAATTGTGTGGAAGTTACAAAGTATATTCATTTAAACGATGTTATTGATTATCCTGAGGGCCACTTAAGCTGCGTAGGAAATCAAACTTCTGTTTCCGTATTCCTCACATATCCTTTCCCTTTTTTGCAATAGAAAGTAACATTGATCTGACGACATTTTTCGGCCAAATTCCTTCCTCATAAATGCTTAGAATTATTCCATTTGAACTCAGCCCCTGTTTTTATGAACCTTTCAGTAGTTCCGTGGGAATGCTGTCTTCCCTCAAGCCCTTAATTGATTTCATTGCCCTTAATGCCCTTTCTATCTCTCCATTGAGTACGCCTAGGTCTAAGCTCATTTACGTCATATTCTCTTTCTATGTCTAAGTTTCCTGGCCTAATGTCTTTGCCATATAGTTCCTATAGATATTCCTTCCATCTCTCTTGCATCTCCCCAGGTTCAATAATATATTTTCTGACTTATCTTTGATTGCTTTGCGACTCTTCCCTTATTTTTTCCTATCAGTGCTTTAAATTTCTTGAATGGTGCAATTTCATCCTTCCTTTGTAAACTTTCCATATTCTCGAACTTCGTCTTCCAACATGATTCTTACGCCGACCTCGGATTATCATTCAATTGTTTATATTTCTTTCTACCTATCTCTCTGTGGAAACATTCTTCCATTTCCTAGTCCCATCTATATTTCGAATCATTTCGTCCGCTATTAATGGTTTTTTTCCTTAGTTTCCTCAGTTTTTCCCATAGTTTTGTTCTCGATTTTCGATACACCCTTTTGATACGATCTCATTCTTTTCTATACATTTAGCACTCCCTCTACTCACTCATGATTTTCTCTACAGCTGGTGATTTATTGCCATTAAGATTAATAATTACACATTATATTTACTCAACCGTCTTCTCTGTTTTAGTCTTTTGGATTTGTCGTTATCCTTCATTAGTAATAAATTATGACCTAAGTTCGCATTCGCTCCAGGAATACTGCAAACTAATCACGCTATTCCTAAATTTGTACCTAACCATAATATAGTCTCACTGATGTATTTATGTATCTCGGGGTATTTTCCATGTATTCATAGTTCTATTACTATGTTAAAACTAAATATTCTGATACTGACTAAAGTAAATATTATTTAATATAGCCAGTCTAAAAAGAAGCCGTAGGAAGCTCCATTTGTCCTTGCCATAACCATTCTTATGATTAAAAATTCTTTCATTCTTATGATTGAAAATGATTCCGTACAGCTCAATTGCTTTCTCACCGTAATTATTCTTTATTCCTAGATCGGAGTCCCTAAACTCATTACCGCCTCTTCCTTCCAACTCAACATTTTCAGAGTGTAAAAATCATTCGCATTTACTGGGATTGACTTTTACACTCTGAAATTGTTGCATTATAATACACATAGAGCGGATGATTCCGTTAAAAGTTACTGTCGCGGTATCTCCCGCAGTTTCTTAGAATGTCTTCCTTCGCCTACCGTCGCGTTCCAGTATCCAATCTCTATCAATTGCTTCCTTCTAGGAACACCCCGTAATTATATCATTGAACTGATCGTAAACCCTGCATGTAAACTTGAACAATGGCCAAACTCGTTGGTTCAACTTTTACTTCTAATAATAATATTCTATCAATTGAATCTACATTGGCTACGATTCTTCCTACCTGTTTGTTCAATATAATTGCCCTCCTTTCTGGCTATCTTCCTCTACCCTTAATATCACTATCGCTTTTATCTAACTATAATTTTGACTCCAGTAACCCCCGCTATCCTTCTATCTCTCCTCACGCATGCCTAAAATATCTATATTTCCTCCCTTAATCTCTTACTTCATATTTTCTAATTTCCGTCTAGTCAACACAGATTTAACATTCCAATTTCCTATTTTAACTATTTCGGTTTGCCTCTGTCTTCTGCGCTGCTGCCGATTTTGCTTGGTAAGGATTTCGTGAGATTCCGACCGCGGTAGCCTTTCCTCTCCTGCTGCAGGACTCGACGAACGGCCAATAGGGACGAGTCCCGTAGTTGCCAGTGCTCATATTTATGGTTTCCACCAACACAGTCTTTAAATAAATAATTGGGGTGACCTCCCGTAGCCTTTCTCACAAACCTAAATGTGGTACCATAAAGTAAAGACAAACGTATCTCAACCTTAGTTTTAAGCTATAAGAAATATCTCATTAGAAGAGAATTTTCCCGAGAGATTTGAGCAGAACACTTTCAGAGACTAATATATGTTAATTAGATTTTCTTGGCACCCCACCCCCGCATTAACTTAATAAAATAAATTTTATGTAATATCACCCAAAATAATATGTTCGACGAACCTCATTTAAAACATTCAGACTAATGGATTTCATTTTACTTTAACACTATTTTCTCGCAAACCTCTATGCATTACATTTTTACATAATGTATCTTTTATAATTATGCCCCGATTGTATTTTTAATGAGCTTGCCAATATACCGCTGTATTTATCTTTTGGAACGACCTCAGTCAATACTTTATTTCCACTCTTTGATTAAACCGATCATTTTATGCTTTACCCGAGCGTCATGAAATGTGCAATTTAAATGGCATTTTTTTGCCTGATTTTTTATTATTGCTTATGGTTCTATTTACACTATTCGTTGAATAAAATTTAGTTTTAATTACTATGTTTTAATTTGATGCATAATACTCAAGCATGCATTATTAACTTGTCATTTAATATGCGCATGCATTATTTTTTTCTTTTTTTAATTTATTGAGCAAGAGTAATTGAAATGTATAAGGCATTACATTTTTATCCCTCAAGGTAATATTTGTTGCTGTTATAAGATTTTTCTTCTTTGAACCATAAAGATCACAGGCATTATTTGTCCACGCAAAGCTAATAAATTATAATATTTTTACCTCAATGCTCCCATATAACATAAATTTTGCTGCTGAGGACTTTCCATTAGGGAGTAAAGTTTATTCTGCCCAATATTCCTTTCCCCTCTTCATCCTTCTGAGTACCTCTCATCACCCTCCTCCCTCTATCGTCGTTTCATTACTCCGAATATTCCACCCGCCCTTAACTCCTTCCTTTCTCTTCATTCCGCCGAGCCTCTGACCTCCGTGACCCCTTTAAATGCACCCCTTTCTTTTTATCTTCCAAACCTTCGCCACATGACCGGAACGCATAGTCGTGTATTTATGCCAAACACTTTCATGTCCCTTCATTTTCATTTTATGTTCAAGTACTTTCGACCCTTCTGTGTCATTATAGTACGCCGCCCCCGATTTCCTTCCTCCCGTATGAAAAGTTATCTTCTTTTTCCACGTCATTTTCTAGAGCCATCACAGTCGTCCATAATATCCCACGTTTTTATTACTCGGAATTTCTTTTTCCATCGTTGTGACTATCTTGCTCGCCCAAATATCTCCCTCCTTCTTCGTTTTGAATTCCCAGTTATAATTAATCTGTTTTAGAGTGGCGACATGAAAGGACGAGTAATAGTGAATCACTTAGCTTATTTATAATTACAGTATTCATATCTACTGAAAGAAACCTTTCATTGTTATAAAACAGTGACCCATAATCATATTCGAGCAATATATAAGAAATGTTCAATTATTCTTTTGAGGGTAATCGAAGTTAACAGGTGCTGGTAGTAGCTTCGACATTGGCATTTAAAGTTATCTGAATGGGAACTGTATCTCGAAACATAAGCTTCGATGTCACATCAGAGCACAGTGCCCATTACAGCAATGGTTTTAGAATCTAGAAGCTTAATTCTTATTACAGGTTCTACGCTGAGAAACTGCCGGCTGCTTCTTGATTTAAAGAACGTTTTATACTGAAAAACGAACTTTTGTGACCGGTTCGACACGCTCAATGCTGATACATCAGCAGCTTTATCTATCGCTGTAAATAATAAATGTTTCGAGGTGTAAATATCACCAACGGCCCGAGAACCGGTATCTTCAATTCTTCTTCTCCAATATGCAGATCGTCTTCTTTATCCTGCACCTCCCCTCAGTAAAACCTGAACTAAACCCCTAACGGTGGGGATTTGAATTTTAAATCTATCCACGAGTTTGGGAGAATAGGTTTCCACCTATATCTGTTGGAATTATGCCATTTTAAGGTGCCATTCCGTCAACGTAAATTTTGAAATAGGGCATTTGCTACTCTTAAGTTTTAATAAGATCCTCATGCAGATGGGCAATAATAAATAGATAAAGAATGATGCAATGGTGCAAAATGACATTGGTTACGAAATGAATGTCAACTATCAATCTCTATAGTTATAGATGCAATGGTTATCTAATTACCTAGCACTTTGGAATTTTTTGAGGACATATTTTGAATCACTATATTTATTTCACACAAGTAATGGAGAGTTATTGTCATAGCTATTTTATTGCTTCCAAATTTTAGAGGGCAATAGTACGGGGTCGAGCGTTAATTAATATACCTAACTTTTCTTTGAAATAAAAATTTTGCCAGACGCATGAACTACTTTCATTCAATCTCATGAATTATAAAAAAAACCCTGTGGATAATATCAATAAGCTGATAGGGTGATGCATTGCACACATGCATATGTATTATTTTTTAAAAATAAACCAGGAAAGTTTTAGGATACCTCTAGTCCCTAGACTCAGCAATATTCCCTTTGCTCCCTCGTTCTTCACCGAGTGTTTCCTGAAACTGAGTATCAGAACCTCTCACGTGCCTGCCTTCCTCGATCTTCATCATCCCTACTAGATTTCCACTCATCGTTTCACCCACGAGCCGTGTCGCGGACACCGTCCACTTTTTGCTCTGATCCATTCGTTTCTCTCCGGTCCTTCGAGCTACGCAATTCCCCTAGGTTTGCAGCGATGCTTGATTTGTATCCACCATCGCTCTTCCTCCCCGTTCCCCTCTCCTCCGAGGCACATTTCCTTTTGCATCCCTAAACCCCGTCCACACCTCCAGCGCCCATAAAAGTGAATTAGGATGGATAAAATATGTGGGCGAGGCGTTCGGCGCGGGGGCCACCCAACACCCGCGTCGACAGCGGCCATCACTCTCGATTTTGCTCTGCGATAATTGGTTGAGTAGACGGCGGCGGTGGTGCTGGGGGGAGGTTGAGGGAGCAGCGGGTGGGTCGCTGGGGGGGGAGGAGGGGTGGCAAGGATTGTCCACCTCGGATCGCGCTGTTTTGACAGGGGGGGGGGCTTGCAATGCGAACGCGCTGGGAGGGCTTGCGGGAACTCGGTGGAGCGCGTCGGTGCGAGAAAATTAGTCATGTCTTGCGTTAAAGCCACCGGGTAAAGTTTTTCCCTCGTGATAGATGCCCCGCTTTTGAGCATTTTTTTCTCTATCTCCTCCTGTGCGAAAATATCGAGGAAAATGTTTCGGGGGAATATGGTCGTCCCCTGGCACCCGTGGAAGGAGGGGGATGTAGTCGGGGGTGCAACAAAAGCGACATCCCAACACCCTGCGAATGAGATCGTACGCTGTGATTGCGAATTGGGTCCTAGTTATTTTTATTTTTTCAACTGAAGATGGATGAAGGCATGCTAATCTTCATCCGTTGTGAGGATGTCCTTGGGTGCCTTTTTTTCCCTCACCTTCGGTTTACATTCTCTTAGATCGATACATATTTTCCGCTGTTCATCCCAGTCTCCTTTATTAATTATGCACTCTTGATATTTCTGAGGGAGGAGTATTCAATCTGTATCTCTTTATAATAGTTTTCCTACCGCTTTATTCGGTGGTGGGGTCAATAAGTGTACCTACCCTTCATACTTTTGGCAAAGATGTACACTTGTTTAAAGACTTTGTTTGGGCGGAGAACACAAATTTTACTACTAAGCCCGCGTATATTATTTAAGAGAAAGAATCAAAAGTTAAACTTAAGTGGGTTATTGCGCAACTATCTATTCCTCTGATCTTTGTGAAGGTAATTGAATTATTTATCAAGATTTTATGTGGCATATATTTAAACTCTCTCAAGAAATATTCTTGGTCAAAATCTTTCCCAGAGTCAGGCTTGGAAAGTGTTTTTATTTTTTGAAATGATTTTATTTCAATCGGTTATAATTTGCCATTTACTTGTTGATACAAAAAGACAAAGTAGTAATCAAATAAATTTAATTTGTAAATCGGATTCACTTAATATTGCGTAAACCTTGACGAGGCTTGAATACGTGAGACTATACAGTGATATATTTTGGGAGTATATTTAGAATAACATTGTCCGACCAAGGTAGGGTCATATTCGGGTGAAAATTAGTCTGGTGGGTATTCACCGTCTGCCACACACCCTAGTGGTGGCTTGCAGGGTACTAAAATAAATAAATAAATTAACAGTCGAGGGGTCAATGACGCCATTTTCTTCGAATATATTTGTCTCGGTTGACCGAGCTTCTCCAAAAAAAACCTTTTTCATGAGCCCGGGCATATTTTCACGAAAAAGTAAAGCTACAAGCGGGAGCTAAAACCATTATAAAAGATCACATGATCCACCATTCGAAAAACATCGGCATAGGCTCGGTTTTCTTATTTGAGCACACACTCCAGGAGTTACATTCGAAGTCTGGAGGGCACCACTTTTAGAAAGGTTTGTGCACGAGCCTAAGTTTACGCCGAGGTCGGTGCATGATTAAGTACACATTTTGAACGAGGACGCGGCGTGGGCTGGTGGAATGGATCAGCGGTGCGGCGCCCCACTTCTTCCACTCAGGGGCCGACGCGGCGGGAGGGAGGGAGACACGGCCCGCTTTGTCGCCGAGCTTTATCGAATGCATCTCCCTGCAACTCCTTTCAGCGCGGAATAATGGATCCGCATAATGTTTCCTCAGGAAGCCAGAGGACCGGCTCTCCTTTCGCAGCCGCCGCCACTTCCGCCAACTCCCCACTACCTTCTCCGCCGTACTTCTCCTAATTAAAATTTTTTACCCGGTGGAGAGGAACACGAATCATCGCTGCTCGCGCATGCAGCTTCTCCGCCTTCATGATAAAGAAGGACGCTTCGTTAACGTCGATGGCCATTTGATGATATGCTGCTACTCTCTCTATCCTCACGAGAAAGAGGCGGAGACGATCACGAATGTAGGAGGCCACTGAGTGGAGAAAGTATACGAGGGATATGACGGCGGAAAAAGATAAACATTCGGAGAATGCCTATGCCTACCAAAATATAAAAATCTTACTTTAATTGTAAATGAACCGAAGGAGTTAGTCAGAAAAAGATCAATTCAATGTGCTCCATGCAGCACTCAAAAGAATTGTCGATATAGAATTTTAACTTTGGAATACAATTTAAAGTGTCAACTCGATCGAATCATATAAAAAAATCACATTGATATTGCTCTTGAAGTTCGTGTGTTTTCAATTAGACATTTAATAATCTGCAAGCCACCTCTAGGGTGTGTGGCAAGGGGTGAGTACACACCAGACTAATTTTGACCCGAATATTTTCACCCCAATCACGGTTGGATAACGCTATTCTGATCCTTTACCGTTCGTGAAAAATATACATCTTAATATTTCTGATCTACACTTAATCTCTTTGAATTTTTTATATGATCTTGCCTAGTAGGAAGGGGCCAACAATACATTTTCAACTTCATTGCTAAAGAGATATCCTTCCAATTTATGCAAGAGATTTAAGCTTCGCTTCGTGAGTGATTCCCAACCTAGCTTCTCCAACATTTTGGATACGCTACTAAGTTTATCATAACAAAGGTTTACAACTCTAGCGCCTCTGCGATGCACGCGAGTCAAATCGGCAATCAACCCAACTTCATTAGGATCCCATAGAGTAGAAGAATATCCTAAATGAGGTGAATCCAGCGAAAGATAACATTTCTCTTTAATCTTTTCGTCACATTTACCCAGTACCTTTCTAATAACTCCGAAATTTTTGTTAGCTTGTCCACATATTCCACGTATGTGTTTCCCCCAGGAGAAGTAGTGAGTGTGGGGGTAACGCCTAAATATTTAATTGAGTCGACACATTCTATTTCGGTCCTCCCGATGCAGTAGGATTTCGGGAGGGAATTGCACTTTTTCTAAAAATTCATCACTACGCACTAATAAAGTTTAAATCTAATTATCAAGTGTCGCAACAGCGTTGCATAGAATTAAGGCACATGATAAAGCTCCTGAATCTTCAGGATTACTGATATCACGATAAACCACTGCATCGTCGGCAAAGAAATGTATCTTACTAGTGACTACGGAGTCAATGTTAGAGGTCCGATACAACTTACCCGGAGAACACCTGAAATAACTTATGCTGAATTTGAGCTAACTGCATCTATGATTACTCTTTGTACTCAACCATTCAAAAAGTCTAAAATCCAAGTAGTAGTAGTTTTGAGGGGAGGCGACCGACAGCTGAGGTCATTTGCGCCATAGGGGATGGATAGGAAAGGATGAAGAGTGGAGAGAAACCCGGCGTCGGCATTAGCCTACTCTTTACGAAAGGCGCCAAGGGGTCCGCAGCTTAACGTCCCATCCGACGGACGGCGTACTCACTCAAAGTGCCCTCCACAAAGCACCTCAAGTAGGGATCGAGATACCTCTGAAAAATATTCAACACCGCCGGGATTTGAACCCGGGCCCTCTGGGTAGGAAGCCAGTACGCTAGCCCCCGCACCATCTCGATCCCCCTAAAATCCAACCCAGGATATTTTTTTAAACTATATTTTTTATTTTATTACCCTGCAAGCCACCGCTAATGTATATGGTAAGGGTTAAAAATGAACTAAGAAGAGAATCAATCCGCGGACCTTCAGATTATCCATCCAATACCTTACCTCTCTGCCCCCGATATGCTTCTAGCTTTATGAGAAGTTTAATTTGAGGTACTTTGTTGAGGGTTTTCTTAAAATTCAGAAAATCCGTGTCCCCAGGAATATTGCTCTCTCTCGTAAGAATATCATGGACAAAAGCGTATGCTGTGCCTCACAGGATCTACCTTTTCGGTAACCATGCTGATTTTTCATCAATAATTCCTGACTATAGAGGGATCTCCCGATCGAACAAGCAACTATATGCTCCATAACCTTGCGTGAAATGATTGTGAGGGAAATAGGTCTGTAATTGCTCGGTTCCTCCTTGCCTCCGTTTATAAATATTGGTGTTACGTTAGCCGTTTTCCAATCTCTGGGAACCTTATGATCTACCAGCGACCTATTTATTATGATTTATAGATACTGAGTAACTTCCGATGCCAGTTCCACAAATATACGAGCGGGTATTTGATCGGATCCGGAGGATTTATTGGGCTCAATATTTTAGAGAAAATGCTCTTTTCCATTTTATGAGATTTCAATTTTTGGCATCAGTTGGTCGGCACGATTTGGTAAGCAATCGGAGATATTCGGTGAGACAAGGGTGAAGATGCTTTGAAAGAAGGAATTTGATAAGTTAACCTTTTCCAAACTCCAAGTTACTTTTCCGCATTTAAAATATTTGAGTGAATTAATTTGTTGACTTAATTCCCTGAACCTCTCTGACGCAGGACGAAAATACTTTTAAATTCTTTTTCAAATTTTCCACGAATCTTTTCCTTTCGAATTTGCTTAATTCTTTCCAAAATTTATTATTGGCATTCAACCTGGATATCTTACAAGTGGTCGCATTTTTTGTCGCTAGAGATATCATCCCTAATATTTTTCATTTTGGCGAGACAGCCTTTGAAGTCGCAATGCCTTTCTAATATCCGCGTTTACAATCGTGCCATCTTTTATACAAATACTGGGAATGAGCTTATTGACTACTGACCGCGTTATCTCAAGGAAGTGATTCCACGTATCCTTAGCATTTCGGTTATTTCTATCTTTCTTAAAACTAGCAAATTAATTCTGTAGCGCGCACTTCAGGTCATTTTAGTCCCTTTCTTTAAAAGTAAATTTTCATTTTAGGCTTCTTATTTCGGACCCCATGAAGCAGAAACTTAGAATTTACTGCCATGAGGTCACTAATTCATTATATAGTTTCTATAGTTTAGAAGTTTTCGGGAAAATTCGCTGCTAACAAATCAAGAATATTATCGCCCCTATTTGGTGAATTGATAAGTTGATTCGATTGGTTCAACGTCAAAGAGTGCAATAGCGATTAGCAGATATCTTTGGCATAACCGCCCGCTTTAAAATTATATGTGCTACAGTCAATAGATGGGACATTGAAATCACCACCCTTTATAAAATCGCGATAATTGTCTTGGGATAGGAAACTTATTTAGAATATACTGCTGGTATATGAGATCTTCACGAAGTTGGATTGATTGCCGAACTGGATCGCGTGCAGCGTAGTGGAGGTAGATTTGTAAAACATTGTTATGATAAACTTGGTAGCGTATCTAAAATGTTGGAGGAGCTAGGCTGGGAATCACTTACGGAGCGAAGTTTAAATTACAGATAAAATCTCTCAATTTCAATTCAATGCCAATGCAATATGCAACCATGCGCATACTTGACCAACGGTATGAATTCAGCACTTAACGCACACGTTGCACGTTGTCGTTGGTTCTTGACGTCGACGACCATTCAGCGAGGAGTTAGTCCTCCCCACTCTCTCGGCCATCTTTGAAGATCTTGTGCCCCTTAAAAACTGCAGTTTGTGACATGCTTTTATCCATGAACACATGAAATATCATGCCCAACGTCTCCGTACCCGATTTACTGAGTCCAACACAAAATTTGATGGCATACCACTGTTCAATCGTTCCCTGATCTTTGCGCTTGCACTGAGTCATTAGACAGGGGTCCACTAAAAACAGGATTTAGCCTAAACGAACGCTCGCAGGCGATTGGCGCTTGTTGAAGGTCAGACCCCCTACTGAGCGGTACGAGCGTGCTGGAACGTACAGTCACATTCGGAAAAATTGTTTCCGAATACTTTTTATACAAACCTTGTACATGCTCCTAGATTGGCTACCTTTAACCTGAAATTCATAATATTCTCACCTTGATGGCATCTGCTTCGCTTCGCTCAGTCACCTGCAGGATGAGGGCGGCCAGCATGTTGAAGCCCTGGCAGTAGCCAACTGCCTTGTTCCATCGCGCGAAGCCTAGGAGTACTCGCTTGAGGACTGCCTGGTTGGCTGCGGCACCCTCCGAGCCTCCGCAGAACAGGCTGCATCCCGTACGATGGAGATCCTAGCACGTGATGAGAGTGATATTTTAATTTAATGGAATTCAAAGTCATAACTAGCAGTAAAGACTAGGATTATATTGGAGAGATATACTGTATGTATCAAGGCACGTCAGAGATGAATGTTAAATTTAAGATACTTAAACGTCACCAGAAATTACAATACTTGGCAGAAAAATCTTTCATGAGTTGTCATCAAATACGCTCCAATAGTGCTAATGCTGTAGGAACACAAAAGGAAACACAAATCAAAGCAAACGAGTGAAAATTTCTTTTATGCCATTTTCAAAGGGTGTCTATATCATTTGAGGAGGAAAGTAAGAATGCGTGGATTTTACTGCTTAAGGGGAACTCACCATTACCCCCTTTACCCTCCGGAAGCGGTCCAAAATCACCACCATGCACTTTTAACCGACAGGCTTTTTTGTCATTAAAGCCCATCAATCAACGTGGAGTATGAGCTTTCACACTCTTATCTAGTAGTAAGAAAAACAATACTACTTTTCCCCTCATGCCTCAGTGAACATTAACAAGTTTGAACACTGACAATGAATATTCCAGATAATAATGTAGCTTTGTAGCCCCCTTCAATCTTGAGTGGGTGCAAGTCAGGACGGATGGTGCGAGTTTTGGGAGTGAGACGCACGGAAGCGAGAAATAGAGAGGAAACGACAAAACGGGATAGTGGGAAGTCTGTGGAAAGCGCATTTTGATATTAAGGGGAAGGAGAACCTATATATATATATATATATACATACACCCATATATATATATATATACACCCACACACACACGCACATATATATATGTATATATATATATATATATATTTTTTTTTTTTTTTAAGGTAATCTACAGGTTAAGGTAGGTTTTCGGATGGAAACAACTACCAAACAAATATTTTATTACTCCTAACAAAAAACAAAATCCATCATCCTACTCTATATCAGGTCCCTCTTCATCTCTGAGTACTTTCTTCCTCCCTTCATCCCGTCCAACATCCCTATCCTGTTCCTTCCCTTTCCTCTTTTGCCCAACATTCTACCCTCTATCACAGTCTTCAACATCCCACTGCCAGTCAACACCCCCTTCATCCACTTTTCCTGCCTCCATAGGATTGCTCCCAACAAACCCCTCTCTTCGCCCACCATACCAAGTACTTCCTCATTTGTTTTCTTCTCTGTCCATTTCACCTTCTCCATTCTTCTCCACACCCACATTTCAAAAGCCTCCAATCTACGTCTATCCTCCTGCTTCAATGACCACGTTTCCGCACCGTACATAGCTACGCTCCATATCAAAGTTTTTATGAGTCTTTTCTTAACATCCTTACTCAAAGTCCCTGTCATCAACTCCCTCCTCCTTGTGAAAGCCTCTTTGCCTAGCGCAATTCTTCTCCTTACGCCCCTACTACTTTGACCGTGTTGGTCCAAGACACTACCGAGATACATAAACTGTTCTACCTGCTCTAGTTTTTGCCCTCCTATTTTAATGTTAAGCTTAGGCTTTTTCTTTCTAGAAAATCGCATAACCTTTGTTTTATTAATGTTGATTCTCATCCCATACCTGTCGCACTGAATTTCCAATAAACTCAGCAATGCTTGCAGCCCCTTGGCTGACTGACAAACTAAAGCTTGGTCATCAGTAAACCTAACTGATTTTACGAATTCCCCGCCCACTTTCATTCCTACTTCCAGTTCTTCCCATGCCTCTTTGATCATTTCCTCTACATACAGGTTGAAAAGCAACAGTGATAATGGGCAACCCTGCCTTACACCCCTTCCTAACACTGCCCATCCGGACTCCCCGTTTCCCACCCGCACCTGAGCAGTCTGAGACATGTACAGGTTGCGGATTAGCCTCCTTTCCCTCCAATCTCTTCCTATTTTCTGCAATATACTCATTAGTTTTTCCCAATTCACTCTATCAAACGCTTTTTCGAAATCTACGAAACAGGCAAATACCTCCTGGTTGTGTTCTATATTCCTCTCGATTAATAATCTCATTACTGCAATGGCATCACGTGTACCTCTCCCCTTCCTAAACCCAAACTGATCATCCCCTAAGTAATCATTTGCCCTACTCTATATCCTTTTGTTTATGATCCTGAGAACAACTTTAGCTGCGTGGGATATCAAACTAATTGTCCTATAGTCCTCACATGACGTGGCCTTTACCTTTTTCGGAATAGGAACTAAAACTGATCTCACAAAGTCTTCCGGCCAGATTCCCTCCTCATGAATACTACGGATCAGCCCATATAGCCTCTTCCTCCCACATTTTCCTAAGCATTTTAAAAGTTCCACGGGAATGTTATCTACCCCCACGGCCTTATTTAGTTTCATCTCCCTTAATGCCCTTTCTATCTCATTGTCTAGTATGCCTGGACCTAAGCTGTCTTCCTCTACGTCACTTTCTTTTTCAATGTCTAACTTTGTTGGTCTCAGTTCTTTACTATACAGTTCTTCTATATACTCCTTCCATCTCTCTTGGATCTTTCCTGCGTCTACTTTTACCTTACCCGCCTTATCTCTAACTGCAATCGTTGTTCTCACTTTCTTACTTCCCGATAAAGATTTAGCTTTGCTGTACAGCGCACCGATTTCACCCTTCCTCTGCAGACTTTCCGTATCCTCGCACTGCGTCTTCCACCATGCCTCTTTTGCTTTATTTGTTGCCCGCCTCAATTTATTGTTCAATTCTTTGTACTTCATTTTGCCTGATTCTGTATTTATATTCTTCCATTTTCGCCGCTCATCCATCTTTGTGATCATTTCATCCTGATCCATGGTTTCCTAGTCCTTTTAGCGTTAACGGTTCCAATAGTGTCTTTTGCGGCTTTAGACAACCCTTTCTTGATCATTTCCCATTTTTCTTCGATAGTACTAAGCCCTTTACCATCCTCCATGATTTTTTCTACCGCCTGTTTGTATTCCTTCCTTTTCAACCCATTTAATGCTTCTACATTCCATTTTCTAACTCGCCGCCCCTGCTTTATCTTTTTGAAACGTACGCTACATTTCATAACAACTATATATTGGTCTGAGTCCGCATCCGGTCCCGGGAAGCTGTGGGAATTTATCACACTGTTCCTAAACCTGTGTCTCACCAGGATATAATCTAGCTGATATCTTCCTGAGTCACCTGGCATTTTCCATGTATACCTGCGTCTTTTGTGGTGTCTAAACCAAGTGTTGGTGATGACTAAGCCCTATCTCCTGCAGAACTCAACTGCTTTCTCCCCGCGGTCATTCCTCGTGCCTAAACCGTAGTCCCCCACCTCATCACCATCTCTTCCTTCGCCTACCGTCGCATTCCAATCCCCCATCACTATCAAATGTTTCCCTGCAGGAACACACGCGATCATGTCCTCTAACTGATCGTATATCCTATCGACCTCTTCTTCCTTATGGTTGCTCGGTGGCATGTATACCTGAATAATAACTAAGTTCGTCGGTTCTGCTTTTATCTCCACTAGTAGTATTCTATCCGTTACCTGCTCTATGTTGACTACGCTTCTTCCTACCTCTTCATTTAATACTATGGCAACCCCTCGTTGGGTCTCGTCCCCACCGCTGTATATTATTCTATACTTATCACTCCAGTAATCCCCGCTATTTTTCCATCTCACCTCGCATAGACCTAAAATATCTATATTTCCCCTTTCCATCTCTCGCTTAACATTCTCCAATTTCCCTGTCCTCATCAATGTCCTAATATTCCACGTACCTATTCTAACTAATTTGGTCTTCTTCTCCTGTGTCTTCTGTCCTGCTGCTGCTGCTGGTTTTCCCTTGCAAGGGTTTCGTGGGATGACGACTGCGGAAGCCTTGCCTCCCCCGTTGTCGGGCACGACTCACGGCCGATTGGGCCGAGCCCCGTGGTTGCCAGGACTCAAAATATCTCTATTGTCCATCATATTTTTCTTGGGAATGATAATTGAGGTGGTTTCCCTTTGCCTTCCTCAATAGTGCTTTTAACGTGACACCATCACTTACTGGCCGCCCCACTGGGGTCAGGCGCCATTGCAGCCGCCTCACTGAGGAACAGACGCTGCGTGGACTACCTTTCGTCTGGCTCCTAACCTTCGACCTATCTGGCATGGGTGACCCTACCAGGAGCAATAATTATTACTCCCGCCAGCACAGCTCTAGGGGTCATCGGAACGCACAAGCCATTCCACCACGTCAAGGTTGTAGTCCGGGTAGGGATATATATATATATATATATATATACTATATAAATATATATATATATATATATTACATATATATATATATATATATTTATACATATAATTTTTCATTAAAATTTTTTTTTTCAAATTTTAAAAGAAACATTTACCTCAATCTCGCCAAATTCATTTTAGTGACGAAAAATATGGTTTTTAAACAACTTTATAATGCATTATGTGTGCAGAAACATTGTAAGTAGAGTTTTTAGGTGGATTCCGAAATTAAAATGTAGCATCACAGTACGAGGTCTGTTCAAAAAGTATTCCGGATTTTGAATTTTCGCGAGTCACGTATATTTGATATTCGATTTCTTTGTGACGTTATGTTGATAATTATGTCTCTCACTTATTCCGAAAAGTTTGGCCATTTTGAATGTTCAGTGAATTGTTAATAGCTGTTTTGCTTGGACGTGTTTTGGCTTGTTTCCGATTTTTGCCTGTTCCAAAAAATGGATCAAAGAAAAATGTTGTGTGAAAAACAAAAATTAAGTGCGCGGACGCATTCCGAACGTTGACTGTGGTATATGAAGAAGTTAACTTGGACCGAAGCAACGTTTATCGATTATACAAAATATTCTCAGAGGGCCGAGATATATGTGAACGACGAAGAGCGTGCCGGACGCCCGAGCACGTTAACAACAGACGAAAACATTGATGAAGTGAAGTCTATAGGCCAATCGTCGAATCACCGTTAGAGAAGTCGCTGAGGGCCTACATATATCGATTGGCTCGTGCCATTCGATTTTTACCAATGATTTGAGCATGACACGGGCCGCCGCGAAATTCGTACCAATATTGCTCAATTTTGACCAAAAACAGCAACGGATTAACATTGCTAATGAGGTGTTAGACTCTGTCTGCAACGACCCAAATTTGCTCCAGAGGGTCATAACTGGAGGTGAATCATGGGTTTATGGCTATGACGAGGAAACTCCCAAACTCACAATCATCCCAATGGAAGCTGCAGCCAAGGCTGAAAAAAGCGCGCGGAGATCGGTCGAATATAAACGTTTTGCTTCGATTGCAGGGGCGTGAAGCATAATGAGTTCTTACCACAGGGTAGAACGGTAAATAAAGAATATTATCTGCAAGTTATGCGCGATTTGCGCGAAACAATCCCACTCAAACGCCCGGATTTGTGGAAGAAGCAAAATTGGCCTTTGCACCATGACAATGCCCCTGCTCACATATCGTTATTTATGCGTGAATATTTGGCCAAAAAAAACACACTAATGATGCCGCAGCCACCGCATTCCCTAGATCTAGCCCCCAGTGACTTTTTCTTGTTCCCGAAACTGAAGAGGCCCATGAAAGGACGACGCTACGCTACGATTGACGAGACAAAGACTGCATCGAAGTAGGAGCTGAACAAGATCACAAAAAATGATTTTGTGAAGTGCTTCGAGGATTGGAAAAAACGTTGGCACAAGTATGTAATATTTAATGGGGATTACTTTGAAGGGGAAAAATGGATATTCATGAATAAATAAATAATGTTTGAAAAAACAGAGTGGCGATATTTTTTTAATAGACCTCGTATATCACTATTCCTTCTACACTCAACTATTCTACTCGTGAAAATATTAAATCACCGTGAATACAGGCATCACTACCCGACTCAAGCTTTATTCAGGATTTATCTAGAATTTTTATTTTCCAGTGCTTAAGCAACCGTGGATCGCTGGTCACTCGAGATTGGTTTGATTACGAATCTGGATGCATGACGACCAGGAGATATGTCCATTTCACGGATTTGGCAATTTCACAGTTTCTGGGTGGTTCATGGAAGTTGCAAAGGGTTTGGAATCGATGGCCTCTCTCCGCTTCGACAGCGACACGTCCGAATGTCACTTCGTCCAGTATCCCCAATCATAATGCACCAATCTCCCGATTCAGTGCTCCCCTCCCCCCATTTGAAGCCCCAGCCCCTCACTCCTGCACAATCCAGTTTTGTGTTCAAACCTCATACACGTACACACCTTAACGATCTGGATGCCGAGCTCTTCGTCGTCTGGGTGGCGCCATTCGTTGAGGCACATCCGCTCGGCCTTGGACCAGTCTACGCCCCGAGACTGCAGGTGCTTCTCTGCCAGGGTAAGCCAAAGCTGTGGGAATGAGATTAAAATTGGAATAAGAGTTAGAATCCATTGTACTGGGACAAGTCCCCTAGGATAAAAATACACTGAATAGAAAATAAATCCTAAAAGTTATAGCAGATAAAAATACAGTCACGAATGATACAGTCGGCGTTCTGAACTTCGGAAATGATATCTTGATTATAGTTGCAATCTGCAAAAAAGGATTTTTAAGGCTTAAGTTTCATGGATAAAACTTGTCCAATTATATTAAATGCCATTTGCCGTTTCATACCTTTTATCATGCTCTCACAAGAATTTAGTGTAAAATGAATTTTAATTTTCCAGGATGATTTTAAATGCACAGATTTAATCATTCAGAACATTAAAAGTATGCTTTTTTGAGTTTATAATATATGGAAGCTATATGGTTTTCAAAAATCAAAAGGTAGAGGGAAGTAAATATTAAATGGCTGAAAATATACATAAACATAGAGACGAAATTCTATATGAAGGGCAAGAGATTACGTCATTGTATGCATTCGGAATACATGATAGGAACTCAATTGAGCTCACTACATCAGATGGATCCGCTTATATGAGCTACCAATAACTATCGAAATTCCATTTCGATTATTCAAATTTAATGAGATTTCAGTCGTAATAATGTGATATTTACATTTAAAGGATTAAAGTTTAGCTATTGCTACCCTATCACGAAAAATGCAGACAAATATGTTTCATTAAGTTTGAGAACAGCTGAGATAATGCCGATAACAATGAGAGAGAATGCTTGAAATAATAATGACATAATATCAAAATGCTTAATATCCTTCTTTACTGTGTGGCGCAAGGTTTGAATGTGTAAAAACGGAATGTGAAAATACCATCCTACAGCAGAACCAAAAATGAATAAAATTCATCCTGGGAGAGAAAGTTTGATATCAGAGTTCTTGAACACGGGAGAGTAGCTATACCAATTAATAAAAAAGAGGTAATCTCAAAAGATTGATTGAAACAAAGGATACGTATGTGAGAGTAAAGTTCTGTGGTGCAACAAGAAAACTTAATGAAAACACGACAAAAAACCAAATGGCATGATGGATAATTTACCAAGGATAAATAATTTTTAAATTAAATTACTGGTGTGAATGTCACAAAATTGAGCGTTTAATTACCTCAGAACGACCGAAAGTTTAATCAGTTCATCGATATTTTAATGATCGATGCGGAAAAATAAATTTATTATGTAACTATTGACGACTGACTTCACCGAAGCATAATTTTCCCAAGTCAACTCTATTTTAAATGTCTTTATAATTTTATTAAATTCGCTCAAGTTCCTTTGAAATGTTGAGCAAGATAAAAAGGCTTTTAGGGAAAGAATGGTAATGGGTTTTCTCGTCTGAGGGAATTTGTGCTCACGGAGACGGGAATAAAAACTGAATTCAATCGGAATTCAATTACGAGACCTTGCAGGCTGCATTGTCATCGATTTTTCATAATTTTGAGTCGGTGAAAAGCTGAATTTCCCATTATGCCTTTTCAATTATTTGATTTTATTCTAAGGAGATACAGTACTCACTTTTTCCAGTCACAAGTGATCCCTCGAATTTTTTTTCGAACTAAGCGCATATAAGGATTAAGGGCAAGTAGGAAAAAATATAAAAAATGACTAAATGGCAGGTATACAGTGTGGTGATATTATCGCAATCAACGAGCAATTTTGATGAGACCCCTTAATTTCCCTGCTCATTCGGAGTAAATAATTGAGATGGAGTAAAAATATTGCGGCTTGGGAGAATTAAGTCTTCTAAAGGACATATTAATATACCCCATTCCAATATCGTTTGGATAGACTGTGTTCACTGTCGCAATGAAATCAGTTTAATAATGAAATGGTATAAATTTTAAACTGTGCCTTGACTTTAACTTTTTAATCCTTATCCAAATTGTTGAATATTAAAATAAATTAGAATGCTTTATGAAATTTAGTCTCGAAAACTAAAATTTTCAAAAACTATTTGGATGGAAGACAGGCGATTTAAAACATAGGAGCAGATACAGTGACTTTCCCATATTTAATTACACTTTAATTCGATAAAATGGATTAAACCTGTGTTTCTTTTGGGATAAACAGTTTAAATACACAGTCCATCATGTAATAAGGGTCCTACCACTCAAACTGTTTAATTATAACTCTCATCCCCACTGATTACTTAGAGCTGATCACTGCCAAAATATTGACTATATTTTCCCGATTTTTATTGGATAACTGAAATTGGTTAATATTTTAATTTGATACTAATTATGGAGGATCTCATGAGCAGGTTATTATTTCATATTAACCGTTTCCATAAGATGGGAGAGAAATAGCGACAAAATAACGCATTCATAGTATTACAACAAATTAGCGACCGTCAGAGATGAAATATTTAGCCGGAAGTTGATAATACATATCTTTCAAAGATTTAAAGTAAATAACCATCAAAACTCGAGGCGCATAACATTAAAATTAATGAATTATCACATGAATTCCTCATATTAAATGGAAACATGAAATATATTTAAAATCGAAAACCCTTTAGGGCATTTAATACCGCAATATTACCGACCGGAGTGTTCATTCTTGGACATGAGCAGTTCTTTTTCACACAGGAGCCAAGACGATACAAAAACTATACAAGATCATAGTCGGTAATATTATTTTCAAAATATATATTTACTCTATATTTCATTTGGGATATGGATAACTGAAAACTACTTTTACTTTCAATCATACGGAAGTAAACTTAAAAACAGTTCAAGGGATTAAAATTTTCGCATAACAAAACAAGATCCATCCATCGATTGATCGCCGACTCCAGAAACGCAAGTAAAGCAAGGAGACATTTTTGTGGACAAATGAATGCGACAAGTTCCTGGCGTTGGCTGATTAATGATGCTTATTTAAAAATATTAACCGGCGAACAATCCTCGCCTCGACTTGTATCTCAGCATGCCAGAGAAAGAAAGAAAAGAGAGAGCTAGAAGAGAGAGATAGAAGAGAGAAAAATAGAGAGGGAAGAAAGGAAAGAGAAAGAGAGAGAGAAACGAGCGAGTGTAGGGAGCAGGGAAAGAAGCATGCGATTTGACATCCATTTCTATCTTTAAACTGCAGTATTCGCGCATTTGACCGCAGGATGGCATCATCCTCGCAGACAACGATGCCCCGGACACCGAGCGTCCGCGCGGCACCACCACCCCCATCCCGCACGAAAAACCACCCTTCCGCTGTCCCCTCCTATCTGTCTGCGGCGCGGAGAGGCAAATAGGTGTGCTGCCGTCGACTTCGCTGACCGCCCGCGGGGATGCAGGGAAGCGCGGTCGCTCCGTGCTCAGTTGCCGGCGGGGGGACCGGCAGTGGCAGCCCGGGGAAACGAAATACGCCCTACCTCAAGGGAGACATCGTTTTCCAGCTACAAATCTTCCAGCAAACCATGACCGAGGGATTGGGTCAACATGCTTTTCGTTAATGGTCGATCCCACATTTAAACTTTCCAAAAGAAGCAATACTTGAACTTATGACAGGATATAATTACTCATCGAGGGCTGAAGAATACTTTCATAAGAGAGGCGAAGACGATGACTCATTACGCAGTTACTTTCCGAGTCATTTAATTGAGATTACTATTATTAATCATGAGCAAAATGTTGATTAGAATTTACTTTTTAATGGTTCAATATTTCTATAAGATCACTATGTGAAATCTCATTGATTATCTTTCGAGTAATAAGTCTTGTATTGTACTTTTTCAAAGTATAATATCCTTCTTCGATGGTGAGAGGTATAAGCAAACTGTTTAATATAGCATCGTATTTTGGGGTTTAAGCCAGATTGATGATAATCTGAATTAAGATTTAAAGAACTTGATATTCTGACGGATTTCCTTGGGAGTTATAATTTCTGAGTGATAAAAACTATGAAATCAAAATACTTTTCGAAATTGTTTTTGTTTATTTTAGATGAAAGCAAAAATCTGATGTCTATTTATTTTTAATTTATGAAGAACCGCTAACTTCGATCCTTGAAGAATTAACATCGACTCAATTTATCCTCCGACCACCGGGTATTTTGAGGTTTAATGTGCAAAAGATTTATCAAATGGTTTAATTATATTGGAATATTTCCTTGAGGCAGTGCACAAAGTTGTATTCTTTAGATTGTTGTATGGAAGTGGAATTTCTATTATTATGGATAAGAAGAAATGCCGACGGAATATGTTGGTTATGGAGTAGTTGGAGAACGTTTGTGGGAAAAAAAGGAACTAGGGTAGAGAGTGAATGCATCATGAAGGAGTCTGTAATGAATATACCAGTAATAATCAATTATGAAAGCTGTACGCTACATTAGTTTCGTCATGATGAGAGATCGAATGAAACTTTATCATGAAACTGAGAGAAAGAAGAGGAGTCAATGAGAGAAGAGTTAATAGTTTGATAGGGAAGGGTAGCTCGGTCAGGTGTGATGTGGTTGGGGATACTACCATGACCGGTATTAAAAAGAGGAGAGTATATTACCGGTATTAAAAAGAGGAGAGCTTGCACTAAAGAGGGTACCGTGGTGACAGATGACAAAACAAGGATGTAATGGTAGGAAAGTAGGGAAGACTTCAGTAAAGGCTTCCTTTTAAAGCCTAAAACAATACTTTCCTAGACAGTGCCTACTTAGAAAGGGTACGATGTGAAGGAGATCATGGTACCAATAGCTGCGAATATAAATAGCTCATCCCTTTAGGCTACGTAATTGTGGATGGGTTTCTCGGTTAACTGACGCACCGTATTGCTAAGCTTATCTCGAAAATTTCACGAAATTTGAATGCAAACTGGGTAAATTTTCTATTCATTTAAGATATGAGGACTCTTTACAAGAGCCACTGAGATACAAATATTAGTGCATTAACCATATGTTGTAACGTGCACTTTGTTATTTTTGCTCCTCGTCTCGGAGATTTCTCTCATTCGACATTTCGTCGATACTTCCGTGGACTTTCCAGAATATTGGAAAAAATGGAAAGAGTAGACGAAAGGAAAACATAAGAGACGATAGAAAAACACAGAGGGAGAGAGAGACGTGGAGGAAAATAATGAACTTTCCGATTATTCACAGCCTGAAACACTACTTGCACTGAATTACTAAGCCAAAGAGAATTGCTGCTCTCATTTGCGGGTGTCAAAAATACAATTTCATAGATTTGATTTGAAAGAACGTTGAAATGTAAAAATATGAGATATCATTCCAAATGGATGCTTAATCTCGGGAAGAAGTTGGATTGAGGGAGAATGAATGGATGCATACGGTGCATGGAACTGAAAAGATTACCAGCAATATTTTTCACATTTTTTTCTTTCCATGACGTTTTCACGAAGGATGATGGTCTCTCCTTTACAGAATTGATAGCGATACCTTTTTAGTTAATAGTAGAACCAACGTTTTTTTCTTCCCGTATCTTGTATGCATGTTACGCGTGAATTCCTTGTATGAATGCATCCTCCGTAGTACACAGTTCTCGCAGGTGCAGATAATCATATTAATGCAATATTCAATAATCACTTATGCTCTCCAAAACTATAGAGTGAAATATAAGAGTTAATATGTTCCTGGGCCAAACTGCTGACGCATGCGGTCATTTATAGTGAGCTAAACTGTAATCGCGTTTTAGTATCGAAATTCGAAGATTTTTCTTCCTCATAAGTTTATTCTTAAATTAAATTTTGGTAAAAATTGATTTTATATATTTAAATTTCTGCATATCCTATAGATATATCGAGTAACCGCAAATGAAATACGTGCACATTAGATTTTAGCCAATATGGCATTCTCTTGCAATCAACCAGATAAGACTAACATAATTCCATAGCATTTTGCAAAAGATTCATTTTAAAGACCATTTGTTAACGTCACAAATTTAGCTGGGGTAATACTAACGAAGGCAATATAGCTTTTGGAAGGAAAAATATTTTATTCCCGTCAAAATAACCAGCCTTGATTTCCCATTAAAATTATTTATTGAATATTATAAAACAAATGTTTAAACTAAAACCCTGGCGACTCATAACTCCTTCTGGAAGTTTAAACATAAGTTTTACCCCCACAAACTATAAAACGGAAAAATAATACCTCCCTGGTGGCATTAGGAGAAACAAAAATAGATCGAGGAAATAAAACATAGTCGATATCAAGCTGTGATAAATCATTTCCTCTCACACCTCTGCAACCTCCCCGAGGAACAAAACGAGTGTTCGGAGAAAAAAAATCATCTCTAAGGGCTTTTTTTTAAATTTATGTACTTTACGGCGTAAATAACTTATGGATCAGTTGATTGCCTGCGTTGGTTAACACTGCAATTTCATTCACCTTGGGTGCATTGGAATTTCCACTGCGTTGCAAGAACGAGTGGTATGCTCCCTGCGCTGCTAGCTTAATACTTTAAAAAATTACGTTTCAATCACTCTTTTTATTCAGCAAAACATTATCATGCATGGATGATAAGATCACCATTTGCGACATTTTTACTGAGAGAGAAGGAATTTGGACGTGCTGATAATCATTTGCAAAAATTTAACTGAAAGATAAGGAAATTCCAACCTCACGAGAGGTTGGAAGCAATAATTCAATAAGTACGTTGGAAAAACATACGAAAATAATAAACCTAGCATAAACCTAGGTGATTGGAAATCGGACCAGAGATAAATAGAAGCCTTCAAAACCTGAAGCTGGAAATGGAAGCTCAATCAAAAGGAGAGATAACATGGGAAATTAAGTATACCATAGTGTAGCAGAGAAAAAGACAAATGACGGTAGGAAAAGGAGTGGGAATACCTGAAGACTATAAGATTGTGTTAAAAAAGGTAATAGATGGGAAAATAATTTTGGATATACCGAGTGAAAGACAGAAGTAAACAGATAGACCAAGAAAATAATCATATTAGACGATGAAATATTAGGGCGTAGGGAAGTTCGAAACCAAAAGAGAAGAGTGGAGGGCAACAGTCAACCAATATTCAGAGTGAAACACTATGAATGATCATGGCATTAATAGACGAGAATAAAAATATTAAAATAAATTATAAAAGTTTTTACGGAAGATGAACACGAAAAGAAACCTTTGAGAATGAACAGTTAAAGCGGCATCAAGCGTTGCAAAATACGTCTAGATATCTCTAAAGTAAGCTACGTACGAATGGAAATGAGAACATACCCATATTTGCACGAAACTAATAGAGTGCGGAGAATATTAAACAGTTATCAATACGAGCGTATTTTTCTTAAGCACGTACTTGAGAACAGAGAATCGAGAGGAATAACTTCTACATCCGAAACAAGGGAGATTTTGCCGAGGCAAATACTTACAGAAAAATTAGTAGGCCGGCATTGAAAATTGAAACTACCGAATCCATTGAATAGAGTCTTAGAAACTCGCGAGCATGAACCGGCAACAATCTCAAGAAATGGAATCTCTTCATGGGGAAATTAAGGACTATCCACGAAGGATTTAATTCGATGACGAAGCAGACTTTGCCTTCCTCTTCTCCAAATTTACGCCCCAGCACAATTCCAGCTAAATTACGACGATCGGTGGTGCGGAGCGAGGGATTCAGTAGGCAGTTTACAGCGGCGGGGCACAGTATCCGCCAGCGCGAACAGTCCTGAATGATGAAGTCATGAAAGGGTCGAATTCGAATGAGCATTGTCTTAGTATCACAAGGGGAAGCGACCGATGGTTGGGTTCATTTGCGGGCAAGTTGGGGGTAGATAGAATCTTTAGTGTTGGGGGAGGACGGTGAGGAACTCGGAGACGACCTTTGACCGCTTCAAACGAAACGCTTGGAGGAACACAGTTTAGCACCCTATCCAAAGGACGAAGTATTTTCCGAACGGGAGCCACAAGAGAATATATGTAGGTACAAATGATAAATTTGAAACGGCCTATCTCGAGAGAGAGAAAAGCCATCAGTCATAACATCCGGTCAAGCCTCTTCGCTTACTTCTGGCTTGGCTATGCCGTGTACCTCTTTGGCTGTCTTAAGAGATTATTCCTGCGTTGATAATGTTAATATATTACCATATTAAACAAATGGAGTTGTGCAGAACTTTTGATCTTCCATAAGTAACTGTAGGATACTTGCTGGCCATGTACTTGACCTTAAGATGCCCGGGATATGCTTCTCTGTCCTCGAACGTTACCATAGCGCGTGAGAGGACTTCCATCTATCTTTTAAATAGCCCTCGGTACTGAGCAGGAATTGGAACCGGAAATTCTGTTTTTTATTATTAGTTTATGAGATTAATGAAACAACAATCATCCAATATTTAGCTCGGCAAACATCACCCAAATATCACACCCTCGACAGAGGTGACTACGAAGCCACGAACTTCGGGTTCCCTATTCGTGACGTTCGAGGCACGTTGTCTCTAGACTACATGCTTATTAAACGGAGATATTTTTCGTGGTGCATACATTTCGACCGACATTTCAAGTCAAAGAGAGATTTAGTCCGAAAATACGTTACTCTGATCGTTATATTTATGGAATTCACTAAGAGGCTTAAGTCGTTAAAGTGATGCCGTTTTAAAATGAAATATTCTGTGGTAAGCGAGGGAATTTTACCCGGTGAAAGTTTTGAGAAAATACAACTTCCGTAATTCCGAGGCTTTTCCAGGAGGCGAACTCGCAGATTCTCTTCCAATAAATCAAAACAAACGTTTTTCGCAGACGACCTTGGATTTAATACCCCCTCTAGCAAATGCTAAAACCCAATGCGGCAAGAATAATTTCAAGTATTTATTCATATCCTTTTCCAAATACTATAACTAACAGAAGGATCCATAGATAAATAAAAATGTATGAGAGAAATACCTGGAGTACCAACTAAAATGAAAATACAGGCAGTGTTTTGGCAATCTGATAAGGCAATCTGTAGTGTGTGTAGATATACAAACATCAATCTTTCTAATAGGTTTAAAAATGTCACCAAAGCAAAGAAATAATCATCCATAATTCAAATGAATTTCTTGAATGAAATAATATAGTGTTTTAATGTAGAATCTACTTATACTTCTTCTTGATATCCTGCAAAGCACCATAAGCATTGCTGTCCTTATTCTAACTGGAATTGAACACCACCATTTCGGGATTTAAATGCATTTTTTGGACAGAAAGGTTTAAATAAAACGAAGTTAAAATTAAGGCCTTATCAATCAAGTACCGAATAACCAAAACAAAAAACTGCACTGTAAAACTATAAAGAGATGCAATAAAGGAAATAATAAAAAATATCAATATAAGTATTAGTTCAAAGGTGAAGATTTGGGTTTAGCGCCGATAAAGGTTCAGCACAGAAAAGAAGGGGAACAAAGACTTGGTCTTAATACGGAGCTAAGTTAAACCTACCTCTAGGACTAATTAACATGACTGTGGTGTGGAGTATATTCTTAATAAATTATGTGACGGAAGATGGAATTGGACTACGTCTTAAGTACTGGTAAAATGTTTAAATGATCTGGAGACACGTTACTACATAAATATTCTAAATAAGGCCATAAAAGAGAGCATGGTAACAACGTTCCTTGACCTTATGGTCATTCCTGCCTAGAAATCGTCTAATAAATCAAAATTTTTTATGTTTGCCAGCAGATTTTACGTATGTGGGTGCCCCAAGTGATTGTAACACCTAGGTATTTTGCCGTATCAACTACTTCTAGGTCAACTCTAGCTAATTTGTAAACAAATTCCGTTGAACTTTTAAAGAATTTTACCGCCGAACATGTGCTATGGTTTAATGGCAATCTCTATGTTGTACACCATTCCGAAATACAAACTAGATCCTTTGCTAGCGTTGAATGATTCTCATTCCAAGATTTCTCCCAATATATCACCGTGTCATCCGCGAACATCCTAATTTTTTTTCACTTCAAGGTTGAAATCGTTTACAAAAATCAAGAAAAGCAACGGCCCGGTAACACTACCCTGAGGTACACCCGAGACCACTCGTATTCTGTCGAAACTAGCGAATTTCTATGTGATGATGGAGTTTCCCCTTCTTATTTTTCAGTTCTGTACGACCTGTCTTGTTTTGGTAGAAGTCTGTCGAATAGTTGGTTTTAGTTCATTTTCATTCCCATTTTTCGCACAGCAAGTTACTAGTTGGTTAGGTAAATTGACATTAGTTTTGAATTGGGTCTTTCTCCAGCATATACAAGTTTGAACGTTATTTGATGGTTTTTTTAACGAAAATTTTTCCCCTTACCCTTCCTCTCCCATATCCTCCCTTATCTCTCACCCTTCCCACCTGGTGCTTGCACCCCCTGCCACACACCTTTTTGTTGGATCGCGGGGTATTCATGTCGATTTCGAGACTTAATTAATCGGACTGCACTTTAAAAGAAGATGATTAACTATTAGCATGAAGTAATTTTGATAAGCGTTCAAGTTCTGACAACTCCCTCATTATTTTACTCGGAGGTTGCTACCCATGGCTCTGTGCTCTGTAACAGTAAATATTTTCAAGTGCCATCAAGAGCCGAAAGTCCCCAGTTACGGAGAGACCTTAACTTTGAAAACCACTAGTCGTTTGAAATCGAGAGCAGGATCGTAACCAGCCTTCCAATTTTCGGCCCTGCCGCGGTTCGAAAAATAAATGGCCACGCTCATAATCGGGGCCGGGCTTAACAACTGCAAGGCGGGTGTGTGTGAGAGAGAGAGAGAAAGAGAACACCCGGTGTTCAAAAAACCCAGAGGTCGTGAAAATTCCACCAATTGGCGTATTCAGCCAGACGTGTAAAGCGCAGGAGAGGGTTTCCATCGATAAAATTTTGGTGTCGTGTGCACTGTTGCATCCCTCCCGTCATTCATGTCGTAAAAACATCCTTAAAAAGTGACTGAAATGGTGAATATTGACGGGAAAGATGAATAATTTATTTGATGAATTCCAATAAACAATGCTTTGAATTAATTTCAAATATGGTTAACCTTTCCCTTTTATGGCTGGATCATTTGTAAAATTATTTTTCGTTAGCATTTTTGGTTCTTAAGAGGGGAATATTTTATTTGAACAAATTTCCACTAACCGTATCATAAAATTATTTCACATAAACCAAGAAGAATTCAATTTTTAAAGCAATACTCTTGGTGGGTTAAAAATTAGAATAATATTATCTTTATCTCGTGAAAAGTGAAGAATTGAGAACAGTGACTAGCCAATTTTAAAATATTAATGCCTGCATCGCGATATTTCGTCAAATTTTAGCTGGCCAGTGGCGAAAAGCATGCTTCCTAAGTAGAAAAGCATATTTATTTTTGCTATAACTAAAACAATGTTGAAAAATACATAATTCAACGGTTACACTATTTATAAATACTCTCGAAATTTTAACAAAACTTTGAAGATGAATGAAATTTTTTTCCTGTGACTTGTAATTAGGAAAATATAAGAACCTGAGGGAGGAAGGATGCTAGGGCGGCTGAATTCACCGCATTTTCACTACAGACACTCACACCGCCACATGTTAGTATTTCATCCAACGAGCAGTGCAGGACGTAAGATGTATTCCCCTAGGAAAAGAGGCAGGCATAGGAATACACTCAATTCGTTAATAGCATCAAAACTGTATAATGTGATGTGAGACGTTAACACATTGACCACTGCAATTAACCAGTCGCTAGAGATTACTTGTCGATGTTTAGTGGTACTCCTTATGAAATGGAGAGTTCTCGTTGATGACATGCATTCACACAGTCGCTGGTAACATGTGCGGCGGCTCGCTTCTCAGCCCCTCTCCCAGATTCATTAATTCCACAACACGTGCTACCGTTTCCTGTTTCCGTAGTTAGTGCATAGTAATTCTTTGGCAAATCCACAACAAAATATGGAGAGAGAATTCTTGAGGAGAGTTTGGAGACATTATAATGGGAGACAAAAGAAACACTGTCCAGTCCGGTGGGATGGACTTTATAAAACCGGAATACCGAAGGAAGAGGGAAGGGAAATTGAAATTGGAAGCTGGAGAGAGGAAAGGCCTAGGATGCGTGTCCGTGGTGATTCAGAGTGGGGCAAAAATATACTATGCGACGAAAATATACTAGTATGCGACGAAATTTTAATGGTGGGAACTGAAGTGGGTGAGAAGACTCACGAGGCATTGAAATGAGATTCAATGGGAGGGACAAAGGGGGAAAGAGAGAGGAGTGAAGAAAGAGGAAGGGTGGGTGAGGGAGGAAGAAAGAAAAATAGGGAGAGTGAGAGGGAAGTGGGAAGGGTTGAAAAAGAAGAACATGGAAGTGAGAAAGCGGAGCAAGCGGGAGGCGGGGGAGAGTGGGAAGATTTACAAGAGGGAGAGGAAAAGATAGGTGGAGGGAGAAAGGTAGGAATTGAGAGAGGTAGGGAGAGAAAGAGGGAGGTAGGGAGAGTGATGAAGGGAGCGGAAGAGAGAGCGGGCGAATGTTTGCACCTGCGGAGGAGAAAAAAACATGGCGAAGTAAGGGGCGGATATCGCCTGGTACAAGGGAGGAGAGCTCTAGGGTATGATTTTGGGGTAGGCTGCAGGTATTACGTTTCAGCGAAATGAAGCTTATTCCCAAGAAGGAGAGGAATAGAGGAAGAGGCGGAGCCGTGCTGCTTCCCTCAACGGACGACTACCCTGAATATGGAAATCTTGTCTGGCGTCCTCGTCGAAGAGAAATCACCCCGGAATGTTGGTAGGTGTCGGGTCAATAGTTGAATTTTTTGCAGAAATGCCCTAGGAAACAAGATTTCGTGCATCTATCATGCACCATCTCGTGATGATTGTGAGCTGTTTGAATTGAAGCTTAGACCCATTTTGCACATGTATTTCCTAACTTACTTCAGGTTGAGGTCCCTATTATTTTACCATTAGCGTTTTTCTACACTATATGAGAAATATTTTAGTCAGTTTCTTGAAGGTGATCGTGCAGAATTGCAGTATTAGCCATACATTTATATCAACTGTTAGAAAAATACGCTAAACAATATGTATGGGAACCCTGACCTAAGCATTATCAGACTGAGAAACTCGCCAAAAGTCAAACTCTCTTACTCAGCAACGGGTTATGTCATTTCGTCAAAGCTTTATCAAATGTTTAAGTTTGGACGAACGTCAGCCGCTCCATATCATCATGAAAGAGTGAAAATGGAACATAGAATATATAATATCTCCTTTTTGAGTCATCAAATAATTTTAGTCAAAATGGTGCCAAGGAATGTGTTACAATAAACGGGAAGAATGTGTATACACGCATGGAAAATTAACACGCATTAAGTGACTGGCTAATTTTTGATAGTTTGGTCTAATTAAGAATATATTGCTGGTGTAAGGGATCCTTGTAAAGGTGATTTGATTGCCGAATTATATCATGTACGGCGAAGAGAAGCTAGGGCGTTGTTATTATAAACGCAGTATCAGAATTAAAATTATATTTAAATTACAGATAAATCCACTTCACTTAATTCGGAGCAGTTCACCTTTGTATTAATGCTTGATTGTATTAATTACCCCGTCGTATTTTCGTAGAGTATGCTTTGAATATAGTATGCTAGAATTTCGCTTTGGAAGTAATAAGTTTGAAACGTCATTTTTGAACACGAGCATTAATCAGAAAAAATACTAAAAAGTATGATCAGGAAAACCTTTTAGCATTAAGTGACCTAGCTTCAGGCTAATATTAAAAAAAAAAAAATTCAAATGTAATTATAATTCTAGAAAGTAGATCGTTTCGCCTGTGTCGAGTAATATTTTGAATAATTAGGTAGAATTGCATTGGGCAAAGAATCTTTCAGAAAGGGGTTGATATTGACGACAGGAATGTTGGGGAGGGAGGTTAAGAAACGGTTATTCAAAGCATTGATATGGGGCATAGTTTTTTACGGCGCGATAACATGGTGAATAAAGCATGATGATAGGCGTAGATTGGTTCTTTTCAAATGCGGGTGTGGAAAAGGAGAATGGACTGAAAGGAAAAGAAAAGAAGAAGTGCTGGGCAAGGTAGGGAAGGAGATGGGTTTGCTGGGAGAAATCCAAAGGAGGTGAGAAAGATTGGTCCAGGGTGTTTTGATATATTTGCCCCTTGGTCCATGCATATTGTTCAAGGAGCAAAATATTAGACCTCAACGTCGTTACTATAAAATTTGTTAAATAAAATATCTCACGAAATCTTAAGTCTTTATGTCTTCCAATTAAAACCATCACCGAATTGAAGGTCAAAGAGGTCAGTAAAATGAGACAACGAGAAAGATATAGAATCGTTAAACCGAGAGAATAAATTGTCCATTTCCTTCTAACGATAATGAATCGGAATAACTGCACATGAGGGCGCTAAGAAAATGAAATTTATATTTTAAATACTGAGTACTGTGGTGTCTGGTCATCTAACCCTTATTGTTGTGTTCTAGGCTCGTATTGCATACATGGAGAAGTATTTTGTACTTAGTTATCGTGATATATCTAAGCTATTGAAAAAATATTTATGCCATTTAACTTTTATCTGGTTATTAATATTTAACCAATACTTAATTTTGGCTTTTCAAGCCTGGATGTAAGTAAAAGTGCTATCGTATATGCTGTGACAATGTCTATTTTAGATAAAATTTGTTTTGAGATGAGATTCTCTGGTGTAACTTAACGGAATTTAAGGAACATATTTAAAATGAAAGAAGTAGATTGGTATTCCACATGATCTTTATTAAAATACGACCTGACCTAGGTCGAAACCTAGATCGTATTTTAATAAAGTTCGTGCGGAATTACCAAGTTACTTCTTTCATTTTAAATGTGCTATTTTAGACATTGCTATCACCGCATTGAGTGAATTAGCCTTATAGCGCACATCAACCGTTGTGAAGAGTCGGGTGGAAAGTAAAACCGTATCAACGGTGATAGAAATACGTAGCAGTGTAGGAGTTCTGATGCAACCTTTATCTCTACCCTTGCCGTTCTGATTCTTAGATTCTGATATTACGACTTCTACGTGACTCTGATTGATATTGCGCCCCGCAAATGTAACTCAACACAATAATAACTAATGATTGGCCGTTTCCTCTTCTTCCTTGCCCGGGGAGCATCACCCCTCACTCTACCAAGATGGTTGTTTATCGCACCACAACAAAGAAAGAAAATCGCTCCGTTCAAAAATGAGGAAAATATTCTCTTTTGTAAGATTCCCTGACCTTGAAAATTTCTCCATTCCAAAGTCTTCCGGAGGGACTTCTGTATTCATCGAAAAATCTCCTCCCTCGCTCTTTCGGAAATGGAGTGCTCTCCGAATGACCACCCCCAATTTTGCAACACCGCTCCCCAACAAACTCTAATGACGCCATTCTTTCTCCGAGAACATTCGCCCTCCAAATGCTTGTACATTCACCCTATTCCTCGTCCGCTAGTTTTCCTGAATGGAAAGAGGGTGGGGGCTCGTTTTCTTCACCCGAATCAAGAATTTTTTCTTTCCATCGAACTAATACCATCCCCTGCATTCCATTTCGCGGAACCCGGCCACCCTCCCGCTTCCCTCCCGTAGGGAGAAAGAAAGGAGCGCGATGAGCGTTATCACGGATTTGTGATTACTTTGGGATTGGAGGGAGGGTGCACCTTTTTTTTCACCAAATCCTATCTCTCCCTCGACAGCCTCTGCTTTCCACTTTGATTTCGTCGGCTCGAATTCCCCAGAGAAAGCTGGCTCTTCCGCGAAATGCAAAATCGATACGTTGAGCGGGAGGGTTGGGGAGGGGGTGGATTGCCCTCCCGGCGTTCGACGGGAGGTGTCTGTGGTTTGGCCATCCGTCGGTCATCTTTTTCTAAGGCCGCGATGACCAATGATCGGGACGCAAACTTTTCTCGCGGCGGATCGGATAGTAATCGTCTCCGTTCCCTGTTCGGAGTCTCGATTGTGCCGCGCGGTGAGGCTCCTGCCAGCTGGATTGTCATTACGGTGCAGTGGCCCCTACTTTATTGCAACCAATCTAGGTCGGGTTCTCGTTCTCTTTCGCGGTTCCGTATGCAGTATTTCAACCAACAATCGATGGCATTGATAAAACTGACAAATTTGTAAATCTTATGGATATTATCATAAATCTGTACTCAAATATTTCATTAATTTTAACCATGAAAAATCACAATGCAGGATATCATGTAAATGAAATGGGACATTGGTAATTTTTGTGGACCATAAAGTTTCATTCCAAAACATGTTTACCGTTCTGAATCGGCGTCTTTTCACCTTCTTCCCCTAACAGTGTTCATTCTTCATAAACTACGTATATTTTTCCATCTACATCTTTCAAAACTCTTGAGAATATACATATTTATTGATACGTACCGGTATGTATGTTGATAACGATATGCATGTATGCATTGTTGTACATGGAGGGTAAAAATATTCTCCTTAAGTTGAATTACGCATTACATCATAATTTTATCATTCAATCATGAGTGGTTTTTTTAAGGTTCTCCTGTTTAAGCCTTTTTGACCGAGTTTTGATTGAAATAATTAACTCGGCGAAAATCAACCACTGACGATGAAAACGGGATGGCCGATACCGTAGACTTGATTGGCACTAGGTTGTAAAGGCGTGGGCGAATAAAACAAAGTTACTAGTAAGGGGTAGGATAGGGAACACACACTAGGTCACTTGGGCGTGAGGATCCGAGTAAATTTTTTTAATAACCTTCCGGCGTAGGAAGCCTCCCTCACTTCTTCCTTGGGGAGTAGCCGTTGTATTTTCAGGGATATGTTCCCGAGGAAAGGGATTCTGCGCCATTTTCATCCGTTGCGATGCGCACTGGAGGCAGAGCACGTCTCTTTCCATGCAATTTGGGTAATTTTTCTCTTGTATACTGTGTCCACTAATTCTTTAGAGTACCCGATGTTGGCCGCTATCTGTTTGATCATTAGGATCTTTTTTTGGTGTTGGCTTCTGATATTGGGATGTGGCACAGTCGGTGCACCATTGAACGGAGGGCCGCTGTTTTCTGGTGGTAATTATACAAAGAGCGTTCATTTATAATGATGTCGGAGTGTCACTGCTTCCTGTAAATTGCGATAGCAATGGTTGTGAGTTTTAATTTCTAGATCGAGAAACTTCGTTCTCTATTTCGATTGAAAATCGAATACTCATGATAAGTGAATTTAGCACTGTTAGGATACCCTCTGGTTGTCTTGATGTGCCAGACCACACACAAAACAAGTCGTCGATGTAGCATCCAATGGAGTACAGGGACCGTACAATAAGTATCGGGACTGGTTCCAAAAAAACAAAATTTATTGAAGTTATCATTGCAATTACTTAATAATCTTCAAAATGGATTCCTCCTGCATCGGTACGCTTAGTTCGGCGCGTCTGCCACTCGTCAAAAGCCCGCTGGAAGTCGGTTTCCGGAATATTGTTGAGAGCCTCTGTCGTCGCCGCTTAAACCGCCTAGATGGAGTCGAACCGATATCCTTTGAGCTCCTTTTGAACTAACCTTTGAGTTAATGACGTTGTCGAGAAAATCTTCATCTTCCTGGACGCAGTTCAAAATTTCTTGCGAAATTCCCACCCGCGACAGTTTTTGTTCCTCGCTCAAGACTTTCGGCACCAGCTTCGCGCACACTTTCCTCATCACAAGATCCTCTTTTACAATGGTGTAGACGGTTCCGACTGAAAGGCCGGTCTACTCACTGATAATGGTGATGGTTAAACGCCTGTCAGAGTCCAAAACATTTTTCACTTTGGTCACCTGAGCATCGGTTTGAGCGGTCGTCGGGCGTCCGACGCGGTGCTCATCTTCGACGAGCTCCCGGGCTTCCTTAAACATTTTGTGCCACTCAAAAACTCTTGTATGGCATCATCCCCATAAGCCTGCTTAATGATTTCAAGGGCCTCCGACGCGGACTTCCCGAGTTTAACGCAAAACCTCACAGCGTAGCGTTGCTCGACGGTGCTCTCCATGCTGGCATGACGACTCCACAAACAATCACACGATACAAAGTTCCACCGCCTGTCTCAACGCATACCCGGAGGTGAGTGAACTAAAGTGCGCCTGAGCGGTGGGGGACCTCTCTACCGAGTCGACCGGTCGGTACCCCATACTCCGCTCCGTTGAGGCTACAGCGAACCAGTCACGATACTTATTGTCCGGACCCTGTATGTTTTGAGTCAAGGGATGTTTTGATGAGCAACGAAGCCATGGTCGTGCCAAATAAATATTATGTGGAAGCTGCAAAGTGCGTTCATTTATTGCGTTGCCCATAAATTTGAGGTGATCTAATCATTGCTCAAATAGTTCAATTATTATGGGGCAAGAACACTAAAGTACCTAAAACCCATCAGGGTATCAAATGTTGGTTTATCATATTTATTATTTCATTATTTTGCACACTTTACTTTCTGTATTTATGACTCAACTAGTTCTCAGTAATTATAGCATACTGGAATAGAACAAGAAATACTGCAATTGGAAGAACATTTTACTCTGAAATATATCTCAACCGAAGTCCCTTGATTTGCATTGTTTTGAAAAAAATTAATCATTTGAATATCATTTTCTGGTTTGCATTGATCCATAATATATTTTTTATTCCATATGAACCTCATACACTAATGCCATGTACCACTGAATGGCTCTGAAATAGTTCATGGTAAATCTGCTGATATATCTTGGATACTTGCTACTATGTTCTCTGAATGTAGCGAAACGAAAGATCTGAGTTCATTATTTGCGTTTTATAAATGATGATTAAAATTGAAATTTTCATCAAGTAAAGTCATTCATATCATCCCGTTATATAATTATTTCTTTTTTGCTCAAAATGCCAGAAGGTATGTTTCTTAATGTTTCGGTCTCGAATCAAATAAGGATCTATTTGGAAGCTAAATGCATATTAGGCTTATCTAGGGTAAATCAGCCAAATAATAGTGTATTAATACCACGAAATACTAACCCCTATCGTGTTAAAGTAATCAATTGCAAGTGAACACAATATGAAAATAAATTTTCCATCGCATTGCAATCACAATGTCATCAGAGTAATATGTTTCTGCAGCATTAGGATAAGCCGGCGATTATATTACATAATCCTATCCTACCCAAATTAGGTATTAATTCATGTTCGAAGGAGGGTGATGCTTTCACCGAAGGAGTCTAGAGGAAAACATAACTTCTGACAAGGTACCGTGACGGTTGAAGTTACGTGAGTTTAAGAAAAAACAGGTCTATTGCGAGGGAAACAGAAAGATCTGAGCGACGTGCATGGGATTTTTCATTTAAACACCGAGACTGGCATTTTAAAGTGAATATGGATCACTCAGAGGGCCATCATTTCGTAATTATATAGGTATTACCTAAAATGAAAATTATCCCGCAATCCAATCACATAACAAGTGTATTTACTTAATTGAAATACGTTGAAATATGATTACGGATAATTGTTCCTTTCAAATGGTGATATTAAAAATACTGAGCGAGTGATTTGGAATGTCTTCTCTATTTTTTCTCCACCCGAATTATATAATTTTCATTCGTATCAATTCATCAAACATATTACCATTACGGATGACTTTTTGACGGTTCTGTATTTCAAATGACCCAGTTATATTCCGCACCACCTCATATAAACCTTCCTTTGTTTCCATTTAAAAGAAAATCCCCTTTGTGATCGTACAAGTATTCCGGTGCTAGCGGCTGCGATGAGAGAGCAAAACTCATGTCATTAGTTACCGCTTCATGAATTTATGTTTGCATAAAGAGCTGGATTATTATTTTGGTCAAATATCACATTGGAGGCCTCCTAATACTCTGCTATCCGAGCGTGTTAACGTAGGTCTTAATTAAGCGTAAGGTGAGGTTGACCTTTACCTATCAAGCCAAAATCGAGGCTTTCTATTTTGGCTTTCTGAAGTGTAATATACGTTAAAATCGAGAATTATATCAGCGCTTAGAAAAAAACCATCGTCACATATGATTCCGAATGAAAAAAAGGTTTAGTACTCAAAACTTATGCAATTATTAGAAATCGGAATTGGAGCCCTTGTTTGTATTTGGATAGAAACCCTATATTTTTGACACTATCGAGAGTATCAGTACCCACAGGCTTTATTCAAACGAGAAAGATAAACTAAAAAACGTTTTAATAGATCATATAATTTGTCTAAGGTTAAAAATATTAGATTAATTAGGCTTAACACATTATCTGAATACACAATCGAATATCGTCTGCACAGGTATCCGTTCAATTAAAAAGTAATAGACCATGCTTATGGACCCTAGCACACTCAAACAGCTTAAATTCATCTCACCTCTATTCCATTATCTCGGTGACCCATGCATAAATAATTGTGTACTAATGCTAAAAGTCTCTAAGTACAACCTTATGAATGTTAAATGAAGGCACGGAACGTTAGGGCAGAAAATGGAATCCAAAACCTAAGCCGTGCGGTAATGAAATGGAGTGAATCTCTTTCAAATGAATGTGAAAGACAATTGTTCTCGAGCGTAATTAAATATGGATGTAGAGAACAATTCGATTGGTATATTTCCCCGAAGGCTGATGGGAATGGATTAATGTCTCTTGTAGCTACGGCATATTTACTTGGTAATGACGAAGATGTAGTTATGACAAGTGCGTTGGATCCACCTTTAAAACAGTTTACTCTTTCATCACAACTTCCAGTTCAATCAGACTGTCACCGAAATACGCACTGTTCTACTTTAAATAATGAAAACCCACACTTATTCTCTTTTCATCGATGAAAAATTCCGATTTGACGATTTTTCACACTCTTTCTAGGATTCAACCGTTGTTCTTTATCTAATGCGTTATTGTTTTAAATTCTTACTCAAGTTATTTACTAATTCAGTCGTTAATTAGAATGCCACACCCGCAAAAATCAGATTTTGCCTCTAAACGAATAACCTTAGCTTATACCCAGATTTTGCAGTGAAATATTGTAGAAGTCTGCATCTTCTGGATTTTTATTTATGTTTTTACGAATTAATTTTCTTTAAGTGCTGTTATATTTATTCTTATTGTATTAGGACGAATTCAACGGTACATTAAATATGAAGTCATATTTAAATCTCTTTCTAAACTGCCGATTTTTTTTCAGAAATGTTGGAAAATATGTTGCTAAGTCGACGAGCGTTCGGAAAAACGAAGAGTGAAAATGGAAAGGATGTAATAGAAGACCCTTGAAATAAGTATTGTTTTTGTAAAGGTTTCCAGAGATATCGTGACTAGTATAAAGTGACAAGATAAAAGCCATGACTACGACTTCATTCGTATCACTGTTCTCTTGCTTTCCCCATTCCTTAATGCTATCCTTTGTATTTTTTACTTCTCCTTTGGCCGTCTACGACGTAATTTTCCACGCATTCTTTAACATTGGATTCCTACGCCTTCTGCTGACTCAAGAATTTAATTCCGTCCCTTTTTCGAAAACTATCACTACCTTTAGCAAACTAATCAAATGTTACTGAAATAAGTGCAACCCTTTTCGACATACCCTTGCCTTAGTTATTTTTTCTCATAATTTGTCAAAGGTCTTTTGCTTCGTCCTTCTTGGTTTTAATTAAAACGGTGATGGTATTGCAGGTCTTTTTTGAATATTTATTCTATTCCTTTTTTACACCATATTCAACACGAAAAAAATTAAAATGGAGTGATTGATTGACATTGGTTAAAATTTTTCTCATATTGAAATATATTTCACGTAATTTTCTGTTCTCAAAAATATCTGCTCCTTTCCCCACCATAATAACATTTTTAAATATGCATTTATCGAGCCACATAAATATTCATATAAATATTTTATGGAAGTATTAACTAAAATTAAGCTTTCGTTCCTCACAAAATCTATCAACGAAAACAAACATTTGGCCAGGCAATTATCGTTTTCACACAAAGTTCAGAAAAATAATTTAACGAACTTTAATGCCATTAATGAACATATTTACCAAGAAAGTGTTTTATTTGCGCCACATTCTGTCATGATACAACACTGTAGTGAACATACAATATGAATTCATTTGTAAACTTTAATTTAATTGAAAAGCAAAGCTTAACCAAATTATTTTATACATGAGCTTCCCTAAGGTATTCTCAGTAAATCTTCATTTTCTTCGACCCAGGGAACGTCTTCACGCTGATCTCCTCATATGATTCCATTAGCTACTAATATGAAATTTCACTATTGTTACCTTAAAAATTAATGGGTACTTAGGGCTCACATAAAGGTGCCTTGATAAGGATCAGTCAGTGACCACTAAAAGAAAAAGTTAAGTGCGCGGAAAACACACATAACAAAGAATATTTTGAAGAATTTATCCCAAAATATGTTTAAAATATGGACCTAATTCCCAGTATCCATGTTAAGGAAACTGAAACAGGACAGGTTAAGAACCGTTAAAGTCGTGTGCCAGGAAGTTTTTGGTTCTTCTTTTATCGAGGAGGCAATGTCTGGGAAAACTCAATTTTTGATTAACAATAATTTCAACTTTAAATAGGCCGCTATTGCGAGGGGTTTTTCGAAATATTATGATAAACTAATCATATTTCATAAAACTAATCTTTTGTGTAGTTGATCAAGTTAAAATGTGTTCAAATACTATTATTTTTGTTTAGCCAATTCTGAAGCCATTGAAATGGTTGTAACATACTCTTTCATCGAAACACTGGAAAATTACGTACCGGTTCGTAGTTCCAGAAGTTGAACTTATCACTTCGACCATATACCACGTTTGCCCTGTATTTTCCTGCTTTTAACACTTCATTTCATTGTTACACGCACAATACTAAATGCTGCAATCACCTGCCCACATTCATGCCGTTTAATTACTCAACCCACTTTCTAGGTACCGATATAGAGAAACAAGTAATTGTTCCTTCTGTTTGGGTGTCCCAGAGTGTCAGAATTCGATGGCTGTGGTTAAAAGCAAAAAGGTGAAGGGAAGGCACTATTTTCCTTTGGTCAGACCACCTTTGGCAAACAAGATTTGTATAAAAGGTATCGGGGAAAGTTTCGGAAAAATAGATTTCTGTGAAATATTGCTTAAATGCCTCAAAATTCTTCAAAGTACATCCCTTGTGGGTCGCACACTTTTGCCAACGACTTTTTAACGACCAGTATGCGGAAGGTGATTTAGGGTATGCGTGCAAGCCTCTTTGATGGCCCTCAGGGTCCCATGGTGGTGTCCTTTGAGTGAGGATTTTACTTTTGCAAATAGTCTGCTGGTGTCAAGTTGGGACTGTAAGGGTGTTGGGGGAATCGTCGCGATGCTGTTTTTCTTTTTTTTTCTTGCCGCATTTGGTCGTTGGTCAAGAACTCCGGGACGATTTTGGCGCAGATATTTCGTATCTCCAAATTTACAGTGATAATGGTGTGCAACGCCATTTTATCAATGCCAACACGATCTGCAGTCATGCGCACACTTAACCGACGGTCTGGATTCAGCAGTTCACGCACACGTTGCACGTTGTCGTCGGTTCTTGATGTCGACGGCTATCCAGCGCGGGGCTCGTCATCCACAATCTCTCGGCCACCTTTGAAGATCTTGTGCCACTTAAAACTGCAGTTTCTGGCATGCTTTCACATTTTAACACAAAGCGAATCATGCCCAACGCCTGCAGACCCGATTTCCCCATTCCAGCACAAAATTTCATGGCTTACCGCTGTTCAATCATTCTATGTGTTTTCCGCTTGCATGGAGGCACTCGTCAGGGGTCCACTAAAACCCGATTTAGGCTAAACGAATCATCGAATGCTATTGGCGCTTGGCGCGTGTTGACGGTTAGACCCCCCAATACCGAGCCTGCGCGGTGCGAGCGCGCTGCAACGTAGAGTCACGCTAGGAAAAAATTTGATCCCGTAACTTTTTATCCATACCATGTATGCAGAAGGATTTAGGATGGTCCAGTAAGATCATGAAATAGATAAAATCAGAAGAAGAATATCTGTATTCGTGAAACCATTGTAACGATTGAAAGCACGCGTGACGGAGTTGGTGGAAAGTCTAGGAGAACAAGTACTATTCTGCTAAAATCGAAAGGGAAAGAGTGAGATTCGCTTATTTATCCGAAGGAAATTAGTTGAGACACGCGATGTACTTTGACTATGAGGGAATTGTCAAGGCCCCATACTATACAGTTCCTTCAGGCCACCCGGAGAAAATAAGAGAAACAGAACCTGGCACGGATGGATTAAGACCATTTTTCTTCCCTCGCTCAGTTCGCGATCACAACGGAAACAACAAACCACAACAGAATTAATAAAAGAACTAATATAAATTCAAAATCGCTATTACGGACACATATTCCCGATCTGATGGTATTCCCGTTGAATTCACATAATTGAAGTTGTCGTTCCCCTGGCATCAGCCCCGTGGTGGCTAGCAAGGCATTATTACTGTTGTATAATTCTGCTTCATCATGGCCGTCATCGGTTGAAGCTGGGATGGGGCAATATAAACAGAGTAGAGAGATGGAGAAAGAGGGACATCCATGGGAAACAGCAGAGGGAAAGGGAGCCGTCATCCCATGATGCTGTGCCAGGATCGATCGTCGGCATCTGATTCTACGGGGAGCAATTTGCTGCGCAAAAGCGGCGGGATTTCTCCCATCTGCCCTCCCCCCTTTATTTAATTTCCATTCAGAGCTCTCTCGTTTTTTCGTAACATCGGGTTAACCATGGTTATTACTGAAAGGGAAGGGGGAAGCCGTCGTGATGTCGGTGTAGTAAAGAGCCTGAAACCCACGAGGTGTTTTTTTTTCGGGATATTAACCTAGATTTTTTTTGATGGCCACATGCACTTAAGAGATTCTGAAGCCTGAGATGAATTATCTACGGCCATCTGAATTCATAAGGCTTATTCTATCGCACGGATTTTAGGCCGCTCATGAGAGCATTCCCACGAGGTAAATATTGCAAAGGAATACTTGTTCTGAGCTGCTGAAATTGAGTTGTTATTCGACAGCGTTGGGCATCGTGATCACGGACTAGTGAGAAGATTTTCTACGAATTCGATATCATACTCGTAGGTCTGAAGTAATGCTCTTTATAATGATGATGAACGTGTAAATTTACGCCGTTAGTAATAATAGATCCCGGGTGTTACGAAACTGTAAATTATTATTATTTATTCCTTGAATGTTTATTAGCTATATTACTTGCATTGTTCGCCAATTACGCTGGCTCACGCTGGACGACGCGCCACGTGCCCTAATCAAAAATGCTCGTTTTGAATGATTATGTTTCCTAAAATACATAAACAACCGATTTCAACAGGGTAAAAGTTTCACAGAGAGATTGAATGTAAGTTTACATCTCACAAAATATTTAGTAAGTAATAGTTCATGAAAGTTATGAGCTAAAGATATTTTATCGTTGCATTTGAATATAAATTTAAATGATTGCTTATAAAGAAAAGAGCCAGACCGACTACTGTTTGACAATTGAAATTAAACATGAGACCCTTTCTATATCCACGAGACTTTGGAAGCTTTGATAATGGGTGGTCAAGTCGAGAAATTCGATTAATAACAATGAAATTAATCGGTAATCGAATCTTTCATCTGGGATGATTGTTTTATGTGCTCTACTAAACAAAACGGTTGATTCAGAAATTCCAATTTCTCCATTGCCAAAAAATGACGTTGACGAACATGAGAATGGATCTTCATACTCATTTAGGCATCATATGAGTGCTTTAAGCTTATTAGTTCCGTGTGGAAAATTCGTGCTCAGCCATTCATATTTTCAATCCAATCTTTGATTATTATTACTTTTTTATTTAAAAAAATTCCATATTGGCAAATATGAATCTGTACATTGGAATAAAGACAGCAAGGGCAATCACAAACTACCATAACCTAAATGGAGGCAAATTCACCAAGGCTTGAATGGAATCCAGGACCTCTGGGTTAGCAGGTAAGAAATTACCTCACCATCAATGAGGCTAAAATTATCGATTTATTTACAAAATATCATTTTCCGAAGTTTCTCATTCTCCGGTGTACACGTGGAGTGCTCTGCTTGGAGCTAGTATTTTTTGCTAGCATCATTTATTGTGCAAACTTTTTTTTACATAGCATTGTTACTTTAATGCTTGGGGTTACATTTTTCCTTAGTTTTACCGCAGTATTAAATTCACGCCTATCGTTGCAATTTGAAATGTTTGGTTTACACTATACATTAAGAAAATAAAAAAATATGATCTTTCTCTCTAGCACACTAGCACCAATCTTGTATTATGAGTTCAGAGTAAATCAGAATTCTACCCTAGTCATCCTCCCCGTGCCATCTTCTCTCTGTACTTGTCACTGTATACATACTCCATTAGTTTACTATGTGAATGTGTATAAATTCAATGTAAGCAATAAAAGAACGCAATGACAGACACGGATCCATGAGAAGCTTGTGGCTATGGAATTTATTCAAACTAAAGAGTATTAATACAGTGCAAAAAGTACAGCGTGCAGATCCGTATTTAAATATTAAATTAATTCCTAAAATAAAAAAAATTGAAAAAAAAATTAAAATTAACAAATATTCCACAATTAATATAAATAAGTCCAGAATAAACAGATATCTTAAAGCTATGTCTAAAATATATTTTAAAATCACTATCTACTTCAAATTAAATATCAGCATCAATTTAAAATTACTTTATCCCCTAAGTTATCATTTTTATAATTTATGTATGAGATAATTTCTCATGTATGTTGAACGCTAAAAACTATATTCTCTCTGATAGCATCCCAAAATGTATACATTTTACAGGTAACAAATACCATTAAATTTTTACATGAAAACTAAGGTTTCAAATTTTAGAAGTACTAATAACAAAATTGAACGTTTCAAATGTATTACAAGATATTAAATATAATTGTCTTTTTCCTGCAATATGCTCACAGTTATGGACAGACGAGTACAGTGGCCAACTGTACGGCGATGTATAAATACAGGTCTTCTAAGTGTTGTCATAAAAATAACCACTTCGACGAGACAGCAAAGCTTTTCCTTCATTCACGTATGATAGCGATACGTATCAAAGTAATAACCTTTGCCATAACTTTGAAATGTATTTAGCTTCAACTATTTATTGATGCCCTCATTTGCCATTTAAATAAATTACATCAAATTTTCTCTCACAATTGTATTCAACCTGAATTGATTAGCAAAGTAGAATTTATTGCTCAAAAAGACCTAAAAAAATCGTTATTATTTGAACATAAAGGACAACTGAGTGATTTCATGGAATTTGTACTCTATTCACTTGATCTAATGTAAATATTTACTACACATAAACTGAAAATAAAAATCGCTTTAATAAGATCGAAATTGATTTCATACGGTTTTAGCCATGCAAAAATATATTTTTCTTGATCGCTTGGATTCCTTAGTAGCTGCAATGGATACTGAGTCGTCTATTTGACGAACCCAGATGAGAGAAACAGAGCTTGAACTCCAGAAAAGCTATTTTATATTTCCATCAACGCGTGTATCTGAATCTGGTTGATATTATAATTTAATATGCAATCTCGTCCCTCACTCTTATGTTGATTAAATATTCTTCCGTCACAATGACCTTTGACTCGTTCGTAAATATTGAACGTGATAACCCGAAAAGCATCAGAAAAATATGTCCAACGAAGTTTGAGACTATTGGATGTGATAAGATTATCCTGATTGGAGGTCTTCTAGCTAAGATACTTAAACTCTAAGGGCTTAAAGTTAGTTTTGGATGTAAGGAGTTTTATATTGAATTTTGATTCTACTTTTCAATTTCTATATTATACTATCAAGGAATAAACGGTCTTCCGCCAGGCTGAATGCTTCAATGACATCAAAACGATACCAACTAGGGACTCTTATTGGTAGAATGAAGGATCACAAGTAAGAGCCTGCATTTGAATAGTAACGAGCGAGAACTCTTTTCAGTTAATAATTTCATTCATCATCATGCCGAAATATGATGATAATAATAGGCACTTTGGTTTTGTCAATAAAATATATTGTAGTCTTTAATCGTATTTAACAATTCGAAAGCAGATTTAATATTTTATTTTAAAATTTCAAGAACAAAAAAGACGCTTCCTTTGCTTTGTTTTAGAAGGAATTCTACTCGGCTTGTCGTTGTTTAAGAAGGGCTTATATATTATTACACTGGAAATTGTGGCATATTAAAATACCTCTCGGGAATTTACCAGCGAATGTACGTAACGTCTAGTTATTCATTGTCACTTTTACGTCCCCACACAACTTACATGGCAGTTAAGAGCTAGTTTAGATACTCCATGACTTTAGCGGTGGCGCGCTCGTCGAATGGCGGCGGCATTCGGATGAAAGAATTTTTTCCTCCCCTTCTAGAGCATTCATCCGGTCAACGTACGTCACGACCATTGAACCTCTCACCCCCCTTCTCTCTCCCTCTCATTTCTTATCGATGTTCACCTTCACCGCCAGTCTCCTCACCCTCGCATATCCAGACCTTACCCCACCTAGCTGCCTCCCGAACCCCCGCAATTAGGACATCAATAATTCTCGAATCAATATTCCCGCAAAAGGACAACTCTCAGAGACGGAATCGGAGGTATTCGTCACGCAAACTTACGAATTCTTGGATCTAAAAGGATCGCGTCGTCTCTATGGATCCGCTTCCCCCAAACCTCTCGTGCCCTTCACTTTTTTTCCTCACCAATATGTTATTTTTTCCCTCCGAACAGATTCATCCGGGAATACCTCAGAGAGCCATTTTATTTAGAGTCAACCACACGAAATGCCCCTTCGCGGACGATTTTGACTTACTCATGATGTTATGGCAATCGAAATTTCTAATGAAAATATTTGGACAGAAATCGGCAAACAGAACGACAGCATTGGGAGTCTTCGTTCTCGGTAAGGTTTGACAGAAAAACTGGGAAGAAGTGTACCGTTGAAGTGAAACATATGGAAGATCGTGCTTAAATTGGTAGTATTTGCTAACTCAACCGAGTTAAATAATTCCTGTTATAAACCACAACACTTTTGATCATCGTCGAATAAACATACAGGAAGGAAAACAGAAACAAATGAATGTAAACAAATTAATGCCGTCCTTGAGACTTTCTTGATGCTTAAAGAAAGATTATTTTCATTTTCATTCGTCGTTATTCCAAGAAAAAATTGTGTTTGTACTAGACACTTATAAATAAGTCATCACTCATTTATGTGGGTTTACGGTTTATTTTCCATGATCGTTCTAAGAATAACTTTTGATATAGGAATGAAAATAGTAATGTAATTCCACACACACTCGTGTGCGTGGAATCACAAAGTTACCGACTTCATTTAAAGGAACGTCGGTGGCAAATAAATTACTAGTTACAAAAACTAGTGTAATTAGTTAAGTATTACATACTGTAGCCACCTTTTCCATAACATGAAGTCATTATAACGTAAAGCATCATTACACACGGTAATTATCATTTATAATTGCAGTGAAAATAGTAGTAAAATGCAAGTTAGATTGTTGATAAAAATGGTCGCCTGACGCCTTTTGCATAATTGGCTGACGAGTCTCCATGCTGCCAATTAGATCTATGATGCTTGTTACCCATAATATCATGGTGGAGGAAATCAAGGAAGTATGTTGATAAAAGAAAAATATCACTTCATTTTATAAATAAAGGGTCGCTTTTGTCTGCTCTGTACTCCAGAATTCCATCCCAGTATGCATATCATATTATAAAACAGGACTATTCCTTATTCATCATTTGACACAATCTAGAAATACTAAAATTCAGTGCCAGAAAAATTCTTCATACACCAAAATTGCTTTTGAACCAGGAAATGGCGTATACATATCTTCGAAATATAACGTTCTTCGGTGACGCACAAATATAGAAAAAAACTGATATAGATTTTAAAAAACATAGAAACTCAAAGAAGGGACACTTACATTTGTAGTTTTGACGTTTCGAAGGCACGGTCGTCATCATCAAATTCTGATCATGATAGCCGTGCCGTCGAAACGTCAAAACTACATATGTGAGTGTCCTTTCTATGTGTATCTATGTTTTATAAATCTATATCTACTCTACCGCTATACTCTAATACAACGCTCTACCCCATATAATCTATTGGGGGTAGAGTGTTGGACTGGAGGGGCCCGGGTTCGATTCCCGGGCAAGGCACTATGGGCATCTGTACCTCCACCCAAGCTATGTGATTTTTCGGGTACCAGGTCTTCCTGGGAAACCATAACCGGCCCAGGGAAAGGAACTGGCCCCCCTACCCTGATGTGTGAATTTCACACGCCGTCGGGCTTAGTACTGGGTGAACTCTACCATTACCTACCAAACCGACCTTCGAATTGATTACTGTATTTATGATTTCAAAAAATATATTTATATACATAATCTCAAGAGTATTAGTTGCAATCAAAAGAAAAAAACGAACTGCGTTCACCAAAATAACACCATCATCAATAATCGAGAGGCAGCCTCAAACAGTGGACACTATTTTGAGGGTCTTGTTCATCTCCCACGGAAACCAATTACCCTGTGGGGTGGAAGGAGGTGGACGACTTCCTCGTTGAAACAAATGCACATCTCTTGGCAATGATAAGGTCTCGTATCAGGCCGAACTGCCAACCCTTAACTCCTTTCACCCCTCCATCATCTCTCGCCTCCTGCATGCTCTCTTTTTTCAACCCGTTCTCGGTCATCCACCGTAAAACTGCCCTCATCTTCCAAAATCTCGAAAACGATTTCTTCAATTTTTCGCTCTTTCACTTCACATCTCTATCCTCCACCCGTAAGCCTATGTCGGTGTCATTGCACAAAGATGAGATACTGTGATAAAAGATGTTGATGAATATTATACTAAACAATACTGATGTATTGAAATTAAATTGATATCTCCACAATGACATTATGTTTTATTGTGTTGTATCATAGCAATATTGTTTTCTCGCCGAAAAATATATGTGGCTCTGGAAAGTGCTATGAGCATAGAAAGCGGCTTAAGTCGGCAAGTACGGGGAGCGATTGTGGTAAAGAAAGAAATTTATGATGAGAAATGAATGAGTTATGGCTCAATGTGGTGACTGGACTGATTTTAGATATCCAATTATGAAAGAGGTGTGCTTAGATGGCTTTGTCATGGCGAAATATTGGATTATATTTATAATGTCAAAAAGACAAAGGGTATGAACATTAAGTTTTAAGAGTAGAGATAGACCGAGAAAGTTATGAGCGAATGAGACCGAGGAGACTCACGAAAATTCTCAAAGGAACAAAAGAGCATGAGTAAAATAAAGTATGAATGATACAGAGGAGTATGCAAGGGGAGGTCAGTAGAAAGTCAATTTGTGAAAGGGGATGCATTCCCAAGTCACTTAATACCACCTTTGTCTCGATTGTGGCTAACCCGAAAGAGGACGGCGTGAATGGATAAGTGTATGTACATATGCATTGTATCACTAATGAAACCACATTTTTATTACAAAAATAACTTGATTTACGACTTCTTGTTATAATGATTTGGTTTATTCAATGCGAACGATGTGATTGAATATGGAAAAATGTTTTGAATGAATAGGGATTCGATTATTAGTGGTATCTAATGCAGGCTAGATATGAAATTCATTTACCCCATAAACCTATATTAAATAGCAACAAAATAGATTTTTAACTTATGAATTATTACAACTGCACAACGAATGGTTTTTACATTCATGAAATACGAGGGCTACTGAATATAAATTGCCATCACACCCCATTAAAAATTTGGATACTGGGTGTTCGGTTGAACCCAAACATATTTCCTCAGCGAATCTCCACAAAAAATAAAACGTTTATTCAACAAATTAAAATTATCCTCACATTTATGACGAATAGTACAGTTACGGTTGACAAATGCCGCGAATTTATTACATTTGGAATATTTTCCCGAGTTTACTTCCAATTTATTAAAAACTCTGATAACTCTCAGGGAATACGGTCATGAAAATGAATTAATTTTTATTCGAATTTTTGCCTCTGGTCCCTTTCCATGAGAATCCCCTCTCCCTCAGACATCCTTGCCCAAATTCAGCTGGGGGATCGAATCTTCATCCACCAAAACGATCGATTTGTCGAATTGAGGTCTTTGGATGGAGATTCCAAGAGCAAGGAAGTGGGAGGGAGGGAGAAACGAAGGATAAGAACGAATGAATGATGAATTATGAAGACGAAGCGGGAAGACAGGGAAAATGCACAAGTATAAATTGAACAATAAAAGTACGAGCAGCTATCATAGATCTCTCGAGATGAGTTTTAATGGGGCGCGTCTAGAAAAATAAGTGAACTTCAACGGAGCGAGTTGAGGAAAACTAAAATACATGAGTCGAACGAGGCGATTTTTGAAGTCTTATAGGAGCACACATTCGAATGTCTTTGAAATTTGAGAGATGTCTGACTCAAAACATTTAATCCAAATGCGAACGAATAAACATGGAACAAAAAATAATAGGTTTTCCAAGGTAATGGATTATTTCCGGTCTAAAAATCTCTTAACCGGAGACGAAATTCTTTGAGCTGGACATGATTAAAAAAAACACTGCCTGTGGAAACTTCATTTGAGAACCTAATATCAGCTTCAAGGATATTCTAAAACAGAATAAATAAATTAAATGCCACCATAAAAACGTCAGGGCAAATGAAATATAAGAGAAGAGTCGTACTAAAGTTTGAATCTACCCTACCAGCGAAAGGGAGCACAATCAGAAGATTGATGAAGAACGGATGAAAAACAACGTACAACAAAATGGAAGCGGAGACCAGCGATCAGCGACGATAATGGATGAAACATCATCAAACAGGAAAATGGTATCTGGGTGCTTTGAAATCGAATGAGAGGAAAAAAAGACAAGCGGTGGAGAAAGGGGCTCCGCGAAGGAAGTGGAAGAAAAAAAGAAAGGAGAATATGTTTGGGGAGGAGAGGGTTTGGGGGATGGTAGGCCGGGAAAGGAAAGGAAAGAAGGGGACGAGTATAAAGAGAGAATGGGAAGGGGGAGGGAACGCAAGTTTCAGGGGGAGAAGGAAGTGGAGCAGGGGAAACGAGTAAAAACAGTCCCAAAGCGAGTCCCTTGAGTGGACGGATTGCTCTCTACGTTTGTCAATTATAGAACCACATACGCTCACATTCCCAACTAGGGTTAAATCTTTCGCCTACAGTGCTACAAAGACGTGCGTCTTGTGTGTAATGTCTTCTTCCCTGAGTACCCTACGTAAACGTCATTCTTGGAGCAGTTTTGTTTCCTTGAGAGAGGGAACTTCTCCGGACAAGGTTAAAGCCTCATGGAGATGAGAAACGCTCAAAGCGAAAATGGAGACAAAGTAATTGCATACCGCTGTTAAATGTGACTATGAAGTCTAAGATGGTGAGGGGAGTATGCGGTGGCTAGCGCGGTCCATACTTTCCCTTACGTTACTTACTGCTAATGGATCGATTGCACCGATTGTACCAATGCGCAACCTTCTATCAGTTTCTTCTTCTCCAAAATAAATAAGTACCTCCGACAAATAAGTCAAATTTTGGCGCAAGAAAACGGTTTATGGGAAACATCAACCCCAGCCGTACTCTTAATGACGGGCGAAGGATATGGCAAGGGAATATTCAGGGTAAAAAAGAATAAATAAATAAATAAAAATAAAATAAAATAAAATTAAATTAAAAAATGATAGTGGGTTACGACGGAACAAACGATTTAACCAACATACGATAACAAAACACACTCTAGCGTGGTTCATTTATTGGTATTTATTTTATTGCGTGTGGTTGGCGGACCGCTGGCGCAGGGAGAAATCTCTCGTAAGCCGTGTTTGAGTGTTTTCGACGGGCAAGGGTCAATGCTATCTAGTACACCTCAGCTAGAGTATGTTTTGCTATGGCATGTTGGCTTAATCATTTGTTCCGTCCTAACCCACTATCATTTTTTAATTTAATGAGTTAATTTTTATTTATTTATTTATTTTTTTACCCTGAGTATTCCCTCACCATATCCTTTGCCCACCATTGAGAGTGCGGCTGGGGTTCATCTTTTCCATAATATTTATACGGCCGTAGTTACCGTCCCTGCAAATTAAAGAAAATTGTTCATCAAAGCCAACATTTGGTTTTTTTGTTACATTTTATATTTCTAGTATTGCAAAACTATTAGTCTATTAGTATCAGAAAGAGTGAGAGTATACACGATGAAAGTAAACGTGAACTGTTAGAGAAAAATAATGAACATAAAATTGATAAACCGAGGGAAAAAATGAATTAATGTCTCAAAAAATAGTGAAGGGAGTAGTGAATGGATGAGATTGAGAATATATATAGGTAGACTAATTGAAACCATTATAGAAAATAATTATAATGAGCATCACAACAAAGTGTAAGAAGTGTGGAGGAATGCAGACGTTGAATTTTGAGAAAGATAAATGAAGCCGGTGCAAGGAATTATGCCAGGTTGAAAATATTTTTAAGGAACTAAATATCAAGAACAGGAAGCAAAGCAAGCTTTCTAAAAGGAAACTCTAGAGTTGATTACTTGCTGATGTATATGGTGCGGATGACGATTTTCTGGGTAAAAAGGGAGCTAAGAAAAATAAGAAATGAATGTTGGAAGATAAGTGGAAGAATAATGGATCTAGATGAAATGAAATGAGGTTATGCACGTAAGGTACGTAATTTCAACTTTCAATTGGGACTAAGACTTATTTCGCTACTTTGTCGATTTCTATCGTTATGGCTTTCTTTGCGGCTTGGGCTCAACATCAATTGTGATTTCTCTTTAACTATTGTGGTGAGTGTGTGCATGCATTAGTTCCCTATTAGAGTTTGTATCTCACTCTCGAGTCTTAATTCTTCCCTCTTCGTTGGCCCTTAAATTCAACTTTCATCTCTCCCTCGGCCCTTTGAATGCCTTGCTTCAAAGTGTTTGAATACACTCTCCTTTGAGGTAATTTCATTATATTTTCAGCATCTCTTCAATCCCCATCTTACATTTCTTTTCTTCCCTTTACTCTCTTCTCATCTGATTATTCTCAAATGGATAAGAAGCAGGGAACGCCACTCATTGATGAAGTAAAAAGGGCGGTTCATTCTTGTAGCATGGAGTATACACGGACAGCCTTAGTAACTGTAGGACGAAATCACTAGGGAAATTATTTCATAATAATAGATAAATACAAGACTTGTAAATTTATGGAAGTAAAAATTTTAGAGTAGAGGAAGATTTGAGAGAATCTTGACATTGCTGCAGTTAGAGCAATTGAAGTAAAGCAAACCAAAATGAAAAACGCTGTGGTAGCTAAGTTTTTCGCCATTTTTTAGGTAATTTGCATAGTATTTAGAAATTTTGAATTAGATTATAACTTAGTTCTTTCATATGTATTATTCAGAGAGTGTATACTAGTTAAAGTTAGATATTTAAAGAGAAGATTTCGGCAATATTTCAATGAGTACAAGGTAGTATATATAAGTATATGCATGCACCACCCATGAGTCAATTTTCTGGTCCATTAAGACGATACTCACATTACTCAACTTTTTATCATAAAATGACAAAAAAGTTAATTTTCATGCTTAGTTTAATTTACTGACTTATATTTTAACATTTTGTTATTGTATAAGTACCTTGCAAACTTTTAAATGATCAACTGCATCGCATTCACGGTTAGAATATTAATTAAGCGTAGTAATAGGCGCGTTTTTGTCATTTTATCATTTCTAAAAGTCAATATTTTTTTTACAAATTGCCGTAATTTTTCTACAATAAAATGCTATGACTTGGTACTTGGTACATGATGTTTTCAGAAAAAATTCGAGACTCAATCGCGTTTCAAATCTTACTAAAGTTTTATTAACCCTTCACTGAAGACCTCACTCTGTCCAGCACTTTCTCTGTCATCCTTAAGCTATGATAAATTCTTCACCATCGGGTTGAAATCGGTATTTTACTTGAATTGTATAAAAAAAATTGAAGATGTTTGAAAAATTAAAAATGAGAATCAACCTCTGGTTTAAATTTGGAAATTAGATGCACAAATTGGAGTCAATCCTCCAAAACTTTCTTTCCCGTCGCTATGGAAATCTTGGCTCTTTTCCTGGGTTCAGTTGATTATTCTGAGAGATGGAGGCTGTTCATTAGGAAATAATATTCAGCGCAAAGGGAATACAGAGTAATTTTCGCTTTATCTACGGACCACTATAATGTAACAATTGTTATTTGACCCCAAGGGTGGTCGTGACGCGACGGTCCATGGAGGGGAGCGAGAAGGTAACCGAAAGGAGGGGAAGACTGGTGAGGCGGGATGTAACCATGGAGAGGGATAGAAGGTGAGTTAAATTATTCTTTACGGTTGTGTAATCCAGAAGGGAGAGGTATGTAAGTTAAATGCCTCACGCATAAATTGTTTCTCAACACTCAACTTCCCGTCCACTCTAATCAAATTTTGCCCGCTGCATACTGGCGTCCTGACCGCTGCCCGGGGTTGTTGCATGACGTTAACCTGGTACTCTAGCAGAAGAACTACGACATACGGGAGTGGAAAGGTAATGAGCAAGCTTAGAAATTATCAGAACTTATTAGTTTTTTCCACTCCACTCTTACAAAAAACTTAATATTCTTAAAACTATTAGACCACAGTTTTTATATTATTGGGAAGAGATTTGCGTTTGTCGCTAAATTTTGTACACTCAGCAAATTCGCAAAAGGTTTATGGAATCCTTCTAAAAGTGTTCTTTTAAAATAACTCACTCTCACTGTTAAGGCACATGTGGTTTATATGTTAATTGTAGTGAAGTATTAGCCTTGGCAGCAACGCTTTGACCAGTACAACATCATTGAGATATGAGCGTTTAAAGGGCTAGTTGGATGAAACTGTTCCACTTAATGGTGATAATCACATTGAACTCAGTCGATTTTTTGAGAAGTCCCTGAGGTGCAAGAAATGGGAAAAAAGGATGATTGCCATGAAATTATTTATTTTATATTAAAATATTTTATATCATAATATTTCTGTATTAATATTTAATCATTTTGAAATTATTTAGTTGAAAAATTAAAGTAGAGTTTTTCTATCTCTATGCTTTAAAAAGGTAACCATATTCTTCAAGCTCTCTCTTTACAAATTAAGTACTAGTTTTTCTGACAGGGAATACGGGAAAGAAGATGTAAACAGTAATCATTAATTTTCCTCACAATGTCCTGTGCAAAATTGTAACTTTATGTTACGTTGTAAGCCTAGTGAGCAATGTAAAGGTGGCACACGGTTAATTTATTTGACTCCATTATTGTTTAGTTCGCCCGATTCCCGAGATACTTTACGGGTATATTTCAATCCAGGTTTTCCTATAAATTGTTATTCCTAGTTTAGTATACTACATTGAAAAATATATCATTTATGCTATTGCTGAATCATGTTCACTGAGGAAATTCATTTTTATACCTTGGTGGCCCTCTGGTTCTAAAACTTTGATTTTAATAAACGCCGTCATCCAAAAGAATGTTTTAAAGAAGTCCTAAGTTCAACGTCCCATCCGACGAAAATGACTTTTTTATTGAAGTACCCTTAACACAGTACACAAAGAATTATCTAATATTGCTGAAATATCCACCACGGTTGGGATTCTAAGCTTGAGAAACCATTGGGTTTCATTATACTATAACTCACCATTATATAACCATCGATAAAGGCGGCGATAGGGATTAAGCAACCAATTACCGACCCATTTCCTTAACATCGATCTCTTGTAAAATATTAAAACAGATTATTGTCACAAACATAATGCGATTTATTGATAGTAGGAAAATACTAAGCCACAACCAGCACGGATTTAGGAAGAGCAGATCTTGCGAAACACAATTAGTTCTTTTCATTCACGATATACTTAGATCGGAAGAAAGCAACACACAAGTTGATGAAGTATTCCTGGATTTCAAAAAAGCCTTCGATTAAGTCCTACTCAATAAATGGTTACACAAACTTAAATGCTATGGCATGGTATCAATGAGAAAAATATTAATTGGATTAGAGACTTGTTGTCAAATCACAAACAAATAGTAGTCATCGATGGGTTGTGCTCAACGGATAGAGATGTAGCTTCAGGCGTCCCCCAGGTAAGTGTAATAGGGCCTCTTCTTTCTTTAATATACATTAATGACTTAAGCACACACGTTAGTTGCAATCTCAGGTTATTTTCTAACGACACGGTGGTATACAGGGAAATAAGGAGTCTACTAGATCACGAGCTACTCTCTAGAGACTTAGACACAATCTCGGATTGGTGCAAGAAATGGGAATTAATGCTTAATATAGACAACTGCGCAGTTTTGGAATTTTGGAGCAAAGGAAGTGGCGAACAGGACATAAACTGCGAAATAGAGGGTTCAGTACTGACTACGGCCAATTAAGTTAAATATTTGGGGGGAGTTCAAACACCACGCCTTTCATGGAGAGCACAAATCAGGACAATATGTGGATCCGCTTTAAAAAAACTCGGCTTCATTAAACGGGTGGTTGGGAAATGTAATGAAAAATTTAAAGAGAGGTGTTCTTTTTCTCTAGTTAGGCCTCATTTGGAATTCGTCGCAAGTACTTGGGATCCTTGGGAAAAAATTTGGCAAAAAGAATTAGATCAAATCCAGAGAAAATCCGCCAGATTCGTTAAGAATTGTCGTGATAAGAACACAAGTGTGACAGGTCTCTTAGGGGATTTAGGCTGGGAGCCACTTGAAATACGAAGAGAACAAGCGAGACTTAGAATTTTATAAAGGTTCAGAATAAATGAGTTTAACGATGACGCGAAAGGGATTTTAATGGCCCCAAACACTACTTGAGTAGATCTGACTACAAAGATAAAATAAGGAAGAAAGATTCCAGTACAGATGGATTTATATACTCATTATTTCCCAGAACAATCTGAAATCATAATGGTAAAAAACCGAAGTCACTTGCGAAATATTAAAAACATTTAATATACAAGTTGGAACAAAATTAAACATTGAAAATATATCAATTATATTTGTAGGTGCATGTGTATGATAGTTTAGTTAATATGTAGTTTGTGTTTTTGCATGTCTGTGGAGTGTAGGGGTTTTTACATGAATGTAAATTATGTTTTATTAGTGGACTGTATTTGTGGATTTTCCATACGGTTGTTTTTCTTAATTACGGGTGGTGTCCTAACACCCGCCGCCACACGCCCTTGCGGCGGCTTGCGGGGTATTAAGTAGATGTAGATTTAGATTACATTAATCTTTTATGGAACCAATCCGGCCTCCTAACAAGGCACAGGAGACCCCAGAGGCTGTCGAAATGTAGGAATTATGTAAGGAAGGCAGGACGAAAGAAGTTTCGATCAGGCAGGAGGGATAGAGGGAGGAAGCGTACCGGAGAGGCGAGACGAACGATACATGACCTCGCACGCTCTTCAATCGCTTGTCAAGGGGGTAGGCCCGCTGAGACAATGCATTAGTTTCGGCGAGCACCTTCGTTCAAAATTCTTAGGAGAACGAGGATCCAAAGTGAGCAAGGATATCACTTACCCCATCGCCCTCCTCGGAAGAGTGACGCGAAGAGAGTGGGTGGGGCGGAGGGGTGGGTTGAACGCCTCACCGCACACCGCAGACTCAACAGACAATTTTAGGACATCTTGACTGACAAAGCGGGAAGCTGTCGTCTTCAGCGAGGAACGGCTTCAATTATTCGACGAAATCTTCCCTTTCAGCCGACACTTCATTAAATCGCCCCGTGAAAATACCTCGCCCTCGAGTGACGATTACGTTCGGCTATTTTAGAGATAGCATTGTTTTGAGGTATTATTTAGCCTAGAAAAACACATCTATAGCTCAACTTTTGCGATCTGGGGAGTAGAAAGGCATTATCAGAAGTATAAAGAGTCAGAACATGGGTTTTTGGAGACACAAACATGAGGGCGGGAGTAATGGGGGTCATCGTGGACGAAAGGGTAGAGGAGAAATACCACATAGAGCAGAAGAGTTGGAAGAAAAATTGCATTTGCAAGAAAGGCGTAAAAAATCTTTTTGCATTAGAGGTTCGCCGGTGAAATATGCCTGCCAGGAGAATTATTTTAGGGCTTCTCTTTCCTCAGTTACCTATCAACTTAGGTAACTTACACGTTGCTCGTATCTTTGACATTTTACTTAGCAAGCACAGGTAGACGCAGGTGTAGTGTTTCTTGCACCTTGTCTCATGGGGGAATCTAAAACTGAAGTTGGTGATTGATATACATTGCCCAGGATGAGATGGGGAGGACGAGGGGTTCGCCGAACAACATAGTAGAGCCAATGGTGATGAGGATTTCGGAAGAAGTATTTCATGATTAGCTATCAATTTTACTATGTATAAGAGTGATATAGTGGATATTAGCAAAATGATTATGAAAAATCAATAAGTTAATGTGAACATTTAAGATATAAATGAAAAACCTGCCATAATGACGACAGGTGTCATCATTATATTTTCCGCGTGCTCAGCTGGATGGAGTAATTTTTCTTATAGGATATTCCAGACAGGAAATTTTTTATCCTAAAATTCGATATAATTTTCTAATTAGCTTTGTTGCGGCACTGGGAGGCACTTATCCGCCTACCCTGAAATGTGACATTTACATGCCCTGGGACATATAATGTATTAGCTAAGCTCTACCATGACTCAAATGACATCAAATTAACCTACGGATTGAAACCTTTGTTATTATTTTTTATTCGTTCTAATTTATTTTTGTAGTAAACATTTGAAATATGCTATTCATCGATGGAGTCTTACAATGCAATGCATTATTTGTTAAGGGCTGTAGATAATTTCTAAAATGTATGTAATAACTAAATTTATTTACTTATATATGTACTCTGACGAACTTGATACATTTATGTAGATTTTTTTAGTTCCAATATGACCCGCTAGTTGATTCGCTTGTGATTCAACGTTGTGCATGATATACCCTATTTTAGAAGTGATATTTTTGCTCACACATTATCTCCCGACGATTTGCTTTCTTTTTTGTAAGGATATTGGTTATTGAATTGGTTATGTTAATTGATTAGGTAAATATTATGTCTCTCTCTTACGTAACGCAGGATCACATCAGTCTCCTAGGGAAATATTTTCTATGAAAAATTAGTAAATGATGACTTACCTTCTAGCTTACAGTAGTTTTGCTACAATCTTAATAAAAAACCCCTAAAAAGTGAACATGATTTTGGAAAAATATTGAAATGAAGACAAAATCCGTGGTGAAGTACTACTTTTGCGCCATTACACTATTGTTAATCTTTATTTCGCTAGTAATGATAAAAGTTGACCTTAGCTACTACCATTCGTATGATGCAGGATTTCGATATTTTGTCCATGGATCTGGCCGTAAAAAAGACAAAATTTCAATACAAATGGAAAAATTGATTTTTAAATGGAACATTGCAAAACTGTAAGAATAATAAACGACTATCTAAAACATAGGCTGGTTTTTGTCCACTTTAGGTCTACATTTGACATATTTCAAAGATTGATAAATTCTTCCACGCAGATTCTTCCCCTTCACCATATTAACTTATTGAGTGATAGGGTATTTGTACTTTTGTGATACCTCTCGGTATCACAAATGTTTTCCCGGAGTGGTACTTTTATAATAATTTGCCATAACTTGGAGAAGTTTTTCGAATTTAATGCATTATTAAGTATCTCAGTCAGTTGAAGTAAATATGTAACAGCGAGAAAGTCTCACTTAATGCAGTAACCTTAACCATTTAATTAAATAGAATTTTAAATTTGGCTCATTGTGAAAATTAGTTCATTTGCAGCCAAATACTTCATTAATTTCTAAAATCTGGTGAAATAAAGTATCTCCATTAACAAATAGAATTGACTGCATATGAATGTAAAAAAATTGCTTAAGACATTGACAAGACTATTGTAAATGTTATAATAACGAATTTTACAGAGTATTAGGTAAATGCTTGATATTACGGCAGAGATGAGTCCTAGTGTTTGGTTTTTCAGAACATAGATGATATTTTTGGTGTGCATAAAGTAAAAAATTTTGCCCACAATGGTCACTTCTGGTTTCGAAATATATTTGTTTTAAATTAACATCACAGTTAAAATGAAAATTTTTCCATTTAAAACAACTTTGAAAATATTTCAGCTTAATCATATTGTTTAGATTTATAATTACCGTACGAACGCTTAGTTGTCACATTATCAGCAAAAACAAACATAACTGCAAGAGCTAAATCGTTCCCATTCTTCAAAAAAACGATACTTTCATGAAGGCAGAAGAGTTGTTTATCCTAAAGGAAACAGAAGAAGATTCATTTTCTGAATAAAATATCACTTCAAATAGACTGGAATATTGCTGGGCAATATAATAAGGCTAAAAACATTCTTGCCATAGAATGAATTCGAACACAATATTCGCTCCCAAATGAAATATATTGAACCGGGCCATTACCCGGATTATGGAGGCTCAGCGGTCGTTTTTCCTTTGTGAGAAATACGTATTCACTTCATTAATCTTCTGACTGAGTTGACTTAATATTTGGGCTATTATATTAACTCCTTTTTTCACCTGAATGCCCTTCACATTCTCGTAAATCTCCAGAAAGGCACCTATGGCGAGATAACCTTCACTTAATTTCTTACATTTTGCTTCAGTTTAATTTTCCAAGACAGCGAAACCTATTGACCAGAAAACTTGCATCACCCCTCTTCTTCAAACGCTCTCCACATCAAAGCATCCTATCCTCCCACCATCATTTTAACCACCTATATTCCTCTTTCACCTTCTTCACTATATACTCTGTACTTATCGAATTAAGCCTAGCTTTCACCATTAGGCAAATAATTTGCCTCCATGCCAACAATAAGTTAGTTGAAGTTTTCTCACAACTTTATTCAAGCAAGATAAGGTAAGCAATAATTAGACCATTGATTTTGACCAATGATCCTTAGAAAAATGAATAAATAAAGTATGGGTATTCCGATTATAATAAAAAATAAACATATTATAATTATTAGCACGAAATATTGCTTTCCTCGTTGAAATTTTGGATAATACTATCTTTAAGACATGCAATTACAAACTACGGGGATGGCACATTGGTCAGAACAACAGAAAACCCAAGGCCTGTGGTTCATCTACCAGTTTTTAAAACATTGTTCTTCCTGTAACCCTATTTCTTCCACCTTCTCTAAAAACTTCGTTTGCGTGTGCCTACGTATATATATATATATATATATATATATATATATATATATATATATATATATATATATATATATATATGGCTTTTGGAGTCCTGGAACTGGCCAGGAATCAATATTAGGCACTAATTACCCTGTTCTAATTATATTTTCATCCCCCTTCCACCCCCATCACCTTCTACATTTTCCCCACCCTTCTAACGCTGCCCCTCCAAACCCGTCCCTTTGGAATTCGCTCCCCACCTTCCCCTTCCATCCATCGCTCCAGCCCTCGTATTCCCTTCAGTTCTGTCCCTCTCCTCCTTGATAAAGGTGGCAACGACCACCGAAAATTCGAAAAATAGTGAGTCTCTTTTTTTGTGTGTTTCTGTGTTTTTGTCTGTGTCCACTAGTGCTAAGTGTTATACATTATTATTCACGTCCGTGAGTCTTTCAAAAAGTGTTATACTACCTTGATCAAAAATTTCCCGGAATTTATTCAGAAAATTAAAAATACAAGTTTATTCATCTAAATCTATATTGTCCCCTTCAAAGTAATCCCCATCGACTGCAACACACTTATGCCAGCGCTTGATCCAATCCTCGAAACATTTTTTATATTCGGTTTTCGGTATGTCCATCAGTGCTTCCTGCGATTTTTCCATTACTTCCTCTCGGCTGCTAAAACGCGTTCCCCGTAATGGTTTTTTAACTCGATTGAACAGAAAGAAGTCACAGGGAGCCAAATCAGGTGAATTCGGTGGCTGTTGGATGGTATTTGTTGCATTTTTCGTCAAAAAATTACGAATAATGATAGCACTGTGCGACGGTGCGTTATCATTGGTGCAAAATCCACGAGTTTTCTGCCCACATTTCTGGTCTCTTTCGGCGAATTGCTTCACGCAAACGTCTCATAACGCCCAAATAATACTCTTTGTTTACTGTCTGGCCTTCTGGCAAAAATTCATGATGCACTACACCGTTGTAATCCATGAAAACCGTCAGCATTGCCTTCTTTTTTGACTGAAAACGACGTGGTTTTTTTGGTCTCGGCTCATTTGGTGAACGCCATTCACTTGCCTGATGTCTGGATTGCGTGTCGTACTCATAAACCCACGTCTCGTCTCCAGTAATGATCCTTTTGATGAATGTGGGATCGGATTCAGCCTCGCAAATCATGTCTTTTGCGACGTCAACACGGTCTCTTTTTTGCATGAAATTGAGGTCTTTTGGCATGCTACACGACGGAAACCCAAATCATTAACCACAATGTCTTGGGCGGATCCATAGGCAATGTTCAAGTCCTCCGCTATTTCTCTGATGGTTAATTTGCGGTTATTGACCAACATTTCTTTTACTTTATCAATTTTTTCACCGACTTTCGATGTCGATGGTCTGCCACTGCGTCCATCATCTTCGATTGACTCACGACCACTTCTGAACCGCTCGTGCCACTGGTAAACGACCGTTTTTTTTAGAGAATCGTTGCCGAAACACTTTTCCAACATTTCCTACGTCCGTGCGCCACTAAATCCGTTTTTTACGCAAAATTTAATACAAGTTCGTTGTTGCAAATTTAAATCCATTTCTGAAATTGTAAAAAATCGCCAACACACACAGAGATAGATGTACTCTTGGCTACGTAACTTTTGCAAATGTCAAGTTATGACACTAAGATTTAAAGGGAATATCAACAACAGATGTACCAATTTAACAAAAAAAACAGAACTCAAATCGGAACGATGGGAGCGCCACACGGTGGTTATTCCGGGAACTTTTTGATCAAGGTAGTATATTATATACATACACATATATATAATATGTATGTTAATATATTTCAATAAATTCTAAACATTCATAGACACATAAAAAGAGACGTTCCAGGCGTGACATGGTGGAATATCATGATTAATTAAAAATAGCAATTTTCCACAAAAATAAATGATGATGATGTAGTAACATTGAAACCGGTCGCATTAAACTTTATTTTTGTGGAAAATTGCTATTTTTAATTAATTCATAGAAACGTAAATTTAATTGGTCTTATTCAAAACTATTTCAAATAAATTCCCATCTAAATAATTCTGTATTAAACGTCGTGGAACTCTATCTAGATCTAAAAACAATGTACTGGTCTATCGTATATAGCAAGTTAAGGGAATAAGTGGAGCTTCATGTGTCACCAAAACTTTTATGATTTTTGCATAAAAGTTTTAAATGCTTATTTTACGTAATTTGTCTTAATAATCAAGTTTTAAAAACTTTGAAATCATAAAATGACATCAAATTAAGAATGCGAAGCGCAGAAGGTTTTAATCTGCATCACCAATAACGTTGCGTAGCATAACATCACTTCCCATGCTCTGTTCACATGAAAAGCATAATTTTGCAAATTTCTCATAGAAACCATTATTTAGCCAATTACCATCAGTTTTCTGAAATATGTTTTTGCTAAAATATTTCCTGTTTTGTTCGCGGGAGTAAAGACGGAGAGAGAGCATAATTGATGTACAAGGACTTTAAAGTAATCTGCGAGCCTTGCCATCTTTCCTTCCTACCCTCCAGCCACACAGCGATGATCCATAGCTAGTGGGGTGGATGTTCCCTAGTTTTGTAGTTTTATATAAAAGGACAGTTTTTATATTATTCAAATCCAGGGAAACCATATGCCTTTAATACTGCAAATAATTCAGAGGGAAGTAATTTTTTGGCACCATTTCACTTATGAATTTTTGTGTTACATGAATTTAATGTTATAAATTGGTTTTACAATTTACTACATATAGGATGAATAAAAGAACACGAGGAAAAGAACGTAGTGTTAATGATTAAAGGAATTCAAAAACACATTTATGAGGTTTTATACTTTAATATTTGTTATCTCTTTGCTAAAATTTAAAGTGAGCATGAAGGACTATTTCAAGGGGAGAAAACGTAGATCTTTTAAAAGGGTTGTTCTGCTTCACAGGAGATGAATGTGCAGACAAGTCATGCTAAAATTCAGATTTTATGATTTTGGGCGCATGTAATCTTCAGCTAGAACTTGACAATGTGCGCACTCGTTCGTTGGTCGTTTATTATTTGGTACACAATTGCAGAGTTATACAATACTTTTAGGAGAAGAAATATATGAACGTATTTATGATTGAAATAATATCAGGAGTGAGGCAAAAGGAGGCTTGTGAGATTTGGAGGCAGGGTATCTGGTAGCGGAAGGATAAATACTGAGAAAATTAAAAGGACAAAATAGTCATTATTTGTATGACATATGATGAGAATGGGGTAGAAATTCACGTGAAAATTGATCTACGGCGGAAAATGGCCGTCATCTGACTTCAAATTAATGTTGATAGTCAGAGACTTAATTAAACGCAATGAAAACACTCACGAAAAATTCTAAAAGAAGCAAAAGGATGCCCAATATGTGAATAGCTGTGTGTGAAAGACTGAACGAGAGAGTGTTTCTGAACATTGGAAATTGGGAAAATGGGTCTTGACGACTGCTAGTCAGGATAGACCACGACGAAGGTGATTCGTTGAACTACGTCTTCATCGTATGGCGCCGAACGGCAGCGGGGATCTCAGTTGGCGAGCAAAAGTTGTGAATATTTGTGTATTTGTACGCAAACAAGTTAATTTTATGAAATAAATGGTCAAATCACTCACACAGATAGTTAAGTTTTCAACACGTAATTCAACATAATATGAGTTCCTTGCTCATTTTTTCCACTGGAAAATGAAATTACATTTTAGGTCTGTCAAAACACAGCAGAATTCTATTTACAATATTTTAAACGTAAAAAAACACATACGCGACTTCAAAATATCATCAATCTGCCTTTATTTACGTGTCTCGTGAGACATTCGGTATCCAATCATTTCTTACTGAATGAGAGTGATTATACTCTAAAACTTATTCATAATAAAGTTAGCTCACGAACATTTATCATCAAGAACTTATTTAACAAATCATAATTCAAGATTTTCACTAAAACGTACCCGTAAATGCCTTTAAAATTTGAAATAGAATGGTAAAAGATTCCTTGCCTCCATGGTGTGCAACAAGCAGTAATAAATTTCACCTTTTCTGATATACCGACATTGATTTTTACAAGCGGTTAGCATAAACGCTGTGTTCGAAAAGAAAATATCAACCATGGATTTTTTGATAAGTCACTCAGCTCAGCTCACTTTTATTCATTTCATTAGGAATTATTAGCCCAACTTTGAAGATAGGTTTTAAATTTGCAAGCTTATATTTCTTAACCCTTCAATTCTGTATACATAATCACTCTCTCTTCATTCCGCTCCACATGCCTATCCTTTTCCTCTCCAGTTTCGCTTTCATAACGTGGATTATCATAACTCCTTTGGATATCTACCAACATCCCTCATCCTCCCTTTCTATACCCAGTATTTCTTCGTTTGTTTTACTTTCTTTCCATTTTATGTTTTTCATCCTTCTACACACTCGCATATTAAAAGCCTCCAATCCATGCCTTTCATCTTTCTTCAATGACCAAGGACTCCGTGGTTATTGTGGTTAATTAAGGTATTTCTCTCTTACAGTTATAGGAGATATAGACAGAATTCCGAAATTGTTGGTGTGGGATGGAAATATTTGTGGGCAGTAATTAGAATAAGAAAATTTCTTCTGGGTTTGCTGATAGATATTGAATATTAATAACAAGTTGCGGCAATTTTATACGATTCCGTTAAGTAATGAAAGCTAGGAGGGTTCAGTACAATTACTGCGTCAAATGACAGACTTAACCATCGCGACTGACAAACGATATAAGCGGGCCCGCCACCTGAGGGAGGAAAGAGTAAAATGTCCTCCTCCTTTGGCTGGAGGGCTTCTGGAAAGGGTGTCTTTCCTTATGGGTCCATTGTACTTCGCCACCACCAAGATGGCGAGGCACGAATACGTGAGAGCGACAGAGATAGAGACAGGGAGGGAGAAGGGGTGTGCGGGGGACATCTTCAATTTCAACACGCCTTCCTACCACGAAAAGTGGCGGGGGAAAGGGAGGCGAGGGAATGGTGAGGGGTCTCGCGAAAGGAAATGATAGGATTGCTAAGGGTGGCCCTCGTGCGAGACAGAACGGGCGTGAGTGCCGCCAGAGAGATGAGAGAGATAGAAAGAGAGAGAGAGAGGGGAGGCGGGATGCTTATGGGGGGGGATGGATTGGGGTGGAGGGTGGAAAAGTGGGTGAGAGTATAGGATGGGAACGAGGGTAGGTGTCCCTCGCCCTTGAGATGGAAGGCGCGCTCTTGCGAAGTCCTCCCGTCTCATGAGGGGCGAGCGCCAGAGGATGGGGCGGAGGGCAAGAGGGAAGAAGAATGTTTGCGCACGTGTATTTGCACACGTGAAGAAGGCAGTGGAGGGCGGCTCGGAGTGGAGGGAGCTGAGGCAAGAGTAGAGACTCCACTGCCCTTGTTCTTTATCTCCGCTTCGAGAAGGCGTGGGATCGCTTCTCCTCACGATGGGTTCACGTGGCAGAGGGAAGCACCCCCGAGATATCGTTGGAAGGAGCTTGGATGTACCTAACCGAGATATCTATAGAACTCAGAAAACTTCAATTTTCTCTTCCTAATCGAAGTACTGGGAAGCAGCTCGATCTTTTAGTGTGGATGTTTTAAGAATGAAACAGCACAGCATGGCCTGAAGATGAAAGTATTTTGATTAATCAGTTTGCTGTTATGACGTCTCAGAATTTATTTCACCTTTTAAATTTTGGAAAAAAATTTATATAAAAGACAATATATACCAGTATATACGAGGTCTCCCCGCAAGGTATCCAGCCTCGCAATATTTTGAGGAAAGTAGCCCAACCAGAGCACTCAGACCTCAGTCCCCTTCAAAGCACTACCTTTGGGACCTCACGCACTTATCTCATCGTTTCTTTAACTTTTGAAAACAATCGGCAAATCCTTTTTCGGAATGGTCATCGGCTGCCTCGTCGCATTCTTTTTTATTTCGTCAACCTCAAGAATTTCGTGCTGCAGTTATGGAAGACTAGCTCGAGTCCACAAACGATGATCCACGTTTTCTAATAAAGGTCATAACTGGAGATAGATTATGGGTCTAAGGCTGTTACCCTGGAGCAAAAGCCCAGTCTTCCCAAGAATTGGTTGCAAAAGGAAAATAAGACGATGTAGCTGATGACCATTTCGAAAAAGAATTTTGCCGATTGTTTTCAATAGTGGAAGAGAAGGAAGGATTTTCCTCCCGCCCGAAACCTTACTCTCTGACCTGAAGAATGCCTAAAAGATCGAAAGCTAAAACTACCTTACATGTTGTTTTAGGTGTTTTCTATGCACACTTTGTCCAAGTGTTATATTGCTCTCGTAAGTCAATATAGATAACCTATATATATATATATATATATATATATATATATATATATATATCTTCAACCTCATCTTCAGTCTTACCTGAAGATGAGGTTGAACGTCGAAACCCATGTCGTATCGAAATAAATTTCTTTGGCATCACAAAGTTATTGTTTTTTCATTTCTAATATGGATTGATTTCATAAAGTTACGCCTGAAACCATCGATGCGCAATTGAGGCAACATCGATTATTTAAGGGTTGAATGATATAGTCATTTGCAAAGAAATGGAATATAACTATTTGAAAATGTTTAACGAGATTTATAAAAAAAGGCTGTGTGTAATTAAGATAACGCATTTTAAAGAATATGCGATAGATGCAACACATAACAGAAGCGGGGAAGGAAAGAAGGAAGTGCCCATTTCTTAAACCTAAGACCCAAAATAAGTGGGTTCTCACGCAATGTAAACCATGTGGGAGAACCGAGCAAACACGGATCATTGACTATGTTTTGTACATTAATGGGCTTATGAGGAAAGCACCCTCAAGCTTATTGATCAATTAATAATACGCGTCAAAGAGCAACAAAATCAAGAAATCGATATCCTTTTCGCCACGATTGCTCCACGCTATTTTTCAATAACATATATTTACTTTGCAATGTACTCCATCAATAATAAGTGACGGTAAATCCCCACCTTTAACACCTTTTAATGATGGTTTTAAAGAAAATTCTCAATATATTTTATCAAAGATTGGAAATAATACTGGCTCAATTGATGGCTATATACTTTTGGATAATATCATTCTTGATATCAATAAATAGACTAATACAACTTTATTCTCTGCTGAATTAAAGAAAATTGAAGAAAATGTTTTCGGAATCAAAGATTCATATGCGATATTAATTTTCAAAAGTTTTCCATAAAAAACAAGAGGAACTAAATAAAAAAATTAAACACATGATGCTCCGGCGCTCTTTGAGTTCAAATCTTTGGACTGGTGGAAAACTGCGGGAGAGTTCCAACGAGGGCTCGGACGCTGTGAGCCAACTAGGAAAAACACAGTGGGAAAACTTAAACCACGGCGGTCTCCCAGAATTTTCATATGACCGTGAAATGGAAGGTCGTATGCCGGAAGAAGAATCGATAGAGTGGACCCTCGACTTGGATCCCGTTGGCTCTCTACTTGTGGGGAACTTTAAGTATCTCTTAGACGATGGAAGGGGCACCACCTCCTCCTCCTTTCCCAACCCCCATATTTTATTCCATACCCCACTCCCCCTAACCGCCTTGAACAGAGTTCCAAATGCTAATTCTGCCGCGGTGCTTAAATGGGTCAACAACTTTTGAACAAGAATTTCTTGTTTCTCCCTCAACTATCTTTGCGTCATTCCCCCCGCTTCTCTCTTTCTCTGTCTTCTCGGGCAGCAATTTTATATCATCGTGTTTCTGGCGCAATAATAATTAGGCTAACTTCAAAATGTGTTAAGAATATGCCTGGATGGTAGCAGTTAGATCATTAAACGCAATAAATTTATATTAATTCTAATGGCGAGAATGAATGAATAAGATTTCATACAACAAAACAATCATTGGAGTACAATTTACGAAGGTATTTTTGACACAATTATAATGTCCTTCAAAGATTTTGTTCTACGTCATTTTATGAAAGTTTTAAAATATTATCCATTTACCAGTATCTAGCTTAAAATTTTGGTCATTTGATGCCAGGATATACACATGGGTGGTACCCTATTTTAACTCTACGGGGATAAAGAGCGATATTTTGAAAATAGTATCCCATTTTCAAATAAAAATAGAGTTATTATTATTTATTAACAGTAGTATAAGGCGTTAGAGTATGAGTTCTTGATACACTCTCGCACATAGAGAAACTCTGCTACTGTACACAGGGTACACATTACCCTTCTCGTAACCCCTAACTAACATGACAAAATATATCCTTAACGCCATATTAAAAAAACTTATCGTTCAACTTAGAATAAACCCTTTATCCTATTCAGAATTATTTTCGCAGAATCATAACTTTTATACTATCATGAGTGAGGTTGGGCAAAAAAATCACTAAATTTTTTATGTCATGCATCTTTGTTAGAACTTGGTTATTTTGGATTCCCTTTTAACCATAATTTTTATGTTAGTATAGTTTAATTCCAGCTATACAGGCTTGAATAATTTTATTTTTTAAACTAAGGGTGAAGGAACTGCGGTTAGTAATTTAACTCTTAGAACCTATACCACTCAAGGAACCTTATTAAGATCCAGGGAGATTGAGAATATCTTTGAATGACGTTCTGAAACGCGTGGTTTCGTAAACAATCAAGGAAGTGAAAAACCCAAGTGAACCCCTAAATTGAGTGAATATTTTTATCTATGGAATGAATTGAACTTTCTAACGTAATTAAGACGAAATAAAATAATTGACGCTTTAGTTGGAATTAGTAAACTGTGTAGAGACTCAACAACATCAGGTTTATCAGAATGCCTTCATTAAGATTTCCTATATATTATGGGTTCAGCAAATTATTTCACCGCGGAATATCAAGACAGAAATTACTATCAACATTGATAATCTCAATGATGAATTTATATATTTCCATTCTGACTCCTTAAGTCCTAATATAAGGTTCAATTCACATTTCATGGTTGTAGAATCTTCGAAATTTCCGTATTTGTGGGTAAAATCGTAACCAGTAATAATTATTCTATTGCATCATAATTCATATTATCCAATATAACAGTGTCTATGAAACTTGCATGTTTGTGCTTAATTTGAATTAAACGACTCGATTTGATGCATAGTTATTATCGTGTCGCACATTTTTCTAGTTTTTGGCAAAAGGAAAGAAAGAATTATTTTTGGAAGAAGAATCAAGAAGATTTCGAAGATAATCATCTGTTACATATAATGATTGAATGCATTGCTATGGGGAAGATTTCAACTTGATATAACAAATATTTTATAAATATCGTTGTATAGTTGAAGGAATAGTACAATTTAGCCTACCAAGAGTGTAAGACATAGGATCCGATATCTACTTATTTATGTGTGAAAATTGAATATAAAGACAATTTTATTATACCAATAAGATATTTAATACCATTGCAATACGTATGTGGATGTAAAATGACCTTAAATTTGGGTATGACAGTTTATCCTAGAGGTAGTCTAAAACATGCATAATGGTAAAAACCTTTTACCATCTTTTATATCGCGGTGAATTAACAGGGAAAAATAGTCTTTGCATTGCTTGAAGAAGAATGGATCTGCTATGTTTTTGAATATTTGAAAATATACCGCATAATTAAGTGAATATTAAAAATTTTCGATCTATATATAAAAAAATTGAAAACGCTTCTTATATGTATAATCACATTACTGATGGACGACCCGACATTTCTATGAATTTTTTCTCGGAATGGTTTTCTCAGAATATTGAATTGAATGACAATTCTCGATATGAGATCGGTTGATTCAAATGTCAACGGTCCTATATTGAAACTGTGCAATCGACAAAGCAAACTTATATCGGAAAATTACATTGCACGAAGGCTAAATGTCATTTCAAACGACAGTAGCAAATAATACACGTATTCAACGCTTAGGTAGGCCGCCGCCGTTCGATTGACCCTGACGCGTTTGCGGTCCTCGGGGCAGTTAGAGGATGGGTGCAGGTAGGACGTGGGTGAAGGGAGAAAAGCGGAACGAGAGATTAGAGGTGGTGGATGTGACGGGGACGGTTCGAAAGAGAACCCCAATCTTAGGGGGGGCCCGTCACTCACTGGTCTTGGACCATCCTCAGGCTCTCTCGGGAGAGGGAAGGAGGGCAGAGTTGGAGGGGTGTCTCTGCAATGCAATTTGCGGGGGACGGGAGAGCTGCAGAAAGCCACGAAAATGTGGCCATGGAATCTTGCTTCTTCCGCTTGTCCTCCGTCTCACACGTTGAGTAAATTTTAACCCGTTCCGAATAACTACACAGTTTACTCAAATTTCGAAATATTCATGTAGTAAATGCATATTAGGATTCATTCACATGAAGGCTCTTCAAAAGTGAGGGATTGTACATTTTTATCCGCATTTTTTAATATGTAAAATCATAATAGCAAGTGATACAGTTGGTTCAATGTTTAAATTTCAATAATTGATTTCAGCACTGTGAAAGCGACAGCTGTTTCAAGTTGAAACATGTTCAGTTCGTCTATAGGAACGATGGTAGTAACAGGCGAGGCTTGAAATTTTTCTATCACCTCCTTCACTGAAACGATTTTTGCATCAATATAGAATACTTATAGAGAGTCCCTATAGCACAAATTTAAGATAGTTTAAAAATTTTAAAGAAGAAATACTCGTCTAATCAATGCCAACGGAAGGTGGACAAAGGCGGGTTGAAGGGAAGTTAACACTAACTCCTCTACTGGAATTGTGAGAAAAGATCGTTGTATAACGTTCCAATGACTATCAGAAATAGTGAAAATTTCATCGATTACCAACCAGACGTTTGTCACAGCAAACATGCGCATAAGACGTGTTTGTGCCCGGTGGATTCCGCGACACCCACTGCGAAATCGTTTATCTCGAGAAAATCAATGTGAAGTGTGTTCCTTATTCTATCTGGCATCAAGGCTTAGCTCGAAAAGACTTTTTTCTATTCCGCAATGTGAAGAAACACCTACTTTAAAAATCTTTTTATCATCAGAAGTAGGTAAGAAGGTGTAGGCTAATTGAACGTTTCAAATGGCAATGGCTATCGCTGACGCAACACTCGAGTTCAATCAGTGAATTTTTTACCACACATACATTACCTATAAAGCATACAAGTTGTCATGAAATTAAAATTTATACCATAATAAATAAAAATTATGACCTCTCTGTTGAACAGACCTCTTCATTCGTAACATTTATCGGTTATAATAAACCAGTTGGTGGTGTAGTGCAATATCCAGACAGGAAATAGCTGTATTTTTAGGTTGAGCAGTGACGGAACCTTTCGACGGGGTCCGTTGGAAGTAAATGGGGATAAAATGGTCCAAATTTTTATCTTGAATCCTAATTAATCGATATAAGTTCATACAAAATTTGAGATAACTCAATACAACTGGTCATCACATGTCACACATCTAGTGTAATGGCACGGTAAATTATGTGAAATGCTCTAAGGTGTTTTTTTCTGGATACAGGTTCAAGGAAAAATTTTAAAAATCGATTGGTAAACTTTTAAATCCGACGAATCAAAGTGTACCATAAGTGTTTTTCCATCTACCTCAATTTCCCGACATTTCCCCCTCTATTACCGCTTTTAACAAAAATCAAAATAATTTATATCCACTTTTCCTGCCTTATTCGAATTTCTACCAACGGCCGTCCCTCTTCACGTACCATGTGCAGATCTTCATCATTAGTTTTCCTTTATAAAGAATATTTGCTGTATGATCCTTAATTTAGTTAACAAAAAACGAATGTTTTTATGAGTTATCGCCATACGTTATACATTGCTCTTGCGGATGCAACATTCTAGAAGATTTCCGACGCATTAATTTTATATAGTTGAAATTTAAATATTAACCTGTTCGAATGAAGCGAAGATAAATTTACCCACGAGCTGTCTAAGGCACACTCAAACGATAAATTTCTTAGGAGGATTTAATTTGTCGTTCAAGTGTAAAAGAGTAGGTACAAAAAAATTGCATGCACAATAATTTCTTTAAGCTGGGTGTGAAGTATTACCGAGTCGAAGTGGCATTCGGAAATCCAATACCGAAACTAATCGGAAAAAATGTGACCAATAAGGTGAAAATTAAAAAAGGTAAAAATAAATAAAAAGGTGAAAACTCCTTCTCTATTGATTTTTTGTTAACAACAAACTAAAAATCCGTGAGGAATGTAAATTGAAATGTACTACTTTCTCATGAAATTCATAACAAGACTACTTAGAATTGATGACGAACCTTGTGTCAATTAAAAACTTTTTACCAGTCGGAATATGCACCGATTTTTGGGAAAAAGGGAATAGAAATGAGTTAATCATTATAGGCATAGAAAAAAAGGAAATAGGGGCGGGCCAAGATTCTTCAACGACGTTATATAATCACTCGGATTTGTTGCTAAAAAATTATGTCTCTCATCTCAGATTCAATGGAGGCAATGAGGAACATAATGCTTTATGAGGAGCTAGCCTTCGCTCTGCCAACATTCTCGTAATCCAAAATCTGGCGATTTCGGCATCCGTGAAAAAGTATCCCGCGTTGGTTCAAAGGAAAAATACTCATTTGGGTTCTGATAAAACACGGTAAAATGAATAATGAGTGAACTCCGTCGAAAAAATTCATTAATCAACTCTTAAAACAAAGTGCTTAACATTGCTGACGGGTGATTAACTCTTCAACTGGGTAAATGAAAAGTAATTGAATTCGTTTTTTCTTTAATTTTCATAAAATGCAAAAATCCCAGTACCCTCTGCGTTTCCTTCTTTGTAGTTTTTATTAAGTGGCCCTTAGGATGCTTTCAGAGCTTGAGCGACTATATTTTACCCGTGCACAAGCTGTTAAACATATGTATATCCTTTCCTTATATGCATTTTTACTGTTCATTTTACACTCTAGGAATAAATGATGTAAGAAAGGGGCAAAGCGGCGGAAGATGAAATTCATCATTCTCAATCTCAACTCTTTTATCTTTAAATTTCCCTAGGCATTGTTTCGACCTTTTCATTACCCTTAAGGGTTACGGGGAATGCGTTTGCTCGAGAGGAGAATAATGACATCCCATCATAACTATGCACAAAAAAATAAAATTCCACTGGATTTTATACTTTATTTCGCGTTTCTGTCCTCGAATGCTTTCAAAGTCTTATCTGCGATTTTAGGACGGAATTTTTATCACCTTAAATGAGGAAGTAAAGTGTGATGAGGATCTTAAGTAGGCAATTTTTTGTCCCGACATCCAAAATTGGAGATTACGTGATACTTGTAGTTCCTTTTTTCGCGGATGAATGTTACAAGAACCAATTACGTGCTGAAATCACTCAATTAATTCACAGTTGAGGGGCCAGCTTAGCATTAAAAGAATTTTAGTATAACTTTCTGGCTGGATGAAAAATTTGACCGTTAGCGCCAGCGCCTTCATACATACTTGCTTGGGAAGTGGTGAGCAAACACCAGGTATGTGCTATCAAAAATTGTATACTACTAAAGATTTATTGGCTGAGGGAGAAGTTATATAATTCAAACGAAAGAAATAACTTTATAAACAGTTTCTTTGCACTAAGTACCTAAGTTCAAAGTTCATACTACCCTATGTTTGCAAGACAAGCTGCTGGCTGGGGCTAAAATTATTAAAGAGTCAGAATAATAGCTGCTAATTAGCTCATTTAGATCGAATATTGTCTGAGGGTCGCAATTTGAGGTTTTCCTGTTCCCTTCTTGCTTGTGGAAATGTTATTCATGCATCGTAGTAGGACGGGGGTGATTTATATGTTTTACCAACATTTAATATCTCTTTTCATTAAACTATTGATTGCAGAAATGGAAGAATTAACTCATCCAGAAGAAATTCTCTCTCTACGACTACTTGAAGAAATACATTGCATACATTTATACAGACAATTAAATAAGAAATAAATAGGTGCATTTTATAAAATCTACGTTACAATAGCGTAAACATAATTCAATTTTCATTGTGTTAGCAATCTACGAGGGTCATCCGGAAAGTAGTACCCGTTCGTGAAATAAAGACACAAAAGTAAATATTAACAAACATAAAAAATTTTATTTGAAAGAGGATACTTTAAACTACTTCTCAACATAATCTCCAAGCAAATTAAGGCATTTGTCATAACGTGTGACAAGTTTCTGTATTCCTGCTGCATAGTCCTTCGCCGCCAGCTCATTGAGATACAGGGTCACTCCTTCTTTAAGTTCTTCATCGCTGTCAAATCTTTTTCCTGCCAAAAAGTCTTTAAGCTTTGTAAAGAGATGAAAATCTGAAGGGGCCAAGTCCGGGCTATACGGTGGATGGTCGAAAGTTTCCCATTTGAATTGCTGCAAAAGTTTTTGTGTTATCCCAGCTGCATGAGGCCTGGCATTGTCATGAACGAGAATGACACCAGTAGACAATAGACCTCGCCGCCGATTTTGTATTGCCCGCCGTAATTTCTTTAATGTTTCACAATACGCATTGGCATTAATAGTGTCTCCACGGGCCATAAAATCAATAAGCAATACACCTCGTCGATCCCAGAAAATGGTTGCCATGAGTTTCCTGGTGGACAGAACTGTCTTGAATTTTTTTGGTTTGTTTGGTGAATGAGCATGACGCCACTCCATTGACTGTCGTTTACTCTCAGGTGATGCATAACAAACCCATGTTTCGTCACCAGTAATTATGCGAGTCAAGAAAGAGTCTCCTTCATCAGAATAACGTCCCAAAAACGTCAGTGCTGCAGCCATACGCTTGGTTTTGTGCTCATCTGTAAGCTTGCGAGGGACCCATCTTGCACAAATTTTTGCATAATGCAGATGGTGTTTAACAATTTCATGAACAATTGTTCGAGAAACATTGGGAAAATGCTCACAGATGTCATCAATTGTGACGCGCCGATCGTTCCTCACGAATTCGTCAACTGAGCTCACCAGTTGGTCTGTAATGACAGACGGTCTCTCCGAACGCTCATCGTCGTGTGTGTTCCCCCTCCCCATGTTGAAGTTGCGACACCACCGCCGAACAGGCGACTCGTCCATTACATTGTCTCCATACACCTCCTTTAATTGGCGATGAATATCACATGGGCGAACGTTTCTTGCATTGAGGAATTTAATCACTGCCCTCACTTCACAACTGGCGGCGTTCTCAATTTTTTTAAACATTGTAAACAATCACAGAAACAACACAGGCAATGCTAGCGTCACGCAACTTGGCTCAGAGAAGGCAGACAAGCCACTGAAGCTATCTGACCTCGTCCAGCGGCTACTCGCGTCGTCAGCACTTCATGCGGCACGAACGGGTACTACTTTCCGGATGACCCTCGTATATTTAACTCTTAGTAAATTTCCTGATGGATAAGTATTTCGACTCTTTAAGTAGGGACGTAGTAATGCTTCAGCGTGTTTACCTACGTACACATAAAATAGATTTATGGTCCAAAATTCGTAAATGAAATATGTTAAAATATTATTTAAAAATCGGAAATTTCTCGAATATTAATATATTTTATATATTGTATACAGCATTTATGTTAATAAGTAATTTCGTACAAGTAAAGGACGAATAATAACTAATTCAAAGCATAATTGGTTTTTTCATATTGATAGAAATATAAATATTATGATTATTCTACTTCTTTGTCCATTTCAGGTTTTATCTGATTTGAGACAATAAACATACAGATACGACAATAATGACAGTGATGTGAAACCGTTTATCAAATTATGCATTGTTATGTCGTGAGCTGGGTACGAATGCTCTCCATCCGTCTTAAAATACGTGCATATTAATGATATAAAAGTCACCTTTTCATTTTTGTAAATAACTACATTTACAATTTAGTAAATTTTAATTCGAGGTTTAATAACTTAACCTCCAAACGGCTGAGAGATATCAGCTAAACTATAAGTGGAAACTGTGGAAAGAATGTTTTAGCAACAGCGTGGTTGATTCAAGCAGTTTCTAGCGAGCAGGTTTGGATTCAGATCGTAATTTAGTAATTATAGAATATGATGTGTGATTAAAGACGATAAAACAAGGTAAAAAGTTGAAGAAATGGAACGTAGAAGCATTAATGTGTCAAAGAAGGAATACCAAGAGGTGGTAGAGAAAATGTTGAGTGTGGATAGGGAGACGTGTATAACACATGAAAAATTGGATCACATCAAAAAAAAGAAAAACGCGCATACAGTGCTGCAAATGAAACTAGAGAAATAGTAAATAGGAATTGGACTAGAAAACCATAGATTAGAGACGAGATATTTTTGAAAATAATTGAGAGGAGGAGATGGAAAACTATAAAAAAATTGGTAGGTCTTAGTTTTCTATGTATTCATTTTCATCCCATTCCTATTGCACTGATCTTCCAATGCACTCCAAAGAGTTTGCAACTCCTTGGCTGACTGATAAACTAAAGCTTGATCATCCGCAGACCTATCTGACTTTATGAACTCTTCGCTAAATTTCATTCCCATCTCTAGTTCTTCCCATGCCTCTTTAATCATTTCCTCCACGTATATGTTGAACATAACAGGTGATAATGGACACCTCTATCTTACTCCTCTTCTTAGCATTACCCATTCTGACTCTCCTTTCGACACTCGAACCTATACAGTCTGAAAAATGTACAGATCATAAATGGGTCCAACTACAACTAATTCCTGTGATTTATTAATTAATCCATTTTATCAAACGTTTGTTTTAATCCACGAAGTAGGCAAATATATCCTGATTTTATTGTATATTCCTCTAATAGTAACGTCATTACTGCTATTACATCACATTAACATCTCCCCTTCATGAACCGAAACTGATCATCCTCCAAGTATTTAATTGCCCTACTCTCCACATTTATCATTGATTATCACTAATACCACTTTTTCTGTTATTCCCGAGAAACTTTTTCCTCATTAGACTAAGACAAAACCTGATAGAAACAAAGACTAAACTCAAAATACTGCAGAGAGTTCTGAGATCTTTGACGACATACAATATTGAGAAAGACACTTCTTTGAGATATCTTTCCTCATCGATTGTTTAGAAGTATTTGCTCCCCATAATATTTCATATACCTGTAAAAAGTATTTGTTATTATCTTTGCATATGATTCTTCTCAATACATCCGTACTTTCACAATCGTATCGTAAATAACTTTCCCAGTGTATTTATTCCAATAACTTATGGCATATCAGGTTGAAACGGAGTCTTTCAATTTTCCCGCATTTTTTAAAGCATCTTTGAGAGAAGTTGACTCAAAAGAAGAAGATATAAACTAGCAAAGGCTTACAATATTGCAAATGGTATTCCCTTTTGATATTCGTGGGCTAAATTCTCTTGGGATAAGACGGCTCTCTTCAGTGTGCTGCATTAAAGGTGTGCCTTTTTTCGGTCTCTCTTTTCCAGCCCAAATTACATCTTATTTAATCAAGATAATGGGAATTTAGGCGATTGGATGAAATGCTTATCCAAAAATGTAAGTTAAAGTGCCTCCCATAATGATGGAGGTCAATTAAGGGAAGTGAATTCATTAAATATTACTTTAATGTGAAGTGTACATTGAAAAGTACTAATGAATACACTTCAGAATCCATTACGAGTCATTTAAGCCCATTATATTAGCTAAATTAGTTCCTTTTTTTTAAATATAAAACCATTACAGAAAAACATCCAAAGGACTTCTAGAGGTGCTTAAAACACTATGAATAAATTATCTCAAATTTATAAAGGCAATTGGCAAATTGGTGCCTTTCATCTTCAAAAGACAGCCCCATTAAAAAACTTGACCCAAGAAGAACCGCAAATTTTTTTTTTATAAATATTGTCACAGAATAAACAGTAAAATCTCCATTTTGATGATAAACAAATACAGTCAACTCAAACAATCGGTTCTGTATTATTTTTTCTGAAGAGATCTCATTATTTCTCCCATTTTTCCAGTTGGGATTACGCCATCCATGACGCATGAAAGTCGATTCCAGCCCAGAACTATGAAAACTCTTTTGAGACACCTACGCTATTTATTTTTTCCCCTGCCTGTCTATCGACAAAAGAACTCATGCTTACCTCCGGCATTCATCCCGTTTTATCGCCATCGCGACCTCTGACACTTTTTTCTTTCACCCCCGGATGGCATTCAGGGATCTCGCTCACGCTCATACGTCGGTGCGAAGATAACCCTGAGACCGTAAAAAGGTTTGCATTAAAGGAAATCTTCAGGCAAAGAAGAAGAAGATACTATATAAGCTCTCTCCCAGGAGATCATGACTTCTCTCTTTCATCCATCTCTATTTATAAAAATAAATGCCGCAGTCGCTCTTTCGGAAAGCCGCCGATACCTTCCCTCTTCCTCCTTTGCTGCTGCCATTCGCTGCGTTCCACTCCTCGTCAGGCTTTCTCCACACGTCTCCCTCCGTCCAGCTTAGTATTTCCCTCGCAGCATCCTCATCCCACTTCCCTTCTCTTTTACTCCACGCCGCTTAGTCAGCTCGTCCTTCTCTTCCCCCCCTTTCGCCTCGATCGACATGCCTACTCCCTCCTTCACGACGCGCCCTCTCCGTCCACTCCCTCATCCTATCATCTCTCTTCCACCCCCCCCCCAAACTCGACCTGACCCGCCCACCTATTCCGATTCGACTTCTCATCTCGATGATCTGGCGCCGCTAAAACAAATATTAATATCGGGTATTTCTGTTAGATGGGAACCTCCGGGAAAGCCTGGAAGAGGTGGGCGGGCTGCGAGCAGAGAAAACAGAAAAAATATACCCATTCTGAACCAAATTAAATTAAAACGTACGCGATGATGGATCTTTGATCTAAAAAAATAAAGAAAGAGTGCAAATACCTGTACATTTGAACTCCTCTGCGCACCGTCTTGCTTTAGTCATTAATCACTACCTACGCGGCAGTGAGCATCAACTTATGTTCCGACGAGCAGTACTACTCACGCTGCTCAGTCACACATTTTCGAGCGGCATGATCATTTTATTTGTAGTCCGTTATGGTGTTAAGATTTAATGACAACATTTTCCGATTAACCCACGTTTACTAATTTTCATTCGATCTTTCGTAAGGAGGAAACTTAATTGTATGAGGTGGGATAAAACAAAAGAAGCTAATTTAAGCTTGGAAAAATAAATTTGGAATGAGAGTAGTACGCTGCGTTTTTACTAAAATGGAGGGCATTGATCGATTACCCAAACGCTGGGTCGAGAATTTTTTTACGTATTTTATATTATTACTGCGAAATACCTGTTTTGATTTCGTAATATTTAAAATAAATAATTTATGATGTATTCAATCATAAAAACTAAATCAGAAAATTGGAGTTAATTTAAAATCTTATACAAGGTTTGTATAAAAAGCATCGGTAACATTTTTTTCCTGACTTAAGCTGAAAGTAGATCGTATTTGTTATTGATAAGATGACCACTGAAAATTTGGCGCAAAACTCACCCCGAAGGTCTTGACTGATGACCAAATGCGGGGGAAAAAAGAAAAACGGCATTGCGACGATTTCCCAACACCCTTACAGTCCCGACTTGACACCAGCAGACTATGTCCTATTTCCAAAAGTGAAATCCTCCCTCAAGGGACACCACAGTGCACTCAAAGCCGTCAAAAAAGCTTGCACGCGTACCCTCAAGGGGCTTCCGGAATCAGCCTACGAGGGAGCTTTTGAGCCGTGGAAAAGCCGCTGGACAAAGTGTGTCGACGGTCGAGGGATGTACTTTCAAGTATTTGGAGGCATTGTAGCAATATCAGAAATCTATTTTTCCAAAACTTTTCCTAGTACTTTTCATACGAACAATGCGGTTTATAAAGTTATCAATTAGCATAAGCGAAAAACACTTGCTTGTAGTGCATGCTGAAAAAACAAGTGTTTTATAAATAAGTAGGGAGCGGATGGCCTGTTGTACATCACTGCAGAAAAATCACTGACCTGAAATACAACCGCACCTGATAACATAAAAAAATTAAACTGTTCGTTGTACGTAAGGCTTTGGCAAAAATGTTTGGCGAAAGATAAATGTAAGCTTCAGCCTGTTTATATTATTCTACGAGATATTTCAATAAAATGTCAAATCCCTCTTTTTATAAACATTTAGAGGCTTTTCAATAGAATCCGGTTTATATCCCAAACATCAATACGATATAATTCGTATGAAAATTTTTGGACCTGTTTAAAGTATAAAATCCTTTGTTAAATTTGGATTTTGTTTCCTTTTACAAAACATTTTATCTTATTAATATTTCATAATTAGACAAAAAATTAGATTTCAAAGTAAGAGCACTTTACTTATCATTTGGTTTCAAATAAATTGACTACAAAAGGATTATTATCCGATTTTACATGAGTTTTGACTTGATGTTGTGAGGTAAGGTTTATTTTAAGATGATAACTGAAATAAACTTCCAAGGCGAGTGACTTTTATCCTCAGAAATGTTTGCATTGTAATGCACATTTAGCGGATGACTCGGTCAACAGTTACTGTCGCGGCATATCCCGCAGTTTCTTGGAATGTGAAATAAAATTGCATACACAATTACGTAAACTCTACCGTAGATTTCAATTGAATTAGGAAATATATATGTCTGATTAATAATACGAGTCCCTCGCGTATCTCAATGAGCTGGCGGCGAAGGACTATGCAGCAGGAATACAGAAACTTGTCACACGTTATGACAAATGCCTTAATTTGCTTGGAGATTATGTTGAGAAGTAGTTTAAAGTATCCTCTTTCAAATAAAATTTTTTATGTTTGTTAATATTTACTTTTGTGTCTTTATTTCACGAACGGGTACTACTTTCCGGATGACCCTCGTATCATAAAAATCAAAAAGTGCAGCAAATATAAAAAGCTCGAATTTTTGATAATTCGGTAATACTGTTTGCGCCTGATTGTGTTTCGATTCCACCAAAGCTCTGTATACTTCTTTTCTCTCTTAATCGCAACTAATCGGATTTTATTTTTAGCAAAAAATCGTATTCCTTACCTATCTCCCATTTTATTTGATTTTGTACCATTTAGCTCATAGAATTCAGGTCTACCACTCCTATTGCCTCTCACAGCAGGAATTTGCTCCCTTCTTTATATTCCCTCATTACTAACATGGTTTCTTGACACTAAGATGCCGAAATCTCATTTTTAATATTCTCTTTTTTTTCCTTGCTTCCTGCCCGTCAGTCTTACTTCCTTTTCCTCTCAGACTGGTTGTCAATCTGTCGGGTAATGGCGAAGCATGTTCCGATCGATGACGTGCCTTATCCTTGAATCGAAATTAATGGCCACACTCAATTCATTTCCCATGATATCCCTCGTATCAATCACCTAATAACCCTCGTCGTGAACGGAACATTAAACGCGACCGTAAGTGTGTGTGTGGGTACAATCGCTACTGGCCGTCTAGGGACTGATGGATCCCGTTGTTATCAGTTAACCCGCCGATAATGTGACACGAAACTTTCCTGGAAAAGGATATTGCCGTTTTAAAAGGTCAATTTTGGCTCGGCGAAGTAAATGTACTAGCCCGTGATCTTCTATAATCCAAATATTTCAAATGGAATGGGGAAATTTATATATTGACGATGCGGGATGTTTGCGTGCAAAATCTTTTAACCTTCGAATTTCTTATCTATACCAGAAAAACGTAAACCTTTTGGGGCTATTCTTAATTGTTCTGGAACGATGATGAGAGATTGAAGGAGCAGTTGGATATGTTTGCATAGCAAGCAGTGCCATAAAGTTTCAGAAACCACGGTTAATATTAAACCTACAGACATGAAGTCCTTAAGAGAAACCAATTCTGTGCGACGTGCACTCGGGACGGAATGACGAAGGGGAACGGAATGGGACTTATGCAAACTTTCACCTCGTTGGGTAAGATTAACCGTTAGATTTCGCACACCTATTGTCGCACGTCCACGTCCATTATCGCATGCCCCCACGCGGTTGATTTTTGACCGCACCCCTCCCACATTGTATTTCGTCCCGACACCTTTCCGTGAAATATTCAAATTCCCAGTGGCGGCGCTTCGCTTTCAATCCATCCGCCTGCGGCGCGCTGCTCGGATATCCTCGTCACCATTAGGTGACGTTCCTTGATGTCATGTTCACCCCTCTTCATACTATCGCGCCCCCCTCCCCCCTACTCACTCTCCCTCATGGCCTTAAAATCAGCCCAAACTTCTTCCCCCCGCGATTTCGCTGCTCATTTGATCTATCGGAAATCCTGTCACGGAGCTCACTCTCCGTCCCTGACGCAAACTTGCGTGTGCCGTTCTCTTTTTGTTCTCTCTACCCCCTTCCCCCTTGCGTCTTTTTTACTCCCATCTCTCTAGACTCTCATCCAACCTCAATCTTGAGGAACGTCGTCGTACGTCAAGTCTATCCCTCCCGGCTCACTTCTCCATCAAGAGTGGGTTTATAACTTCATTTTTTCCAGAATAATTTGCATATCATATCTCAAGAAGATGCCCGATCATGCAAATGTAGGTTTATGTCGGCTGACATGCTAAAATAAAAATTAAGGTGGCCCCACACGACATTTACTGAACTCCATTTACGGTTGATACGAATAAGGAGCTGTTTTGAGCGTTGTTAAGGTACGCATTTTAATGAAGAGTTAAAGATTCTTATTCATTTCCTATATTCCGAAAAATCAAAAGCCCGGAGAGTAAATTTAAATTGCTTAGGAAGCATCTTTTTATCCTTACTTAACTCATTTCCTAAGAGACCAATCTACAATTTATTTTATCTACTACCTCCTACTCAACTGTCTCCTTCTCCAATTCTGGAGAGCGTAATTAAAATCCTATGAATAATAAAATAATACATTTGGAAGCATGAGCAAGTGCAAACGATGGTTAATGTACAAAATATTGCAATATTTTGAGAAACGCTTCAAAACGGAGTTTTTGTCTATACTAAGATGAAAGACTTGTACTTTTCCACAGATTTTATTATATGGTACAACGTGTTTCACCGACTTGCGGCATCATCACCTGATGATGCCGCAAGTCGGTGAAACGCGTTATACCATGTTATAAAATCTGTGGAAAAGTACAAGTCTTTCTTTTTGGTATGGATATTAAATACTTCCATGAAGTGAAGCCTGAAACAATAGAATTGATTCGGAGTTTTTGTGATGAAAATTCCTGATTCAATAATATCTCAACTAATTAAATGAAATGAAAACTTCTATAGACTTAATAAGGTTTATTCAGGCTATAGGAGTTTGAATTTTATTTATTAATTTACGAGGCCGTAGAGCTCATTTTATTTTAACATTTCAACTGCTTCATTGGTGGAACTATCGTGTCGCACTGGCAGATCAATCACATCTTTTCGTTTTTTCCGTTACCTATTATGAGAATTGGATGTGTCTGCAAATTTTTCTTCTATTCCTTACCTAAAAATTAATCAAATAATCCGGTAGTGCCTCCTCCATTGGGAAGTTACGCGAAAAAAACACTAAAAAAATCCTACTGGGAGATCGTCGTTTGCTTCGACACAAGGGACCCGACAACGAGATAAATTTCGCTGCAAACGACATCATTCATGTCATTCATTCATGAGAGTCACAGTACATGAGTTACGACCCCATCGCAGAACAAAACACAGCGTTTGTAAGGGGGTGTAAATCTGGTTTGAGGTGAAGTGGAATGTAACTAGCGCGCACACCCCCAATTCCTTCCGTTATGACTCATAGAAATAGTTAGGACCGGGCGAGGGTTACCGAAAGACTGGGGCAGACGGCGTCTCTCCCACACAAATCCCTCAAAGACGGCAGCGGCGGCGACTAGGAGCTTCGCGCACGGATCGATCCCGGGACCCTCCCTCCGCGGCCCCCCTCTACCGCCGGACATTGGAGGACCCGGGCCCGGCAGCGGCCACGCGGGGGGGGGCCCCGCGCCCCTCGCCTATCGATCCTTACCCGCTTTATTCACCCCGCTCTTGTGCGTCTCTGCTGGCATTGGAGAAAAGGGAAGCTGATAGGGTTGTTTGCGTCGATAGAGGAACACAAAATCTACCCGATTTTCTCTCACTCAACTCCCCTATACCATCACTTGCTCCCCTGTTCTCTCGCTCTTTATTTCTCCATTTCATCCCAATTTCGGTTGAAACGTAGCGATGTATGGAGGAGGGGGGCGAGCGGTGGCTCTTTCGGTGAAAGCGGTCCGCTTGAGGAGTGCGAGTGGGAGGAAGTGGAGGTGGAAAAAGAGCGCAACGGACTACGACTCCAATAGAAACTAAAATTGGCCAAAATTGAAGGGTAATTTGAAAAGAAATGAGTTGGGGAGTAACGCAGGGGAAATAGGGAGCGAGGTGAGGTGCAAGAGGGGGCATGCAGGGTGAGTTTAGGGATTGATACGGGGGTTGGAGGTGATTAGTCGCTGTCTAGAGAAAGTCCCCGCGTCACCTTTTGTGTACAAGTAGCAGAAGTGATGGGACACCCCATGGGTTCAGTAGAGGGTGGAACAACGGGTTGGAGGAGGAGTGAAATGGAAGATAGAATGACGAATGCGAATAGAAAAGTGAAAGAGGACGGTAAAAACACAATGGGATGAAAGAGAGAGGAAGAAACAGTCAGAGAGAAAGAAAGGACAAGAGGGAATTTTAAGAGGAATACCGGAGATCGAAAAAAAAATCATTTCACTTTATGGGCATAAAATGCCGAAAAATTGTGCTTGACGCCACGGAGGGGGTCGACGAAAAACTTTTTTATATTACTCCTCTTTTATGGCTTTTTATGGCGCGAACAGGCATGAAAGAATATGCCTCCAAGAGCTCGTTAATGGGGGTAATTCAAATCTATGAGTTTTGACTGGCACGGAGTGAAAGGACTCCCGCGGATATGGCGGCGCTATCGTGTAATTTCCATTACAATCGCTTGAAATTAAACCTCCGATGAAAAGTGACGGTGCCCTAGTGCGTTTCCTGAGAAAATTGTGTTTGAAAGGAGAGAGTGTGAGTGAAGTTAACGGGTTTCGTTTAAATGAAACTTTTTCTGTGAGGAGCTCGGAAAAAATGTATACTTTGCCAATATCATGGCAGAATTTTTCACATTTTATCCAAGTTTTTCTCTAAATCGGATACGTTGAACCAAACGACGTAAAAATGTGAAAGCAAGCAGAAGATAAACCACGGGGAGTTAAGCGTGTTAACATTAAGTTTTGCTTTTCTAAACGCATGGATGTTGAATTGACTAGAAGGGAAACAATTTCTTTAAAGACCACGGCCTCTAAGGTTGGACACACTCAGAAATAAAATATTTGCTATACCTGACACTAAGCAGATCTGAATACCATAAATATTTCATATTTATAATGATTATTGAATGTATTTCCAGAAAGCTTCAGCAAGCACAAATTCAGCTCACCACTAGCAACAGAATTTTTATCGGTTTGGACTCCAATATGATTTATGTTGAAATAATTCTCTTGGAAAGTAAAAATTAATTAGAGTAAAATAAAAAGTAAATTATAATAAATTAATCGGTATAAGTGAAATTTTACCTAATTTTCATTAGTTGCAGAGGCCTCTTTTCGCATTTCAGTTAATGTTTTCTCTCCAAATATGCGGAAAATAAAAAGTTCATCAGGAGAAAGCTTGCTATCGATCCACTATAACATGGGAAGAATATCTCAAGCATAACTACATCTTCACCCCTTATTATCAACCGATTCGGCCCTATATATATATATATATATATATATATACCTACACACACACACACACACACACACACATATATATATATATATATATATATATATATATATATATATATATATATATATATGTATATGTATAGATATACCGTTTCAGCAAGGCTCGTTTGACTTATCCCACCAGGTGAATGAGTACGGTGAAATCTTCGTGAACTAACGTTATGAAAACTGTTTGCGGAATTAAAGCGAGTATATTCAACCAATATCACGAAAATTCCCTGAAGCTTCGGAGGTCATGAATGACACCAAAAGAGGAGAGAAATAGAGAAGGAGAACAAAAAGGTAATGGTCATCATTTTTTAGTGAAGATTCAGAAATTGCATTCTCTAATAACACATAGCTCCCAAAATAGAGGGAACAAGGGAATAAGAGCCAGGGAGAGAAAGAGATGAGGGCGGTGAGGGAGAGACGGAGAAGGAGAGGGTATCAGAGGCGGGTGGGTAAGATTAGTCACCAAGAGGACAATATTCAAACGGCGTCCCTTCCTCATTCCCCAAAACAATTAAATCTGGGACGTATGTGCCCCATCCCTACAGAGGTCGAGCCCATCACGGCAATACCGAACGCATCCCTTTTTTCATAAACTACATGGAGAGGGAGGTGGAGGAGGGGGAAGGGACGAGCAGAAAACAAAAGGCGAGAACTTTCGATCAAGTTTTGTGTTTGCGTTTTTCATTCCCGACTCCTCGCCTCTGTTGTCTCTCCCCTCGATCCAGCAATGTGTTCCTCCTTGTCTCTTCGACCCCACACTCCCCTCCTTGATGCCCGCTAAACCCCTGCCCTCATTCCTTCAATTGTTTCGTCGCGGGACTCACCTCACAACTACCACCGCTGCCCTCAAATCCCCTCCCAGGCCCCAAACCCACCGCCATCATCGCGCGAACACTACCGCTCCCACCACTACACAAACCATTACTCACCCTCCTTCGAAACTCCGGCGGGATGCCCCCAGGAAGGCGGGCCACCATCCGCATGGCGTCCCTCCATTGTTCGAATCCGCTGTCTCCTGGAGGGGGTGGCACCACGCTGAAGCGCATCCTCGTGTCCTGGCCTACGGAGATAGAGGGAGAGAGAGAGAGGAGGGTTAGTTCTTTTGTCATTCAATGGCTCGAAAAAACAGAAAACAACACTCTTCACCGGGAGGAAGTTTACATACAAGGGGGCGGGGTTGGGGAGGAGTTGGAGTGGGGAAGGGGTTCATGGGACGACTATAAGCAGCAACTCTATCATCGCAGAAAACGACATGTTCGCACAATGCAACAAATGTAATGACATACTCGCCGTGCTCCTCGAGGAATGCGTTTGAGCCGAGAGCAAAATGCAGAAAACATTTGAAAGTGGTTTAAATTCACAATTTAGCACCGTTGTTTGTTTTATTTCTGTTCCTCGAAGCAACGACCTCTCTTTTTATTCGTCGTTTGAAAAAAAATCTCTCCGGAGGCGTTCCTCGTGCTCCCATCTGGTTTCCACCGGGAGAGACAGAATGCATTTCAATTTCCTCGTTGGGAGTTGCTAGTCTTTTTCTTTTTCATTTCTCTAGGGAACATTATTGATGAGCGAGAGATACCTTATGCAGCGTGGACCATAGCTTTTAACGTAAGAAATGAATGTATACGGTCATGAAGATGATTTCGTGTGGCTGCCTTTGAAGTCCAAATTGCAAATTTTAGTGGAAAGTATTAAAAAAAAAGTCCGCTTACTCTTCCCTGGGATATTTCCACCTGCTCCGCATTAAGAAATATACAATTTTATTCTATTTAAACGATAAATATTATATGCATTTCATTAAAATTATATTTAGCACGTTTTTATTCGATCAAACAATTTTAAAAAGCGTACATGAAAGAGTTAAAATTTTTCTTGGAGAAAATTTCTCAGCCTATAAAATGGTTTGAGGTTCCACTTTGTGGAAACGATCCACATTGGAAAAGATAATACTTTGTTATTCCACATACATTTTATTATGCACGAGCTAGGTTTCCACTTACAAAGTTATCATCAGGATCGTTGATCTTATGATGACTTTGTAACTAGAAACCTTGGTCGTGCATAAAAAAGGTATATGGAAGAACAAAGTATTTTCTTTTCCGATATTTATCGGTCTACACACATCGATTATAAAAAAATCATTGTAAACGATTGCATTTCATAGTTTATTAAAAGATTATTTTTCCTTCAATCCATGCGCTTGTTTTCTTTTCTGAAGAAACTATAAGCTTTCCAGAAAAAAAGTTACTGGGAAAGTTCTTTTGCGTGATTATGACATCATTCATCATTATGCGTAGGATAAATTTTTCCTAATCGCTTTGCTCTTGCCCATTTTTTCATAACATCTTTATAGCCCAAGTTTAGTAACCATTCATTAGCATTGATAAACTTTTGATCCATAATTGAATATTTATTTCCTAATTTCATAATTGAATATTATTGAATATTTGAATATTTACCCTTTCATGGTAATTTTACAACCAATATCCATGAAAGGTTAAGAACAACTAGAAGAAGGGTAGTCTAGGTAGGATTTAATGAATAATAAAGCTTGAACTCTTGGAAATTCACCATTAAGACTATCCATTTTATAGTTTCATCAAATGCGTCAATTGCAGAGGCTAATTCGTCTTCTATGGTCGCTGGTTTGAAAAAATTATTACGAATATCAAAATGAAAGCTAGTAAAATGGAAATTGGACTTTACGGTTTAGGGTTGGTAAAAACATTTTTCAAATAACCTTTGCTTCCGTACTGAAGATAAAAACTCTTGCGATTCAAGTGTACCTCCCCATACCTATTCGTTTTTATGTCTTGAACATCGGGTGCGTCACTTTTGGAGAAATGATTCTTTTGTAATTAAATGGATACGGATTTATCAATGCCCAGTGATCCCTTATACCCATAAGTGCTTACTCTGATTAGTCTTTAAAGTAGGGGGATGATGGGAGAGAGGTAAAAATATACACAGATCGGTGACTTGCACCAAGGAGTTATCAGTTCACGCAGTGGCGGTCGACGGGGGGATTTCGGACACCTTCGGTTGACTGGTGTCAGTTTTCTCTTTTATTTTTCGACGTATCCCAATATGTAAACTGTGAGAAGGCAGGAGTAAGGGGACGTGGGTTGGATGTGTGATGAGGGGGGATGGAGGGCGAGGGCTAAAGAGGGGAAGGGGAGACGCCGGCGGACGATCCGAAAATCCATTTTTATCCCGCCATTGAAAGTCTGGTCGCATCCGTACCCCGTCTCATTTTTTTCAACCCGCGTTCTCGTGACTATTTGGGCCACGGTTTCACGGATGAGAGCTACAGCTCCACAATAAAACGAAAGTCATCTCAAGGGCGCCTGGCAGGAAGGAGGTTTTAAGGGCGCCAGCCGTGAAACCATGGTTGAAATAATTTGTAAGGTGGAGATTCGTTATTGATTTGTTAGTGTTGCACTCTTTTGTGCTGTGAGAGTGAAGTAAGTGGGGAGAAAACAAATCCCTTGAAAATCTTTTGTGTTCCCAGTCATTTCTTTATATTTTAGACCGACTTGAAGTGGAGTTAGGAATATTTCCTCAAATGGACGCAAGTAAACTCGCACGATTGAAATATGTTATAGAAGTTTAACTTATGTATAAAAATTTAATTCTCAAGAGCTTCCAAACCACATATTTTCCGCCATTATTTGATGAGCTATTTACTTTCGCAGCAGTTTATATTAAAGTAAGACAATAATAATAAGATAATTCTCTGTAATTTGTTCAGTTCCTATCAACATCTATTAGTGAATCCTGAAGATGAATCACGAAAGCTCTCATAGATACGCGGAGAGTAAGCAAGGGTCAGAGGTATGGAGGGAAACTTTGTAGCCGCTCAGAAAATACGACTATTGCCTCTATCCATGGCAAACGGGAGAGGTTAAAACTCGACGGAACTAACCGTGATGGACGAATTGCTTCGAATATTTAATCGGTTTATTCCATTTCCTGTTATCCGTTCATTCACCCTGGTTCCTGGCCCCCATTTGACAAAGCGCTGGGTGAGGGATACACGTGCGGGAGAACAGAGACAATCGGGCGTGGGTGGCGGGACCAATTCCCAAGACTTGAAGCATTTCAGGAGATTGAGGATCGACAAACTGCTCACAATGTGGAGGACGAGGAAGGATCTCTTCCGATGCCCCTCGCCAATCGATGAAACTCCCACCCGCGTTATAACGCGAGAGAGAAGGATCATTTCCAGAGGCGTCAATCTGCGGAAGGAGGGGGGGTTAAGGGGGGATGGAATTCATACAGTGGGAGAGAAGTGACTTTCGGTTATGCCTCGCGTCCTCCGTGGCCTCCCTCGCTTTGACACGTGAGCCTCGGTACAAACAACCGCTTCGGAGAGAGAACGCCGGGCGCTTAGCTCGTTCTGAAAGTGAAGTCAAGTCGTAGGACGTCCATGCCTTGTTCCGTCCCACTTTCACGGTACGGGTCGTCATGTCCCCGCTTATTCGTCTCGTGCCCTCTCAAAGCACTAGACATGCGATCCAGGGGAGTGCGCTCGGATAAAAGGACTAGAGAAGTCCTTAGAGTTTGGTGTTCGGGTAAAGTTATCATTAATGGATATGGATGCATTTATGGCGTGATTTGAGGGACGAGGTTCGCGTTTTAACGCCCCAGAACACGGAAGCATCGCCAAAAGCACACAAAAAAGTGCTCTTGGCGCTAGGACACTCCAAAATATCGGTGGGTAATGGGATAAAGTGCCCTCTACTAGCTCACATCCAGGAAAACTGGAAAAAAGTGTGTGTATAACTCTCCAGGGCCATTATGGTAAAAATCTAATAAAAATCTCAATTGCCTAACGATCTCCAATAAACCGTAAAACTCTACTTAGGGTCCACCACGGCGTAAACATAAATTAAGGGAGATTGAGAACGTTTGAAATTCACTATGTTAGCACGAAAGCAGTAATTTATCATATCAGACGCAGCCAAGTTTTTCTCCTAAAAACAATTTTCCCTACATTTGTGCCACTGGACCAATTATTGTTGAATGAATATCTATAATTGCATTCCACTACGATGTAAGAAATCATCGATAAATATATTACGTTTAATTTCACTAATATATAACCCTGCTAAAAGTGAGAACGGAACAAAATTAAGAATAAAACAAAAAAAACGATAGAACTAATTTTTGCAAATTTTCAAAACATTATTGATGTATCGTCTCGTGTATTAATGTCTTAAGCGTCATTGTCGGACGGATTCCAGTTCAAAGACGTCAATAGTTAAAAATTCCTTTCATTATGAATAATACACACGACGCGACCCTTAAAACTATTCAATAAGTTTTTATAAACGAGGGATTTACAAGCAAAACCTTGAACTTCATTACTCTCATGGTGATTTAGCACTTTTCGTCAAGTATAATCGAAGGGAAAAATAATATTTTAGGGTAAATTCTAATCCAACACAACTCCATGCATATTTTCTTTGTAAGCACATCCGAAAGAATAATTCGTATTTTACGTTATGTGTAGTGCCTGCTTGTCTCTCATTCCTTTAAATATGAATTAATGACAGGCATTTTTTGGACTTGAATCTTCTAGTCATAACGGAACTATAATTCCTTTTATCAAATAGCCTGCAAGTGTATATCAAGATGACCTAGCCTTTTTACGGAGTGGGAAATAGTATAATTCAATATAGAATTAAACCTTTTATCACAAATAATAATAAACGTTATATGCTGAGGTAAAACAGAGTAAAATATATTGATAATTTAATTACTAGCAAAATGAGAAAAATCAATATTGTTTTCATAGGCTATAATAAACAATGAGTAAGAAAGAAGTTCAGAGACTTTACCCTAACCATCAATTATTATGAAGACGTCACACTTGTGGACATGCTGTTACTCAAGAACGATTACGAAATCCATCTAACTGAAGTAATACGGTAGCAAAAAATATCCATGAATAATTTAATCATTCTTTTGTGCATTGGGAGGGACTAAAGAGATTTTGTTCCAATGTGCCTGGGGCCCTATTTCAAGTTCATTCATATTAAAAGGTGACAGCTGGAACTCGGCGAGGGAAAATGAACAGTCGAGTTGATTTAATGGAGCAGGAAACGGGAACAAAGGAGTTGGTGGAGGTTTGGAGTGGTTTTAAATGAACCTTATAGATATGAGTAGATATTTATGCAATACTAACCTATAGAGTGTGGATCATCCGTTGGTTTTAGAATTTTCAGCGTACCCTTGGTGATCCGTAAAGAAAACAAATAAGGGGGACCAAACCAATGACAATTTTTTGTATAATTTTTCAAAGTTGAAAAATTACAAAGTGATATATTTCGTCAATATTTTGCAAATATTTAGCAACTTAGGCCAACAAACTTGTACCCCTGCGCTGTGTTTGTTTGTTTCCCATCTGAAAAAGTTTTGCACCCTTCCCAAAAAGGAGAAAATTCGGACATGAGTAGAAAATTATTCTGGGTGTCACGAAAAAACACATTTTATTGCAGCACCGATTATAGTTTCTACCAAAATATTTAAATCATATCTAAACCAAATGGAAATTACAATATGGAGAGAGTTTCCACTATCTTGCTTATTCAGTTAAAGTTGGTTAAAACATTGGATGAAATATATGATCTCCAGTCGTGGTTAAAATATTGGATGAAATGGAAATACTAAAGGGAGAGCTTTGAAGATTAAAGTGAATTCCAAACATGAAAAGGAGACAAACTAGAAAGGCCCGCAAGTGAACGTGGTTTTACGGTTCGGGGAAAAGTAAAAGAGGAAAATATGAAATGGGAGCAAGCATATAGATTATTGAAGCCAAGATGCCTTATCTTCCTTTGAATAAACACTGTCCCCAATTCAATCTCCTAATCAAAATGGCATTTATGGAACGTCGGTTGATTTTTTAGGAACCCAGTCAAAAATATCCCAAACCATGCACAAACGCGAATTAAAAATCAAGATGCATTAAGATGCATAATCATTCCTTCATTAACTGAAACGACAATTGTCTCAAAATTTAGCATATTCCACAACATACGAAACAAGTTTTATGTCATTGAAATATTATTTAAGGGGTAAAACTTTAGGATATAAAAATTTTATGATATAAACATTTTAGTAAAAAAATTCTCGAAATTCTTCAGTATTTCCTTCCATCCCAAGTTTTATATAAAAAATAACACAATATCAGTAAAAGGAACTTAAAATTACGAAATTAATGAGTAACATATGTCCGAAAATGCTCATGAAATAGCTCTCTCACCATGCTATTTCACCATGTTCTAGTTTTCAATTAATTTGAGTGATGGCAGGAATTAGAATTTAGTTCCTTTTACTACGTACAACAATAACTATGAATCCAAAGCAATATGCTACGGATTAGTCTGGACAATCCATATAAAACAAACGCAGTCCAGGATGGTAAGACTTTTTTCAATTTAATCTCAAGGCTATGTTTAACCATAATCCCCATCATGAATGCGAAGAAAAAGCAAAGAATTCAAAGAAAAAGGGATTGTGAACAGTTAAAAAAACTGACTATACACAAACGCACACTGCACCGTATTTCAATGACCCACTGCCTCTGTTCCCTTCTCCTTGCATACCAACCAAAAGCCATTTGTTTAACTTCGTTGTCTAACCCTGTTGATTAGAGGTCTCTAAAGGACGTTGGTAATTGTATGATTCTTTTCCGTTAAAGGTCTTCATTGCAAAGAAATCTCGGATCTACCTCTTTGTAGCCTAATTAGGAAAAAAATTCTCTGATATGTCGAAAGCCTCGAGACGAAAGAGCATTTTCTAGAAATAAAAGTGCATGTTTTTCAACAAGCCTTTCATGGTGAATAATGTCTTATGGAGTTTTACTTCTCCTTGGATTCCTAAAAAATAAAGTAAGCTGCGAAAAATGACGCGTATGAGACACGTTTTGATCCTCTTCTGTATCTGATATGTAAACGGAATGAGGGCACCAAAGATGGTAAAGGCATTGATATCAAAAGCGTAGCAAACATTACGGTAGCGAATTACTGTTGATCTTTCTCTCATCATCTCTCTCTAAAGTCAAAAGAAAATCCTCTGCTGTATTATCTTCTACTTTAGCTTGACGTCGTTACACTCATTTTCTAGGAAAAATGTTTACTTAGCCATATATTCTAGCTGAAAGATTCTTAGTCCTGAAAAGATTGTGCTTACTGTATCCCTGTGCAGCCATTGAATGAGAATTTTCTTTGATAATAAGCATTTATTTAGTGCCCACTAAATATTTATTGGTTTAACGCAGATGTATCCAGTTACTCAAAAACGTAACAACAAATCCCAAGTATTATTTTGCAAATAACTTCCGTCAATGCCGAAAAATATTTGCGATGAAAATGAATACTTTCGGTTTTACATCCATTCCTCGCTGAAACATTGATATAGGAACGACCGAGAATATGGTGGCATAAGTAGTGCACTGGAATACATTTTGCTATCTGCATTGCGAAAAATGATGCTTTAGTGAAAAATCAAGTATTTGTGGGAAGATTTAAATTAATAAACGGTAGTGAGAATAATTTATCTGATATCAAAATTAAATAATTAGAAATCTTTTGCCTGAAAGGCAACTTTTGTTTCACTGAGAGACCCTTTATATATTACCTTAACCTTAACATTCGGAAAGACGATTAGGCCAATGAATAGGAATCATTTAAATTGCGATGGGCATTGGTACGATGTAACCAACATTTTGACTATCCTACAAGGTAAGTCTGCGTTTCGGTATTCTCATGCTCGGAAAATGCACCTCATAATCTATACTCGCTTTGAAAGTACAATTATTAATATATTAGAGATATTTTCAAGGATTTTGTAGGAACTATATTTGATTTGACGACATTGTTGCACGTGTTTTAAAATTAAGAAATGTATAATAAAAATGAGATTAGTTAGAAGATCTTACGACGATAGATAAAGTGAAACATACGTCGTGAAAGCCAATATACATTTTTGTTCCGAAACACAGCATGAGAGATGCGTTTGTGGGTCACGTTTACATCCTCCTTAGCTAATATCCATGAGGGACTAAGAAGCTTATGTAAGCACACGGCTACTTTGATTGCTACGGAACTACGAGGGTCATCCGGAAAGTAGTACCCGTTCGTGCCGCATGAAGTGCTGACGACGCGAGTAGCCGCTGGACGAGGTCAGATAGCTTCAGTGGCTTGTCTGCCTTCTCTGAGCCAAGTTGCGTGACGCTAGCATTGCCTGTGTTGTTTCTGTGATTGTTTACAATGTTTAAAAAAATTGAGAACGCCGCCAGTTGTGAAGTGAGGGCAGTGATTAAATTCCTCAATGCAAGAAACGTTCGCCCATGTGATATTCATCGCCAATTAAAGGAGGTGTATGGAGACAATGTAATGGACGAGTCGTCTGTTCGGCGGTGGTGTCGCAACTTCAACATGGGGAGGGGGAACACACACGACGATGAGCGTTCGGAGAGACCGTCTGTCATTACAGACCAACTGGTGAGCTCAGTTGACGAATTCGTGAGGAACGATCGGCGCGTCACAATTGATGACATCTGTGAGCATTTTCCCAATGTTTCTCGAACAATTGTTCATGAAATTGTTAAACACCATCTGCATTATGCAAAAATTTGTGCAAGATGGGTCCCTCGCGTATCTCAATGAGCTGGCGGCGAAGGACTATGCAGCAGGAATACAGAAACTTGTCACACGTTATGACAAATGCCTTAATTTGCTTGGAGATTATGTTGAGAAGTAGTTTAAAGTATCCTCTTTCAAATAAAATTTTTTATGTTTGTTAATATTTACTTTTGTCTTTTTATTTCACGAACGGGTACTACTTTCCGGATGACCCTCGTAATTACGTGGGTGGTTGTTACAACCAGAGTCAGTAAGTGTAATTACCTCTTGGCTTTAAAGAGAACGGAAGGATATCTGTTTATGAGTGTGTGCGTGTGTATATATATATATATATATATATATATATATATCATTATATATACATATATATAATTATATAAAATACATATATATACATATTTATAAATACATATATAACTTATATGAAAGTCTCACGGATGTGAATATATAATAATGCATATGAAGTTAGCACTAGCGAACCGATAAAAACATAGAAACTCACAAAAAAAAGAAAATAAACTCACTAGTTTTCAAATTTTTGGTGCTACAAGGCACCTATCCCATCTCTTCCTGGAGAAACGTGGCTTGTACCACCGAAAATTTGAAAACTAGTGACTTTCTTTTCTGTTTTATGTGTTTCTGTCTTTGTTTGCTATAGCTAACTTCATATACATACATACATACATACATATATATATATATATATATATATATATATATATATATATATATATATATATATATACACACACATTCAAACACCAAATCCCACCATATGGTGAACAAATATTCATTCACATGGAAAATAGAGATAAGGAAAAGGGCCTTTATATTTGACCAATGGGGCTCGTCTCTTCCAAAATATTCATTGACTGCCCGAACGGGTAAGTATAAACCTTCCCGGTGAGTCAAGTTTCACCTTTACCAGCCATCGGGCAAAAGAAACGCATAGCATTGAAGAAATAAAACATCGCTGAAATTAAAATGTGGTTTGCGAGAAGAGAAACTTAAAATTAGGAATAAAACATGAAATCTTAACCTAACAAGAAAGAAAAGCCGATGGGGGAACGGCTATTTACAAACAAGTACTAATATGAGCGTCAGTAACAGCACTAACTGGGCACCGGCGAACTCTGAGCATAGAGCGGTACAGAAAGGAAACGGAGGCAAGGAGCGCCCATTTCCCTTTTACACTTAGGCAATAGGAAGAGGATGGTAGGAAGCATTGAAGCGATTAAAATGATAACAAAATAACATAGAGGACGGAGGAAGATGCCCGTCGGACCGTGGAGCCACTTATTGCTGCCAAGAAAATTTAAAATTAAAAGACATAAGAAAGACTCGTCGGCGAGTAATATCTTTATGCAGTTTCTACGTGTGTTTTTCTCCAGGATCATATTCCCCGATGGTTTGTAGCATTGAGTTTCCAGACGGTGCGAGGCGGGATTTAAAAGACGCGATTTGCGAGCGAATAAACCCCGCGACATACGGGAGTTTATGCGCCGCTCGCACGTCGGCGATTCAAGTGAATCGACTCACTTGGACTACCGACCGAACAGTATTGTTTTGTATTGTCTCAAGGTTACGCCAGAGCGTTTTCTGTAAGGTAAACACGGGGCAAGCGTACAGAAACTGCGGGCAAATGATCGACCTGTAAAGTCGCACCTCTCCAGCGTGACCCAGAAGAGAAATCACGGAGGAAAGTCAGTCGAAACGGCTCCTTGCGTCTAGTGCCTTGTGACAGCAAAAGTGGAGGTGCGGCTAAAAAGTGAGCTGGTTGTCTAGAATGACACCAAGAAATTGGTGCGAAGAAGCTCTCGGTATAATGTGTCTGTGGAAGAAAAGAGGAACGTGGGGTGTGAGTTTTCGTCTGCGGGAAAAGTGAATATGTGTGTTTTGTCAGGATTGATTTACACTTTCCAGGTCCGTGTCCACCGGTGCAGTTTGTAAGGATGTTCTATAAGTCGTCTGATGTTCGCGGAGCGTGTTCAAGATGTGGCGGCGATGGTAGTGTCATCGGCGTACATGTAAACGGAAGTGTGAGATGTCGAAGGCAGAGAGTTGACTTACATGCTGAACAACAGAGGACTGATAAGAGAGTCCTGCTGCACGCCCGCCTTGGCTCTCTTTACAGAAGGGAGGGAATCACTCAACGACACGCGGAACGTACGATCGGAAAGGTAATTTTGGACGACAGGAGAAGGGGAGGGGGAAAGTCGAGGATATTCATTTTGTATTTGACCACGTGTCCCTTGTACGACACGCGGTCAAAAGCACGGGCGACGCCGAAAAAGACGGCGTCCGTCGTACGGTGAAGATTGAACCCGTGCAAAATACGTCCGCTGATATGAAGGATCTGCTGACTCGCGGTCACACGCGAACAAAAGCTATGCTGCTCGGGACGGAGAATACTGTGGTCGCGGACGTGATTTTCAAGGTTGTGGCTCGTCTCTTTCATCTGGCTATGCGTGACACAAAACTCACTGTTTCTATCCTTTATGATATTGTATGATTGCTTACCTACTGTCCTTCCTCTTGTGTGCCGGGTATTTATCCTTTGGCTGGGGAAACACCCTCCTGAGGCCATCTCTTGGCCAAAGATTCGGGGCACTTGGTTTCGTTACGACCCGCAGATCTCAGAGTAAATTACGTTTCCTCGATAGCTCAAGTGGTTAGAGCCCAGCCCGGTAAGTCGAAAGATCCAGTGCTCAAGTTCCGGTCAAGGAAGTATTCCTATCCCTTTTCCTTATATCTATTTTCCATGTGAATATATATTAATATGTAAGTATATATATATGTGTGTGTATATATATGTATATAAATAAATAAATATATTTATAAGGTAGGTTCTGGATCGACACCACTATCAAATAATTTTATTGTCTCTCCTAACAGAACACGACCTAACATCCTACTCTACCACAAGCCTCTCTTCATCTCCATACACTTCCTTCCTCCAACATCCCTATATATAATCAGAAATGAAAAGCTCAGAAAGCGAGAATAAGATGTTCGTGGGTGAGATAAAACGAACGCGGACCAGTTATGTTCGCAGGAAATGGAGCGTAGGCAAGGGAAAGATTTCCAAGAATTTCAGGGGGGGAGATGGAGGCGGCGTTTGAGAAAAGAAATTCTGATTGTTCAACCGTGAGCAAGGCATACGTATTTAGGAAAAGGTTGGAGAAAGGAGGATTTTATGTTGAAAGAGAGATTTAGCCAGGATGTTATCTCAGAAAAGAATAACTGATTAGTAATTAAGAAGAATAAATAGCACCATTTTCGGCAAATGGTATTGGTTTTCAATCCTAACCCAAACGTTTTTCATTATGATACAATGAAGGGCATTTTGTGTAAACGATGTTCGAGCTTAACTGATAAATGAAATGATTAATTATGGCGTTTAAATACAGCGCACGCCGAGAGGCGTGGAAGCTATTGAAATGATTTACGCAATGATATTTTTAAGAGCGTAATACCCATTCAACAAAGAAAAATTAGTCAATTTTCCTCATATGAGGAAATAACAGCATGCATATAGATTTATATATATATAATATTTTCATCAGTAATAGAGTTTTGACTTCATTAAATGCTCGTCTTCAACGAGGTACATACGATTCCTTTACCTATCGAAGTGAAGAGCGGTTCATCAAAACTTAATTAAACGCTTCCGAGATGATGAAGGAGATGAGCCACCTTTTGTGTGACGTCATATGGAGTGCTCGATCAATTTCATGATGGGCAAAAGGCATCCTTCCTAGGGCAATGAGGTTTTATGGAAGGCAATATTGGGAGCCCATGAGAGGAAGGCGCATTATAACCAAATTTAAAGCACGGGGTTCAAACACGGCGATTGTTCATTCCACGGCAGTCGTTATTTCCGCGGGAGAGTAAAGATGAAACGACGACGGAGAATAAGAAGAAGTCTTTTACGTTCCAGGGTAGGGCTTTTATTCGTAAGGAGGTGTCTATTGGAATGCCTGACGCAAGAGGCGGGAGTCGATGGTGTTTGCGGGGAGAATGAGTTTATTGGAAATACGAGGGATTGGGAGAAAGGAGAGGAAGGCAGTGAAATGGATTTACTAAGGCGGATGGGAGAGACAGGTATAAGACCCGGAGAGATATTCAAGAGATGTGGGAGCATCAAGGGTAAAATGGTGCTCTCGGTAAGGGTACGTGGAATTTCCAAGGACAACGTACTATACGGGTGTGAGGATAAAGAAAGGAAGAAAGCGACAACAGAGGACGAAGAGCTCACGGATTCCAAGGTTGCTTTAATGAAATTAAATGTTGTTGAAACCAAAATGTCTCTAGAGCTGTGGATTATGTCATTCGCCGTTTGGAATAAATAGTTAAAGACAGCTTAATGAACTTGGAGGTGATCCGCACAGAAGGGAATAAAGTTCCAACATTGGTTTGCAAGGGTGGCAATACCTTCTGCTAATTTAATCCGGTTTTAGTGAATTAAAATCATGATTTAAGCTATCTTGCTTTGCTATCTAATGACACATTCTTACCTATATATACACTCATATTGATTATGATAAATATTGATGATATCAACACTACACAAACTTGTCATACAATACCACAATAAGAGTGCTTCTTGGTAGTACAAGAAGTAGAGCTCTGAGCTACTGACCTGAGGGTCTGGGTTAGATTCCGAATGACACTTTAAGGTTTCCCTGCTTCATACAAGCTGTGTTATTTTAAGGGTACCGGATCTTCCAGGGAAACTAAAGTCAACACAGGGAAATGAACTGGCCCCATATTACGAGCTGTACGAGTTTCACACACAGTTTCTAGGCTATTACCAAGTAAACTCAACCTTCAGCTATTACAAAGCCTTTGGGTGAGTTGCTACTGCTGGAATATTAGTGTTTCTCTTAATAAGCAATATTTAAAAGGCTTCCTATAAATACGTATTCTTAACGGAACCATTTTGAAACTATGATAACGGTGATTTATTATTATTTCTCTTTTAGTATATTTCCATGGGAATCCGTTTCTAATTCAACCAATTTTTATAGTTGATCAAACTTAAAGGGAACTATTTTGAAGTTTTTAACGACTTTTATATTTGAATTTTATTTTATATTGGAATTTCCCGTTTATAGCACAAATTGATAATTTTGTAAAAATAAGCTGTACCTACTGGCTGCATATTATTTTATCGATTTTTGCATGTCCATCATACATAGTTCCATGGAGAAACAAGTTGTGCTAGTAAGCCTCATTTGAGCCATTGCCCGGAGGGTCTTGGTACAATTCCGAGTGGCGCCGCTGGGCACCTTCAGCTCCTCTTAAACAGTATGAATTTACACAAATGGGATTGGATGTATACACACTCTTGTGTACACTACTAGTCTAGAGACTATGTATGTGAATAGCTCGTCACAACACATGATATCTACAAACGTAGTTTTCTTCTATTGGTGCGTTAGTATCATTGTCACCCGCTGAAAATTCAACATAGAGCAAGTTATATCACGCGATATTTTTTCATCAAATCTCATCACGTGGTACTCTATAGCTATATACTGTAATAAATTCTATGCAACAATAATTATTAATGTCGCAATTAAGGAAGTTTATATTATAAATTATAATAATATAACTTGAAGATATCAAACATTTTTTCAAATTTCCAAGAACATATAGTAGTTTTTAAGGATTAGATTTTTTTAAATATTCATTATAAATGGCGATTTAAATTTTAGGAATAGGAAATTCATCGTGCCAGTAAGACTCATCAAACGACGGCAAAAATGAAATAACGTTTAGAGAAAACTAAGATTGGGGAAACAGAAACTCTATCAATGACCATAATTCGGTTAAAACGAATTTTTAGTTTGCTTACATCGGAAAAAAGATTAATCTTCTATAATATTCTATAATATATAAATCATTATTAAATATTACCTTAATTACGAAGATTTTGAGTGAAATCTAGGAAAAATGTGAATCATTGGCTTGCTTTGTATGTGTCTGACGATTCGCCCTTTTCACGAGAAAAAGCATGCGTCAGGAGTTCAATCCCATCCGCCACTAATATCTTACCGAGCGGAATTTCATTATTCTTCTTTGAAGGAACACCATTTATTTTTTTGATTCGCTTTTTCTCTGAAACCCTCCTGAGTTACGATGCTAACGACCGTCAAACTTACGAAGAGTACCCACCCACAAGAAAGCACACACTAACCCTCGAAACAATTTAGCATGGCCTCAGAGGACTCAATGAATGCCCCCTCGCAGAAGGAAAGGCGGTCCCAAAACTTCCCAGAGGAAGCCATTATCTAATTCACGAATATTTATGCGTTTAGCGTTACAATGCAATCACTTGAAAACACTTTCCTTGAACCTTGAAAACTATCAACAAAACTTTGGCCATTACAAGAGCGGCAAGCATGGGAAAAGTAAACGCAAGCGTTACTATGACTTTGGCTTTATACCATAAAAATATCAAATATTTTCCTTAGTCGAGTATATTCATTATGAATCTCAAATATTTTGCTCAGTTTATGGATAATGTTGCTTCGTAGTGTATATATTATAATTTTACTTCTTTAGCGACAGCAAAACACAATTCTTTAAGCAACTACCTCGAATAATTTCCCTTGAAAATTCACCTTTGAATTAACTTGAATCATTTAACCAGTAGGATGTCTTTATGAAAAATACAGAGGCTACAAAAACTTCAGGCCAAAGTTGGGGGATAAAAAAAATATCTTTCGCGTAAAACATTGTATGAAGTTCCTTTTTGCAATCAAAAAAAGGAACTGTAATGCACGATAACTTATTGCATTCCTTAGATTTATCAAATGTCTCAAAAAATAGTATCGAAGTTATATTTTTCCGAGGCAACTATGAAGTTATACCTTGACTACATTCAAGTAGGTTCGAAAAATAACTAAAAATCCTCACATGAAGAGCTAACTTTTTAATTTTTTTCGTCTAAGGTAAGATGTAATGAATCATTTCTTCACTATTTAAAGGAGAAAATAAGTTCTTGTTTCACGAAAATTTCAATCAAATACAATAAAAATATGATTTCAAACTAGTTCTAAATCAATTATAGTACTCAAACTTCCCGCTCTTTAAAAATACTTTATATTTTGGTGGGCGCTAGAGTCACCAAATATTACTCAAATCTGTCGCCCTATTTAAAAGATGTTTTTGGCGGCGCCACTGCTGAATTGCTAATACGAACATCATATTTCTGGCATCTGGAATGGTTATTTTTGGTAACTTGAAGATGATTATGCCATAATATTATTATTTTTCAGAAAGGTATGCCGCGACTCGGTACTTTTTGTATTTGTTTACTTTTATTGGCAGTATTGGCAATATGGGATTTTCGATTTTGACTGCCCCCAAGGAGGAATACAAAATACATCTGAAAATTCCAGATTTATTCGGTTAAGATAATAAAAAAACAAACAATCGGTTTGTCAACTTGAGCCAGATTCCTTTAACTTTGGAATAGGGTTAACTATTTTTACTATAGTACTAATTTGACTTTTACCTCGAACTAGTTCGGAGTGTCTGAATAAAACATGGTGCTGATTTATATGACGAAATTTAACAAGAAAAGAATTTGCAACGTGATTAGAGTGATATTACTGTCAGATAAAATTAACGCCTACTCATTTGCCTGGGTATTTACAGAAAAACAATATTTTTAAATGAAGTCCAATGATCCAAAAAATTAAGTTTTGAATTTATCATGCTATAAGGACTAAGAATAAAGGTGCCATCAATTCAGATGAGAGGAAAATGGAAATTTTGAGAACGAATTAATTCTTTTGGGAAGAGGTAATAAGATCGGCCAATTAAGGAAAAAAAGCAGAGGATCCGGGCGTAAAAGTAGGAATGTTTTTGAGTTGATTTATGATTCTTGGAAGGAGAACTTAATTAAACGAGTTTAATTGGACGGGTCGTATTAAGTTTCTCTATTCAAAACACCCAGAATACCAAATAAAAATACACGTAATTACTAACTCTCAAGAATCTCCTTTCCCATCAGACAAGGGTGTCCTTCGGTTTTTGAAAGAAATGTGCGGTCAATTTCTTCAGAAACATATTATCGTTCTTTAAAAAGTGATTTTTAAGCTCACAAGCGTCAATTTTCTTGGTTTCTCTCATTGAATTATTTACATTTTTATTGATTACTCGGATGTTACACGAAAAATAGTGAATTGCCTCGACAGAATCTGACCGAGTTTACCGAAATCGATTAAATACAAAGCCTTGAAAAGTGATGAAATTCAAATCTTTGTGGCGCACTGATTTTCGAAAAATTTATCAAATTCCAAAGATGAAACTTATCAAAAAGACACTAAATACGTGTGCATGCAGCATGAATCTATTGTAATACATCACGGATAAAAATTGGGCATTCAGTCTAAGCCTTGCTGAGTGATGGCATAGAACAGCAAAACTTATTACCCGACGATTATCTCTGAAACGATTACTACCATCACTCCTTTGTACCTCTAAAAAGGTAGTTTACTCACTTAATGATTTCTTGATGAACTGTACCTTATATCCCACGGTGATTAAATACTCTTATTGAAAGCTTATTACTATTTAACGGCGTTACTAAATTACCTAAGTTAAGGGTAGGGGTAGTCAATTTTCTATTATCAGAGCGCTTCACTTAAGAATGTAACTTCATTCAGGATTTAATACCATGCGGTCCACCAAATAATCCCTTACATCCATTCGGTATATGTAATCCGGCAGGATGCTATGAGGGAAATTCTTCACTCATAGCATCATACGGGATGCAGGATATTGCTCGAATCCATTTTTCTATCTTTGAATTTAATCTTAGGGATTACAAAAGTTGTCAACATGTTGTAGAGATTATGTGGTTAAATAATTAAAAAATAGGTTTTCAGGAGGTAGTTGATAATTTTTTAAATAAAATAGTTTTTTGATATAAGAGTTCTGGGAATTTATTGCCGTGAAAGATTTATTGGATGATGATAATGTGTTTATCGTTCAAACTACATACACATTGGTATCAAAATATTAAAACATGCAATGGCATGAAATACGAGAAAATTTATGGAGTTATTAAAGACAATCTAATCTTGTAGGAAGTGGTTCTTTCGGGTTTTCTTCCGCGTGTATCCATTTTTCGGACGATATTTCGCCAACGTTCCAGTTGGCTTCCTCAGGTCCACTGAAGTGCCGATGCAGGTTTTGGTCCAATATATATACCCTCCGTTTGGCGCCTATTTTTAGGAGGTGTGCTCTGATTCGTTGAAATCCTTGAGGACACGTTTCCACGCGCTGGCGAGGGGGTAGCCGTCCTCGCGGTTGAAATTTCTGGGCGTTTTTGCAATTTCAATTGCCTCTCTGATGATCCTTGGGTAGTAGCGGCCTTCTTTATTCAGTAAAGTGGCGTTGTCAAACTCAATATTATGTGTCGGTCCACTCCAATGATGTTCAGCCACCGCTGACTGCTGGAACTGTCTATTTTTTACGGCCCTTCTGTGTTCTTGGACTCGGCATTTCAGCGCTCTTGATGTTTGGCCGATGTAGGAGTTGCCGCAGCTGCATTTGATTTGGTAGATTCCTCCAGAGATGTCTTTTGGGAGGCGGTCTTTCGCGTTGACGAGGATATTGGCCACTTTGGTTACGCATTTGAACCTGGCTGAGACATTGTGTTTCCGGAGGGCCCTCGCGCGTGGAAACGTGTCCTCAAGGATTTCAACGAATCAGAGCACACCTCCTAAAAATAGGCGCCAAACGGAGGGTATATATATTGGACCAAAACCTGCATCGGCACTTCAGTGGACCTGAGGAAGCCAACTGGAACGTTGGCGAAATATCGTCCGAAAAAATGGATACACGCGGAAGAAAACCCGAAAGAACCACTTCCTACATCAATAATCTCCGCGGAAGCCTACATGGAAACAATCTAATCTTACTTACAGATAATTCTTGGGGATGTGCAAAAGCAGAGGAATATGATACAGGATATGTATACAGAAGAAAATAATCAAACTAGAAAAAGGTTTGAAGCTGATTGAATCTTACAAATAAGTAAAATGACCAGGGTGTATTATTTAGTGCACTAAGGCCCTTAAGTAGTATTTTTAGTCTCAATTTCAAGTCCTAATTCCCAAGATGCGTTTTTTTTATGGCTACAGGAGATAACGACACTATATCTGTTGTGACAAGAGACTAAATACCAGCTCTGTTCAAGGCAATTAGGGTGAACAGGCGGCGGTTTTCAGGATATTTCGGTGGTCCCAGACACCTTCATCAGGGTATAAAAAGTCAGTGCGTGACTCTTAGACTCAGCCAGGCAGTGACTTCTACTCTGATGAAGGTGACTGGGACCACTAAAAATGTGTAGGTGATTTATGCCAACGTTTGTGTTAATCTTTATTTTGTTTACTATTATTAATTGCTAGTGTACATCAAGAATAAGTGTGAAGGCCATAACGGTGCTCTCTATAATGAATAAATGAATATATATTAATATACATATATATATTAATATACATATATATATATATATATATATATACATATACATATATATATATATATATATACATATACATATATATATATATATATATATATATATATATATATATATATATATATATATATATATATATATATATATATATATATGCATATACATATACATGTGTGTGTGTGGAAGCACTCATGAGAGCAATATAACATTTGGACGGCGCAATAGAATACATAAAGAAAATAGATGACTACTAAAAGGGCACTCACATTTCAGAAAGTTAAAGCTTTAAGTCTTATCTGAGGCCTTCTTCAGGTCAGGCTCTCTTCAGTCCTTCTACTTTGTGCCGTCCAGATTATATATATATATACATATATATATATATATATATACATATATATATGTATATATATATATATACATATATATATATACATATATATATGTATATATATATATATATACATATATATATACATATATATGTGTATATATATATATATATATATATATATATATATATATATATATATATATATATATATATATATATATGGTATATTTCATATATATGGTGAATGTGGTGAATGTATGGTGTATATAAACATGGTATTATATATATATATATTAATAATTACACATACACTCAAACACGAACACCCGCAATATGGCGAACACCAACATGTGGTGGGCGGTATATTAAACCTTTACTTTTCCGTAAAATTTCATGCTTAACATTTCAGATAATGTTTTATATTCTTTCGAAAAATATAAAATTTCCACAAATGAAAGGCTTACGACTTAAATGAAAATGAAATATTTACTGAAATTTACTTCCTCACCAGGAGTTTCTGGAGTTATTAAATATGTATACAATACCTCTAAATGATTCAATTCATTTATATAATGAAGTATTTACTGTCCCATTAATTTTTGCTATTTGGACAAATACAAGTAAAAAGGTTTCATATTTGCACACACGCGCACACAGTGGCTGTGGATTGTGAAACGAAGAAATTCATGTCAGTGGGTATAATTCATCACCTTTTACCATCGGGTCCCTAACCTAAGAAGAGACTGAAAAATTGAATGAGGGTGCTGACGAAACCAATTTTCAAATCCCCCGATTAAATATTAATAATATTAAAATGTATCCTAACGGTTAGGCAACACTTCGTACTCCACCAATGGGAAACTCGCTGGACTACTGAGACTAATTCCAACTGGTCTTCGACAATAAACTACATTTTCTGGGGAGTTAACTTCTTCCTCGGCAGGAAAACACGAAAAAGGTCTCTCGTTGATCATCCCTCACCATCGGAAATAACGATCATCTATCACGAATGAGCCGGGGAAAATACATACGCCCACCCGCGCAGCCCGCAGCAGTATAAAGGCACGCAAGTGGACGTGTTGGATCTGAGGTCTCTTGGAAAGATTCCGCTACTTCGCTAGTTCACCTTCGGCCTCATATACGCGTCCCTATACGCCGTCTTGCCCCTTTTCGACGCTCTCTCCCCCTCTGTCAAAGCCTCCATTATTCATCGCGAGGTAGAGAGAGGGCTGCTGCTGCCTGACTGGTTGGTTGGTTGGTTCGCCGGTCGTTCGGGAGGGCTAGGGCTTGGAGATTTGGAAAAGGTGTGGGAAATGTTCTCAAAGGAGTGGAGTGGAATGGTTTTATGAGAAGCGGTACCTTCGTCAACTGGCGCTACCTCTCTACCTCTGGTTCAAATGGGGCTCAATCATCGAGGTTAGAGGCCTTCTCCGCAGCCATACGTTGATTTGAACCCTTCCTAACACTAAGGAGTGGATCACCAATATTAGTTTTAACCCACTAGAAATATTCATTATCGTATCTTGAAGGTAGGAGTTCATATGAAACTGAATTGAAAATGATCAATCTTAATGAGTAATAGAGTTTTATGAATGATATCTTATGTATCCACACTTGACAAAATCATTAAATTATGGGTAGTAGTTTTGAGGGGAGGCGACCGACAGCTAAGGTCATTTGCGCCATAGGAGATGGACAGGAAAGGATGAAGGGTGGAGAGAAACCCGGCGTCGGCATTAGCCTACTCTTTACGAAAGGCGCCAAGGGGTCCGCAGTTTAACGTCCCATCCGACGGACGGCGTACTCACTCAAAGTGCCCTCCACAAAGCACCTCAAGTAGGGATCGAGATACCTCTGAAAAATATTCAACACCGCCGGGATTTGAACCCGCGCCCTTTAAATTATGCTATAGATAGTATAATATTAATTAATATCAATATAATATTTCAAAAAATTGGCAAACATTCATTTTTAATGATGGCGTATTAGGAAGTATGAACTTTAAAATACTTATTTCTAAGGCTATAATTTTATCAGACTGTTATAGTTTTTACTTTGTGGAACTGAAATATATTTCCTGCCACATCATAGAGATAGGTCAAATGCTTTCGCTTTTGTTTAAATGTTGTGGGCAAGACTCTGGAAACAGCCCACCATTGAATTTTTAATTGAAAAATCCAAACAATTTAAAGGCTGAATTAAATTTCATATCCAGCCTTTCAACAGAATGTAGGTGCGCGTGAATAAACTTAACAAAACGGCGAGAAACTGAAAAGGAAGAAATTCCTGCAGATAATAAATTAAAGCGGTTCAAGGGGAACTATGACAAAAATAATGTCAGGTATCATTAACGATTGAAACATAATACAGAAATACGCTGTACGGTATTAGGTTGAAATGAATTATTTTGGAGTGAAAAAAGAAAATGAGTAATTATTCTGAAATAACTTACTCTGATAAGTTAGAAAGGTTGGATAATTTTGATAACTTGCCAAGCAATAATTTTGAATTTATGTTGCAATGGATTTTTTTAAATGTTCAATGAAATCAGCGCGTTGTAAAATTGTACCGTAACGACATCCATCTAACGTCTCACACCAACTAGCTTAGGGAGGTATCAACTATAAGAACTATTAGTACTGCTTCACAGAATGTAATTAGGAAGACACTTTCTCTAATATTACTCTAAGAACAGGAAGCTAAGGCAAAATTAGAAATATCAATGGTGGAAAACTGTGAGAAAACATTAAAGAAAACATCCTAAACAACAAGCTTGAATAAAAGAAACAAAGGCAGACAATTGCTGATTAGATTGAATAAACAAAGCATGAATATTTAATAACTTAAATATTTATGGGTAAAATTATTTATGTTACCTGAGGGAAGAAATATTGTGGAAAATAATTTGAAATTCCGTAACAACTGTTATCGACATGCTTTTTTATGTTTCCGGACAAACGTCTGATATTTTCTACATATGTTTTGTTGAATTCATTTTATAAGCTATGAGCTACATTAAAAATACTCTTATTTGACTTAAAGCAACTACAAAAACTTTAAAAATACTTCCTCTCAGTCCAACGTGCTCAACTTCCTATTAGAACGAAGACATATCAGCGTGTTTTTTGAAAGAATATCGGTTTTTGTCTTTTCAACGATGGCATCGAGTTCATGGATATTCATGGGATAACTTCATTTGAACTACTTTTCCAATGATATATTATGATGATGCATCCCTTTGATATAGAAACTGTTGAAATACAACGTGAAGGTGCATAACACCGGTGAAAACAAAGTGATAGGGTCAACCACGAGATCAACTGCCGTCTGTGATAATTTAAGCCAAAAATCCTCGTATGCCATGGCGTAAGAAAAGAATAATTTATGAAAGAGCTGTTTCATCAAGGACCCTGCACATCTGTACTCACAGACCGAATCAAGGAAAATTTAATCTATATCATTGCATAGATCTTGCCTTAAGTTAATGACTATTGGCGTCAATGTACGGTTTAATACTTATATTTTCCTTCTATTGAAGCTTGGACAAGTTCCTATTGATACTTTTAAGTAAAGGTGATTTTTTGTTCAAAACGATAAGAAGATTGGTAAGCACTAGTAAATCTTGGCTAATTGACAAATACACTCGCTTGTGTGCTAATTTTACGCACCATATATAAATAATTGTAGGTCACGTTAGTCCAGGGGGTTGAGCGTAATGCCTGGAGGGTCCTGGGTACGATTCCCGGGCAAGTCTCTGGGCACCTGCAGCTCCACCCAAGCTATATGATTTTTCGGGTACCAGATCTTCCTGGGAAACCATAACGGTCACAGGGAAAGGAACTGGCCCCCTACCCTGATGTGTAAATTTCACACGCCGTCGGGCTTAGTAGTGGGTGAAATCTATCATCACTAACCAAACCGACCTTCGGGTTGATTACTGTGTTTATGGTTTTACATAAATAATTGATACTCTATAATCCTATTTTTTGAGTTCTGTGCTAACGGTCTTATATGCACATGAGAAATTTCAGTATTTTCAGTGAATTTCTTTCAATAGCAGACAGTTCTGATTTTGCAACTGACTTCACCACATTCATCCCTCGGACTTAAACCAGCATTCCTGCGGCGCATTCGCTCGCCATTTATTCTTCCCCCCTTACATTTCCCAATATCCGTCCCAGGGTCTCTCTCTATTCCGACCGCCCTCCATCACTTGTGGACCTCCCGGCGAGGTCTGGGAGGTTTTCAAAGGGGCCGTGCGGGTAATCGACGGTCGTTATTAGTGGTTTATGGAGCACCACAGGAACTCTAAATCTTCCCCCTTACCATGGGACCATTCTTTAGCATCTGTTCTGGAGAGGTATGTCACTTCGCGCACACCTCCTTTCATAGGCTTGCCATTATTGCGCAATTCTAAGAGATTGAATACCGTTCATTTTCACAATGTAGTATGCCCGTTATCTTCTTCATTTTCATTAGTTTCATCAATATTCAATTAAAATATATCCAAAAAAGAATTGAAATACTATTTTCTCTTGATAAACTTACACGAGTTCTAGTTTTGCTTTCTTGCAGGGTAGACCTAGTAAATAAAATCAACTCAGTCCTTCTCATAAATCTCTGAGAAAGCTTTTAATATTGATTAATTAAAAAATATTTTCATAAATGGATATATTTAATACTAGCATCCACAGTTCTTAATTTAAACACTAAAAGTAAAACTTGTGCACATGGAACAGTCTTAATTTATTAGGTATTAGTAAAAATATTGAAGGTCCTCACAACGGTTTAATCCCTGAGCCGTACACAGGATTGTTCTCTGTCTCATGCATAATATGAATTCTTAGAAATTGGATCTTATGAAACAATAATTAGGTTATTCATTCACAACACGACGAAAAAGCAAAAATATACTCTTTACTTGAATTTTAAAAGAGAGTTTGATCAAGTATCACACAATGAGAGGATTTACAAGATGTAGTCATGAAAAAAGATGAAAAATGTAGTGAATTGGGCTCGTAATTTTCTTTCTGAAAGAACAAAATAATCATTGCATCAGTTCTGATTTTGTGAATGTAGCCTCTGATTTGCACGAGTCATCTGCAGTGATATAAGCACCCAATGAGAAAGTGAGATTCTTTCTAGCGATTGCAACAACATTGGCGCTCGGTGTTATGAGTGTGGTCTTCATTTAATGCTAAGAAAAAGCCCAGAGTTGAAAGTTTTAGACAATAAACCTTGACGCCATCAAATCTGCAGTCTCAAAACAATAAGTATAAGACTGGAGGAACAAGCGAAATACCTAGAAATCACACTGTCATCAGGTTTTGAGTGAAGAAAACACATTAGGAATATCTGCGGAGCAGCATCAATAAAACTAGGCCTCAATTCAATGAAGAATGGGGACATATTAGAATGAAAAGGTTAAGGAAATATGTCATTTTGCATGTGTTAGACCTCATGCGCGTTGAGAGTTTAAGACCTTTAGCAGGAGGACATAATTCCGGATCTAAACTGGATATAAATAAATGTTGCTCACTTCGTATAGAATTGCAATGAACAAACAGAGTGCGTCATTATTATTTGAAGTCCTTAATTGGGAGAAAATGGAAATACGAAGACTGTGGGCGCAATTTAAACTACAGATAATTTGAGTTTGACACTGACACAGATGAAATATTTGCGCTGCATTATTTTGGTTGGTGAAAATCACAGTATGAGTTAAATGAAATTAACTGCATACCCGATTGCCTTAAGGAATCGTTTTTCCATCGCAAAATTTGATATCTTATCAGTTACAAACATAATTTACAAGAAACCAATAAATAGTTATTTTTATAATGGCTAGTGACATACACTCCTAAAATACATACACTCATAACACGTGAAAATGATGGTTTGAAGTGTAATAACTACAGGGTCGCACCCGAAAGTGGTACGACTGATTTTTTCTGGCGCGAACGGAGCGGTGGAGGGGGGTCTGCCTGCCAGGGTAAGGTGGAGGAGTCTCTTAGCAACAGACCAACACCAACCTCAGTCGCCTGCGGGCTGTCGTTGAGTGAATCTACCGTTTTTAGTGAAGCAAGTTTTTTGTCCGCGTCGAAAAAAAAAATGAATCTGAATTTAGAGCAACGTTATTCCGTGAAGTTTTGTGCGAAACTCGGGAAGACGACAACTGAGACCCTCGATATGATCAAGCAGGCTTGTGGGGACACTGCCTTAAGCCGTTTCACACTAATTGAGTGGCACCCGTTGTTTAAAGAGGGTAGGGAGCTCGTTGAAGACGATCATCGCTCCGGACGGCAAGAACCGACACGAATGTGGACAGAGTGAGGACACCGCTGAACACAGACCGACGCTTAACCAGTGAAGAAATTGCAGACCAGTTGGGTCTGTCTGCATCCAACGTCCAACGCATTATTTCACAGGATTTGGCCATGCACAAGGTGTGCGCAAAGATGGTGCCGAAAATTCTGCCATGGCGCGCTCGTCGTCAGACAGCTCCTGGCCAAATACGGCGTTTCCACGTTGCCGCACCCGCCCTATTCTCCCGATCTGGCACCACCGGACTTCTTCTTCTTCCCCCTGATGAAAAGACAGCTCAAGGGACGACGTTTTGACTCGATAAAGGCCGTTCAAGAGGCTTCGACGAGGGTCATCAACGGCATCCCCAAAGAGAATTTCCAGCGGGTACACGGGGAATAGGAGCAACGTTATACTAAGTGTGTAGCAGCTCAAGGAGCATACTTTGAAGATTAATAAGTCGATGTAAGTATATCGTCAATAAAATTGTTGTAAAAAATCAGTCCTACCACTTTTGGGTGCGACCCTGTATACATACGAGGGTCATCTGGAAAGTAGTACCCGTTCGTGAAATAAAGACACAAAAGTAAATATTAACAAACATAAAAAATTTTATTTGAAAGAGGATACTTTAAACTACTTCTCAACATAATCTCCAAGCAAATTAAGGCATTTGTCATAACGTGTGACAAGTTTCTGTATTCCTGCTGCATAGTCCTTCGCCGCCAGCTCATTGAGATACGCGAGGGACCCATCTTGCACAAATTTTTGCATAATGCAGATGGTGTTTAACAATTTCATGAACAATTGTTCGAGAAACATTGGGAAAATGCTCACAGATGTCATCAATTGTGACGCGCCGATCGTTCCTCACGAATTCGTCAACTGAGCTCACCAGTTGGTCTGTAATGACAGACGGTCTCCCCGAACGCTCATCGTCGTGTGTGTTCCCCCTCCCCATGTTGAAGTTGCGACACCACCGCCGAACAGACGACTCGTCCATTACATTGTCTCCATACACCTCCTTTAATTGGCGATGAATATCACATGGGCGAACGTTTCTTGCATTGAGGAATTTAATCACTGCCCTCACTTCACAACTGGCGGCGTTCTCAATTTTTTTAAACATTGTAAACAATCACAGAAACAACACAGGCAATGCTAGCGTCACGCAACTTGGCTCAGAGAAGGCAGACAAGCCACTGAAGCTATCTGACCTCGTCCAGCGGCTACTCGCGTCGTCAGCACTTCATGCGGCACGAACGGGTACTACTTTCCGGATGACCCTCGTATGTTGTCCCTGTTGGCAGTGGTTTTAAAAATATTCCTAAAATGAATTTGCGAGATAAAATTTTAAAGGGGTAACATGCAATTAAGCTCATGGAATAATGTAACTTTCTACACTCATTTTCGACGTGATTGTTCTAGATAATGAGTGCACGCGAGAGATATGCCTTATCATCCACCGTGATTATTGAATTCACTGTAACAGAAATAAGTTCACATTTCAGATACCAAGGGCCAAATCAAGAGTATGACGCAGGTTGCTATTTTGTGCTTTTGTCAGCTCGAAATTTGATATTAATAATTTTATTTCAGTACGTGACTGTAGACAAGATAAAAACAGCCAAGAGGATATGTCTAGAATCTCATTGGAATTCTATAGTAGCCAGTAATGAAATTACGTCGTCAAGTACAAAAAATATAATAGAACCATTTGAATTTTCCCAGATAGAGTTTTTTTGGCACTGAATTTGCATAAATAATGAAAATCAGCGAATTTTTTTACGACTAGATTTTATTTATTCTTTGGAAGTCACCGTGATTTAACGTCTCAGGTTTCTGTTCATCCACGAAACTTGTTCGCAGGAAACCGAAGACATTAATCATTAACAATTAAGCTTTTATTTGAATTAGAGGTAAGAAACGATCATCCATCTGAAATTACTGGCAATTGTAAGTGATATGAAGCTGGTAACCATAATAATTAGTTTTCATACCTACTTTGAAATTTTGATGAACTAAATACGAGGATTTCATCAAGTTTCATTTCAATATCAAGTAGTTTTTCCCGAAGAAAGAAAAAGATGAATGCCTATAGGGACAAATTCTAGTTGAAATAAAGCATTTACCTTTTTTGTGCAATTCAATTATTAAGAATCTCTTGCTAATCGATTTTAGGCATTGTTTAACCTATCCACGCTTTGTCAGTGTTGTCTGTATCGTGTATTTCCAGTTGCTGTTATTGTAAAAACAAGCATTTGAATTTATTAATTTATGTTAAACAAAAAAGTATATTGTCTTTAAAGGAGGACACACCAACAGTTCTTTTAATATTTTTCATGAATATATTTAGGCGTTATGGCATTTAAATTCGCAATGAAATATTTTACAACCGGACAAAATGGTATTACCAATGCTAATAAATTCAGCTCAAATAATACATATGTTTCGTTTGGTTAAACTAGTATATTTTGGTAAACATAACTAATTAAGACATTTGGATTTTCATTTATTAATGCTTAGGTTTAGAAAAAGGAAACAAACCTCTTTACTCAAAATGAGTCGCTTTCACACATCGGTGGCCGTGAGATGAACTCATCGCTCAAACGTTTTCTACCGACCTTTTGGTTGATCAGACTTCAAGACTCTTAAAATATTATAAAACGAAGTTGGTCTAAGACAAGACATACCTACGGCCTCAGTTTAACTTTCGAAAAGATAAACATAGTCATCGTCACTATGTGACGGTAATTTTTTCAACACGGAGTGCATGGAAATAACCATTGTACCATCTAAACCCTAGATTATTTCGGCAAAAAATTTAACCATGAACTTATTTGAGTTTATTTCTGATATCATTAGCTTTGAAACTATATGCTCAGGGAAGTATTATGAAAATATACATCGTAATACTACAAAACCAGCTGTAAGTCAATAATCATCAGCATTTACATGTAACATTTCGTTGACTGCTGGCGGGAATAGACTCTAAATTGAACAGGCAAGGGATTATTTCTTGTTCAATTTTAATTATCGAGAGATGCTATTGGAAATGCTATATCATCCAGATAGTATTTCCGTCTTGAATTCATTTTACTATAAATATTTATCTCTTTTTTCTCGGGATACATTTCCCTCTATTTTACTCGTGACAAATCCATCCTTAAGCATGCTCATATCATCTGATTCTTATATTCCTATGGTCCTCAATGGTTTTTATTCTAAGTACATCACTCCTTGTTTCTCATTTGCCTGTTCCAATAATTTACAGAATGCACTTGTACTACCATGTTCGAAGGCTTCAATTCTTCTCTGTTCTGATATTTTAACAGTGAATGCCTATCACTTATAAGCTGCCACACTAGTCTCAAATATTTTCAGTTACTGTTTCCACATAAGTAGGCATATAAAATCAACAATTACTAATTGAAAAAGAGATCTGTCAACAAAAATATGAATAATCTGTATTAATATGGAAATTTAATTGAAAAATGACCAATTAAACGTCGCGCGCGGACGTCAAGAAAAACGGTTGGGTGATTAAGTTCGCACATATTGAAAAACTTGAGGATTAAATCGCCACAGTGCGGCAAGCCGCGTCGACACCAGGCGATTCGGTTAATGACGATATCGTCCTTCCTTTTAATCCTATCCATTGCTGACCACAAGGAAAAATAAACGTTCGGCTGTGACGCAAACTTCGGGCGTTATTCGCACTTAACCCGATCCACTAGGATTATGAAGGAGAGTGCCGAAGGCTTCCTTGGAAAATCCTACAAAATCGCACGAGCATCCGCACGCACACACTCCCACTCGATGCTCTTCACCCCCTTCCTCGAAAATAGCGGACTACTACGACTGCTGGCACACACACACACACACACCAACACACTCACGCCCCCGCGCACCTGTTGGAGCCAAACTTCCACTCTCAAAGGAAAACTCCAGCCACCTCCTTCTAACCTAAGACCTCCAGTCCAACTGATTCTCCTCCCTAATCTCCTCTCGCTTCGCATCCCCCAACCTTCATCTGAACTCCTCCCAGACATTAACTTCCTCTCCCACAAGAACTTTATCTCAAATACTCGGCTTCTCTCCCTTGCCCTCTCCCTCCCACACACCTGGGCAACACACACCTTCCGTGGGGGTGAAATTTTGGATTCCTACCGACATTTTCAACCTCAGCCCAACAATTTGCATTTATTTCTTCCTCTCTGCCTTCAAATCTTCCCCCTCTGTCTCCAGATCCTATCCTTTACCTCTTTATCTTTCAACTTCACGGAAGATAAACCTTTCGTCAAAATCCGCACGCCACTGGACTCACTAATGTGGTGAGAGGCCTTTCAATTCAAAATTTCGCGCTCCCGACCTCCCAATTTCACCAGCCCCTAATCCTTGGTTTCCAAATGTTCTTCGGGTTTCCTTCCATTTCCCCTCCGAACCCTCTTCATTGACATACTCACCCATTATGATATCAGTTACCAAAATCAAGACTAAAATGCACATATTAGTGGTCCCTTTCATTAAAAAAGTTCTTATTTCCTTAGCCCTTTCTAGATGCATAGTCTATTGGATAGCAGTGCGTTTAGGTACTGGCTAGAGAACAAGGCGCTTGTAGATAGTGTAGTTGGGTGAGTGCCACAAGTTAAGAGATGATGAATTGCAATTTGACATACATCTTCTAGGCTAGAATTGAACTAGTGATATTTCGGTAGCTAAGCACGTTGGCGTTACTCATCTGGTCGTCTCGCAATGTGAGATAAACGAAATTAAGAGAAACGTTTATTAAACTCATCGAGTGATTTTTTTTATTTTTTGAATAATTGGCCATTGAAACTGCAATTAAGATGGCAATATAAGGATACATTTTAATGTAATTACATAATTATGAGCATGAAATAAACTTCTATTTGGAAGGGTTAAAAGAGTATTAACAAAGAAACTAAATAATGAACTAAAAGTATGCATGTAATTGTGTACATCCTTTAAATTTTCGACAGAAGAAAGTTTTAAATAACCATAAGATCGTTCGTCAATATTTTTGTAACAAAATTTGGGCCCAGTTTTATAATGTCTGTTTAAATTCAACCGTTAGTTAACGTAAACATTTAGTCAATATGGAGATCAATATCGACTAGTTTAATTGCATGAACAATTGAGAATACTCATTCATGAATGTTAAAATTCTAACCGCAGAAACACCTTGAAGCTTAGGCAATTTCACTGTCGGTTTTGAACTAGCAATCTCTAAACTAATATTTGATTTGACCGGAGGTTAAAATTACCCTTGAATTAACTGAGACGTTATAAAGCTTGACCTAAATGGTGAAAACCAGAGATGGCAGAATAAACCTCCAATACCTACCAAAATCCGTCCATTGAAACTTTAAGGATTAAAGTTCCCGTGATGGATTGAAGTACCAATTGAAGATCACAGCGAACAAAGGTCGGGGCGCGGAGGTCTTGGATAATGGAAGAAGTAATTCTCTGAGGAAACAGTCTAATCGTGCCTTCCCTCGAATTTCTCCTGCCTAATCTTCATTCTTATAATCCCTTCAAAATCTACCCCATTGAAGATTTTGGTTTTCCTTCCAAAAACTCCTTCTTTTCTTCAGGAAAACGTTTTTAAAATGGTGCTGATAGATCATTTCATTTTTTACTGAAATTTTGGTTCATCTTTCATTTATATGAAAACTTTCCGGTAAATCTATGGCCTTAGGGCTTAGAGAAACAGAAAATTCCACAGTAAATTTTTAAAAAATCGTTGATACGTACTTCTCTCAGAAAAAGAAGATTTTCAATAAAACGGTGATATGTAGATTTTTTTTCATTGCTATGAACAAAAGGTAACAATAATTACACCGGAGAAAACAATATTTGGCATAATTCCAAGATGCTGCGGAAGATGCCTCGACAGTAACTGTGAACGGAGTCACCCGCTAAATATGTATTACAATACAACAATTTCGAGGTGTAAAAATCAATCTTCTTGACTGGGTTCCCAACCGGGATCCCTCAATGTCCGGCTAAAATAAGTTCAGCTTAACTGGCTAAAGTACTCGGTCGGACATCGAGGGATTCGGGTTTGAATTCCGATCAAGGCGAATGATTTTTACACTCTAAAATTGTTGTATTGTAATACTTGGTATATTTTCTATGATTAACCACAAATATTTTGGCAGATCACCAACGAACCCTCAAGGTACAGACTCGATTTCCACATTGATCATAGGTATGGGGCCTGTTCTGGAGTAAAATGATGGAAAATACGATTTATTTAGAGAGACATGGATCATCGGAAGCGCCAACAAGTAAAAACCAAAATGCACTACCACTGTAGACATTTATAAAAATATAGATCACATCTACTGTCATTGAATTATGTGATGCATCAAAATAATAAGTGATTAACATTTAGTGATGCATAGTAAAAATGAAAAAAATGTCTTCGACTTCCATGAAGTAGGGTAACAATATATTTGCATAAATAAAAAAGAAAGTACCTTTACAAAATATTCCCTCATAGTTTCCCATACATCTTGATGAATTCTGACCAAATTTGGCACACCTACTCTCCCTTAAAAACTTTTGGGGGAGTTTGAATTGATAAATGTTTCCCTTTCAGATCATAAGGTACGAAAGCATACTTTCAAGGTCCTAATACCAATGTTATAAAATAAAACGGCTTTAACTCAGGCATTTACCAAGAGCTTTTATCAGATGATTTTAAATGATACATGCATATAGGATCTTTATCTAAAGGTCTTTCGAGAATCCTTCTATGTCAATGCAGGAAAGAAAAATCACAACTACCCCAATCTAACACAAAACCTGGTTCTACAATTTTGATATTTTGAATGAAGGTAAAACCAAAGTCTTAGACGCAAGTAAAGAAACCTTTTGAAACTTTCAATCCCATAAGGAGAAATCCGAGTGGCCATTGTTATGTAAAAGGAATCCCAGCTAATTGATAATAAAATGGTAGATTGGTATAATGGAAATAAAGGCATCATAAACGTCTGAAAGAAAAACCATTGTTCGAATGATTTCACTTAGCTTTTAGGCTTCCAAATAAACAAACCTCAACCCAGGTCTATTTCACGTTACAGGTTTTACATCTCTCCATTCTGCAGACCGTATCTTTGCGAAGGCAGAAGTTTCAATTAACGTTTCGACAGCCATCCCTCTCTTTTCTCCAAGCTCATTCATGTTTTCCTCACGTGCGATTCCTGCCTCACCAAATCTTTACTGCTCTCCCACCGTTATATACCTTAACCCATCGTTCCTTCACCACCCCCCTGTTTTATAGCGCCATCCCTCTCCTAATTTCCCTCCAGCCACTCGCTTCATTCACAATTCACAGCCTGTTTTTGCGGCCCTGACTTTGCGGTGGTCTGGTCAGGGCGAGCACAAAACCTCTTGTAGCAAGAGATTCCCAAAGGACTTCATTAGTCCTCTTTTACCGTCGGCGACGGTGACCCGGATGATGGGGACCACACTGAAATCCCCGAATCCCCGTTCCATACCCAGGGGAATATTGTTAATCCACAGCAGTTCCCTAAACTCGAAACCTGGACCTAAAAACATGCAAGTAATAGATAATAAAGAATGTCCTACCAAAATCCTACTAAGTCTACCAAATTAGAGAAACGCCGTTTCACTGGGCATGTACCAATACAGCATTTTCCTACGGAATGGTAGTAACAGTCATATTTGGTAAATTCATATTGAGACCTTTATTTGAAACTATGAATTGATGAGGTGAATGAGTGATTTACATTTTTTGTCAGGAAAATATTTTTCATAGATATTATCAGAAAAATAGCCATGAGTAACGAACAACTTAAAACATTATTTTTGCTGGATATTAAAAGTAGAACATTAAGTTGATATTTAAAATTAGCCGGATAAAAAATTGGATCAAAAATAGTTGCTGGGTCAAAAATGCTACAACAAATCCATACTTAAAATTAGACTTTATCAAGAAAAGTAAATATCTGGTAATTTATCATGGATGATATGAAGTTATTGACGTCGTCAATACTCATCTTGGTGACTTATCGTAGGATTATTCTTTAAAAGGTTTATGTTTGTGGATCCATGTATTTTCTATGGATTGATAAGGTTGTGGGATAACAAAAGGTTTTTTATCAAATAATTTTAAACCAAAACTTGAAAGAAATGAAGTTCTAAATTATGAAAACTCTTGAATGACAGAGATTCAAAAATATTAATTTAAATATACATTGTTTGTAAAATGTTTTTCATTTACCTCATGCTCTAGTATTTTTAGGACGTGTACTTGAATTTTCCTATATCCTACGTGTTATTCTGCAATTGTAAATACTTTGGGAGAATAGTAATTGGATGATAATCCAAGAACGTTTGAAGCGTGGTTTCGTCAAAAATTCTGTTAAATATAAAAGAAAAGATCTTTTAAAGAATATTATGCAACATGTGCCTCTTTTTTAGTTATAATGAGAGCTTTGTAAAAGATAAGTTTCCAAAACTTAAAAAGTATGACTAGATCACTCATTATTACATTCTTAGCGAAATAAACGACACATATCTGGCAAATATATTTTTAGTGTGGACCCTCAGAACGAACATTATTGAAACCTCAACTTTCCACCAACTCTACAATTGGTACCTTCAGATGATAATGATTTTAAATACACAAAAATGCCCTACATTGTTTAACGGCGTAATACCTAATAGTTACGTAGCTGACATATGAATCTTGAAATTTATAAACGTGAAAAAGCCTCTTTCAAAAGTATAAAGGAGCGAGGTTTGAAGTTATTGGGACCTTTGCTAACTTCTATCCCCTCACTAACTAATAACAGGATATTTAATGTATTGCTCGCCAATACCAAAGTGTCCTTTAGTTCGTAAACAAAGATAAGAGAATTATTACCAATAAATATTTTCACTCGTCTATTTGTTTTCATTTTCATTTATTGTTCTTCCGATTGCTTAACCGATACTCTATCTACAGCTACATACACTCCGTAAACCATCGCATGAGTGTTTGGCAAGGAGAGTTATGCACCAACCTTTTGTGGATCAATATGCACTTATACACAAATAAAAGTATGAGTGCACATGCACATACACAAAATGGACACTTACACTCAGACAAGCCCATCAACAGTATACAATGAGGATATAAGTGAAATGCTAAAATTAGCATTTTAAATCAGAAGTGTATGTTTATGATCACATATCATGATCAAATTATGATCACATATGGCGAGCAAGAAGAACAATTGAATCTATCATCACTGGGATTTCTCTCTTTTTCAATGCCATGATAGGTGGTCAAATCTGCGAACATAATTTGGGAGCTTAATGATTCCCTTAGTGCCGCCAGAAAGCTTGAGTGTCCTTTCCCTTATTTGCTATGATAACTGTTAAATGTTTAGACTTTGCGAGATTTCTTCGTAGTAGTAGTAGTAGTTTTGAGGGGAGGCGACCGACAGCTGAGGTCATTTGCGCCATAAGGGATGGATAGGAAAGGATGAAGGGTGGAGAGAAACCCGGCGTCGGCATTAGCCTACTCTTTACGAAAGGCGCCAAGGGGTCCGCAGTTTAACGTCCCATCCGACGGACGGCGTACTCACTCAAAGTGCCCTCCACAAAGCACCTCAAGGAGGGATCGAGATACCTCTGAAAAATATTCAACACCGCCGGGATTTGAACCCGGGCCCTCTGGGTGGGAAGCCAGTGCGCTAGCCCCCGCACCATCTCGATCCCCGATTTCTTCGTGGTTCCACGTACTACAAAACATTTTATTTAATTATTTTTCTAACGCGGTCAATGAAACCTGATACCTTAAGGGCCGACCCGCATAATTATTTATTCCGTAGAAAAATCATTTAATATTGTGAAATATTGACCAAAGTCAAGAGAAATAGTCCATTGATTACTTTTTTATATTATCTGGTGAAAAACTTTATTCTAAATGCTTATTTAAATTTTTAAAATAAAAATTCATGATTTTGCAATCGCCGGTCGCCCCCGAGTCCTATGAGAAGTTATGAGAGACACAGAGCTAGAAATGTAGGGGAGCGGTTTTTTGTGAATATGGATAAAAATTCTGGCTAGTGTATCCTACACAAAGCTCAACCGCTCGTGTGTATACTCACACTCCTATCCACACCTCACATACCTATACTCACACAAACGACCACACACCCGCTCAACGTGAATAAATACATGTATACAAATGAATTTACATAAAGTATCGACCATCTCTCAACCATCTCTCAAAGCTAAGAATTTTGTCCCCCAAGTGTGCATAATGCCCCAGTAATGCCGCCGTCCACATCAAATTCCAAGGCTTCGCAGTTGTCACGGTGGTCGCAACGCCTATTTCCCCGAGACCTATTCTGCCTCTCGGTTATAGACGCACCTTACCCTATGGCCTTCCACGATTCCCTTCAGTCAAGACACCTCCCTTAACCCTCTCTCTATACCACTCTTTTATTACCCCTCTTCCCTTCCTCCCCCTTTTATCCGCGGAATGCAGATTTGAGTTCTTCCGCCAGGCAACTCGACGCAACGGATTCGGGAGACGACCTACTTTCTGCGCTGCGGAGAACCACTGTCGGGTGTAGACTCCGCGACGCCAATTACGTCATCGGCGAGGAGGGATCGAGGGAGGGAGGGTACTGGGAGTCAGGAGAAGGAATAGAGAGAGGTAAGGGGGAGGCCGGAGGAAGGATGGGAGCAGGAAATTAAATAATACAGATGTGAGAAGCTGAAGGCCTGCGCTTTTTCCAACGGAAGGGAGGAGGAAAAATTCAGGGACGTTTGCCAGAATGCGACGCGGAAGTTAAATAGGGAAGGGTAGGAGTCTAAAAGCCGGAGACCGAACCTGGCCGAAGTCATTGGCAAAAATTTGAGGCGATATTTTTGTGCTCTGAGTATAAGTAATGCCAATGAATCATTTGCCGTTATCGAAATAAATACTTATGACTAAACCAACTATGGTTTTCAAGTAAAAATATTCTTCATGCTGAGAACAAAAAGAGAGAGGATTATATTTCTTAATTATTTATAGCAACAGCTTAATTTCTCCTCAACATGTCGGGAATATTTTAAGAAGGTTAATCGAGGCCCATCAGTTATCATTTTTACGATCAATTCTTTGATGCCAAATGATAAATTATTCAATACTCGTAACACCTCCAATGTTCCTTTTGTTTGATTGAGCATTAAATTGGGCAGCTTAAGATAAAGAATCTCAATCACATTAAAAATTTATTTTTTTAAATTAGCTCTCAATGCCAAGAGATATTTATGTAAAATGATAAAAATTCGATTATGTGCCCAATGAAAATGAAGTAACAAGTAGGAGCGGAAAATTTCAACGCTGAAGGAACTCAGTTACTTGATTTTACGATGAGATTCCCTAAATAAAAAAGCTGAAGAATAGAATATGCTATGGCATCACTCCCGAATAAATAATAAAAGAGACCCACTTTAATCATTGAAACTAACGTGTTTCTGCAGGATTCACTGGTGAAGAACATCGCTTCATGAATTTGCCAACGTGATCAATTTCTCCATTTACGTATTGAAACCCGGAAAAGATAGTGTGGCTTTTTCGCCTAAGAAATTTTCCAAATTAATAATTTATTAGAATACGATATGTAATGGGAAAAAGAGTGGAAATTTTTTATACAAATAGAATTCCAAAAGTAAATTGGCAACAGTGACGACATGAGAGCCAACGGTCGGTTTTCTCCTGCCACGGTAATCGTAGGCCACATGATCATCTCGGCAGCCTTGTTTGTCCTTTTACTCACGTTGAGAAGATAGTTCCACAGATATTAACTGGATTTTTCCGGCTAAATTTTAGTCCTTCCCTTAGCACTACTCGTATCACTCTTCATTGGTACTTAATTTTGCGAAATTCTTTTCACCTGGAATCCATTTTCTGGTCATCCTCATAAAAGTGACTCGCTGCTAGTCTTCCTTCCCGACATTTGTTTCTAATCACTTCTTTATAATCCTTCTTCCTCCTTTCACTCTCTCCAGGAATTTTATCTTCCCATATCCCTGCCCTATTTTCCCGTTTTTTACACTTCCTTGATATTATTCACCTTCATCGTCAAAAAATCAATCTTCCTTTACATCAGATTCCGAGGAGAAATGCCTTTTATTCCTTTAGATCTCTTTCAGAAAGTTCCTTTTACTTTAGCTAAATCCCGGACTGGTAGGAAAACGGCGAAAAAAACGTGTTTGTATACCTATTCTAAGTTATTATTTAACTGATGGTAGGTCAGTGGTACATAAGAGGATTAGAGAGGGATATATATGGATTCATAGGAATTTTTGAAAAAAATACGTTCGTTAGGAAATGAATTGGCTGAATTCGGATCTTTGGGCCATCTATTGATATAAACTATTTTTTCTATTCTTGTTTTTATACACTAATAGGCCGTATGATTCCAGAAAACCAGCCAAGGGGGACCCATTGAATTGCATGAACAAAAATAATTTCGTAAACATTTTCTTCAAATAGACTTAAATTCATATTGATTATTCAAAGGTTATCACACTAATTTAAGAACTGCAATGCACACTTCCATGGATAATTTTATCTGTAGAATTCAAAGTTATTTTAAGCATGTTAATAGTATTTTCTTAGAAGTTTAATAAATGAAAAAAAATCCAAGAAGGGGTCACGACATAAACGCTTGGATACGCACCTTTCACTAGAAAATAATTGAAAAGGTCAATGCTAATACTGGATGTATCAACAATGTGCATGCACCAAAGAAACAAGGATTCAATAATAAATCATGACGTGCTAACTTTTTCTTTGCATTTGTATTAAATGAAACAGTTTCTGGCGTCACTTGGTGGAAATTCTTCATATTGAAATTAAATTTAAAATACTTCGCCTTTCCACATGTGGAAGGGCGAAGTATTTTAAATTTAATTTCAATTTGTATTAAATGATCGGTTTCTCTGTAAGAGTGGTGATTATTTGTCTTCGAGTATCATGTGTAGAAAAGTTTCTCTTCAAGGGTTCAAACTGGAAAAATTTTCCCGACTAAAAAATATGGTGAACGAATCTTCATGCAATTACAATTAAAATTTTCATTAACTCGGTTTAACCTGATTAAGAAATTCAGCATTACTGGAGAAAGTACTGTCACTGTCACCACTCTTGTGATACAAGGAGAAGTCAGAAGAGAAAAGAAAATGAGGCTGAGGGAGGGAGAGTACCATTGAAAGAGAGAGAGAGAGAGTAGGAAAAAATAGATAGGGAGATGTAAAGTGATGCCAGGAGATAAAGGAGGGGTGAAGCAGGAGAGAGATGGAACAAAGTAAGAGTTAGATTACTTCCTTGCGACACGTGTGGACTCACGAGCATGTACAAGCTATTACCGTCAATGGGACATGCTCCACCACTTGCGCCATAGCAACCTCTTCACGCTGTGGTACTCGCGTTGTATCCTACGGTCTACCTTACGCATCCTGAGCTGCGGAGATACGTTTCTCATCCCACCCACTGGTACATTTACTCGCCTGGGTTGGTAACGTGTACCCTCACCATTACGGTGCATGGAATCAAGACGCTGGATTGATCGGTAAAATATAAGTTTGACAATGTGTGCCACCCTGATACGGTCAAGTTGAGAGGGGGGGAACAGTCTTCGGTTTTCCGGACAGAATTAGAACTTCTGGAGATCTAAGAGATGTGAAACAATGTATGAATATGACAGAAGCAAAAGAAATTAATGCATAATGTGCACATGCAAAATTGAACACATTTTCTATGGTTAAATGAAAATAGTTTAGGGAATATATATATATAAATATATTAAAATATATATAGAAATATATATATATATATATATATATATATATATATATATATATATATATATATATATATATGTATATTATTATTAGGTAATCTACCGGTTAAGGTAGGTTTTTGGATGGACATAATTACTAATTAAATAATTTGTGACCACTAGAAAAACAACATCCTACTTTACATCAGGTCCCTCTTCAGGTCTGAGTACTTTCTTCCTCCCTTCATCCCGTCCAACATCCCTATCCTGTTCCTTCCCTTTCCTCGTTTGCCTAACATTCTCCCCTCTATCACAGTCTTCAACATCCCGCTGCCGGTCAATACCCTCTTCAGCCACTTTTCCTGCCTCCATAGGATTGCTCCCAGCAAACCCCTCTCTTCGCCCACCATGCCAAGTACTTCCTCGTTTGCTTTCTTCTCTGTCCATTTAACCTTCTCCATTCTTCTCCACACCCACATTTCAAAAGCCTCCAATCTACCTCTATCTCATTACTGCAATGGCATCACGCGTAACTCTCCCCTTCCTAAACCCAAACTGATCATCCCCTAAGTAATCTTTTTCCCTACTCTCTATCCTTTTGTTTATGATCCTAAGAACAACTTTAGCTGCGTGGGATATCAAACTAATTGTCCTGTAGTCCTCACATGATGTGGCCTTTACCTTTTTCGGAATAGGAACTAAAACTGATCTCACGAAGTCTTCCGGCCAGATTCCCTCCTCATAAATACTACGGATCAGCCTATATAGCCTCTTCCTCCCACATTTTCCTAAGCATTTTAAAAGTTCCACGGGAATGTTATCCACCCCCACGGCCTTATTTAGTTTCATCACCCTTAATTCCCTTTCTATCTCATTGTCTAGTATGCCTGGACCTAAGCTATCTTCCTCTACGTCATGCTCATTTTCTGTCTAACTTTGTTGGTCTAAGCTCTTTACTATACAGTTCTTCTATATATTCCTTCCATCTCTCTTGGATCTTTCCTGTTTCAACTATTACCTTTCCTGCCTTTTCTCTAACGGTTAGCATAGATCTCCCTTTCTTACTTCCCGATAAAGATTTAACTTTGCTGGAGAGCGCACCGATTTCACCCTTCCTCTGCAGACTTTCCGTATCCTCGCACTGCGTCTTCCACCATGCCTCTTTTGCTTTATTTGTTGCCCGTCTCAATTTATTGTTAAATTCTTTGTACTTAATTTTGCGTAATTCTGTATTTATATTCTTCCATTTTCGCCGCTCATCCATCTTTGTGATCATCTCATCCGTGATCCATGGTTTCCTAGTCCTTTTAGCGTTAACAGTTCTAATAGTGTATTTTGCGGCTTTAGACAACCCTTTCTTGATCATTTCCCATTTTTCTTCGATAGTACTAAGCCCTTTACCATCCTCCATGATTTTCTCTACCGCCTGTTTGTATTCCTTCCTTTTCAACCCATTTAATACTTCTACATTCCATTTTCCAACTCGCCGCCCCTGCCTTATCTTTTTGAAACGGACGCTACATATCATAACAACTAAATTGTGGTCAGAGTCCGCATCCGCTCCCGGGAAGCTGTGGGAATTTATCACACTGTTCCTAAACCTGTGTCTAACCAGGATATAATCTAGCTGCTACCTTTCTGAGTCACCTGGCATTTGCCATGTATACCTGCGTCTTTTGTGGTGTCTAAACCAAGTGTTGGTGATGACTAAGCCCTATCTCCTGCAGAACTCAACTGCTTTCTCCCCGCGGTCATTACTCGTGCCTAAACCGTAGTCCCCGACCTTGTCACCATCTCTTCCTTCGCCTACCGTCGCATTCCAATCCCCCATCACTATCAAATGTTTCCTTGAATTGAAAACTTTATCAAAAATTGAAGGCTTCATCAAGAATGAAAAAATTAAGGGGCCGTCTTGATAATGCACATGGGGGTATACACATGAGGGCATAACATCCAGGTTGAATTAAAAACTGCGAAGAGTAAAAAAAATATGCATTAAAATCCATACTCTCCCGGCAAATGTGCATATACAATTCGTCCCGAACCCATGCGCCGTCAAAAAATGAGGATAGTTTTCCGAATAACTCTCTCCATGTTTTCTTCATTAGTAAGAAATTCCAAGGAAAAAAAAGAAAAATGAAGCAGTAGCTAGTTCGACGAAACGTCTAAAGCAACTGAGAAACTGTAATAAAATGAAATAATGTTCGAAGAGGGAGATGACAGCGCTTGCTGTTTACCCATGTAATTTTACGGCCACACCGAAAAAACAATAGGAAAGGGGTCGCGAACCTAATACTCCCCCTTGTCTCTCCCCTCCCCCCGCATACTCACTTCCCACCTAAGGATCTCTCTCTCTCCCCTCCAAGTTTCTCCTATGTTTACCGTCCTTCTGCTCATATGGCTCAAATTAACCACCTCCCCCAGGGCGCGTGTCCCCGCCGCGCCACCGGAACACGCCCGAGTGCCCCACAGCCCCTCTACCTCAGCCGACCCCCCCACACTGCTCTTGGGACCCTAATCCCCTATGCCCCTCGACCTCATTTCCGGCATTCCACACTCGCTCGACCCTTTTACGTACTCTGCCGCCGCCGATACTACTAGAAACCCTCCGACCGAGAAATCGTGAAATCAAAAATACGCACTACACGCTTCGGCGAACGGAGATTGACGAGCATTAACAGCACATACGTGTACATGAATTATTCCGTCTCTATTAGATCAATCAAATTTATGTTTCTCACAGATATTCCTTGACCTCTCATATATACGCATTTTCAAACTTCTGATATCGTTTTGAGTTCCTGATTTTTATTTGAATTGAGTTCCTGAAAGAATTTTAATATACTGAGAGGCAACATTAAGTATGTTAGATAATGTTCTTTTGCATTTTCTGCGTACCTCCAGCTGTTGTTACCTTGAACCATGAGTTTGCATCACAAAGTTCGACCTCAACGACCTTTCCCCAAACGGTCCACTAAATCTCCAAACGTTGGGGTAGGCAATGAACGAACCTCCGCCGCAATAAAGGATATTGAAGCCACTTTTAGCATGCTTTTGAGCTGTTTTCCGAGGGAAATTCATCCTTTCAAACAGCTGCTATTCTTCTCTTCTCTCTTAACGATTCTTGCTTTAGAAAAGGAGAAAGACTATGTACTCTACTGTGTTAGTCGTTTGACGATACAAACAAGTATAAAGAATGTCTTTGGTCTGGTCTTTATATTAAGTTTGTACTTTCTCAAATCAATAAGTCTGTTGATGGTAATACGTAGCCAACAGTGCGTTAAATCTAAAAGGTCATTCCTTATTTTTTTTCTAATTAAAATTAAGACCAAATTAAAATGATTTTTATAGGCTCACAAGTTTAAATTTCAAATGAAAACCACAAAAACAATTATGTGGTTTTTTGTAACCAAAAAGAATGGTGAAAATATTTTTTATTCTATGGTATGGCTTAAAAAAAACCATTAGGGAAATTCTAAGAGAAAAACTTATTTCTAAAGAAGGAACCTCGTTTGAAAATTGCGTTATGATCGACAAAAGTAACATTGACCTCCAACAATACTTGAATCGCTAACGATACAATTTTTTAATCCCTTACGGTTTTTGGATCCTTGTAGATACGCACATTCTTATATTTCTCGAAACTTGGAATGCACGTATTCATGTTTTTTAAATATCATTAGATACATTTCAGATATATGACCTTTCTACTGGCTTTAACTTGGTAATTTCTTTGAGAAGTGACTATTGCGAAGCGAAGTCTGTTTTTCATTTTTTGTCTGTTCTTGTTACATTATTGTAACGATGGACAATTTAAGATAAATGTTGTTCAATAGAAAGTTTTTATACATAAAACCTGCAAACAAATGTGTTACTGTAAACTTCACCTATGATGTGCAAAGTAATTTCATCGATTTTCGGTCACTAGATTTGAGATCTACTTTGTAACTACATTGACGTTACACACACAGGGACCGGGGATTTTAGGAACTCGGCCTTATTTATCCATGGTCTCGGTCTCATTTATCTGTTTTCCATTTCATATTTTCTCTCACAAAGTATGTGGTTTTGTTTGGTTAGTTTACTTTGTTAGCTTTGGTTAGCTTGTTACACAACATCCTACCGTAGGTTGTGCATGATTTCAATCAGAGAGATAAATTATGAAGAAAATATGCATTTTTGATGGCAAGTAAGAAAGAGAGTGAGTATTTGTATAGTGCAATGAGTATAACGTATTTTCAACATCAAAAATTTTATTTCTTCTTGGAACTGTGATTTTTCTGTTCTTTTCTTTATAAATCAAACTTATCCACCTTAATTTTTGACGTTTACTTAGTTTTTTCTATTCAATGAATATATGCAAATATTAAAGTTAAGTTTAGGGAACCATAGACATTAAGACCTTGATATCGATTTTTAATTCACTTTGTAAGCACGCTCTGGATGCATACGTTTTTCAACTGGATGAGTATTTATCTGTTGTTTCGCTAAAACCTTTTTTCTTTAAGTTTAACCTTAAAAGTGAACTGACTCGATTGGATGATTTTTGTCAAGGCAAAATAAAATATTGAAAATTCTTAGGGAAAACACTAAACCATTCTTAGGCGACTACTCTTTTATCGGTCAGCTTTCTTAGATAATTATTCGGCATTGCTTTTTGAACAACCTTCGACACATGACCAAATCCTAGATTATCAAGTTGACTCTTAATGGCTACCTGACAAATTACAAACATTAACAAAATAATATTTAAATGCCACTGAATTTAAAGGAAATATTTTCAAGGAAGTTATTTTAAAAACTGTGCACGACATGGACTAACTATATTTTATTGGTGTCGGGAAAATTTTCAAGCTAAATTTGGTTAGTGTGTGTCCCCTAACTTTTCTATACACGAAATCGTGCATGAACATGCACGTGTGTATGCGGTATCGTGTACTATGCACAAAGGCAGAACTACGTGCTTCTGAAAGGCCAACGAATGCCGTGAAGGTATGATTACGTATGAAAATAGAATGTCCATTACACTCTAGACTAAACACGTCACACGGAACTATTTATTAATTTAAATCTCATTACAGATAGAAGGAATTGATGTCTATGGAAAACTACCATTCCAATTTAATGTTCTGGTTTTACGCATCAGGGTGTGAATTGTAAGGTATGAGCTCTTCGCTGGGTAATCGCGCCGGCTTGCACTGCGTTTGCTGGTGAATTACAACGTCCAACCAAACTCTTGCGTCATCCATTCCCCCCATGATGAGATAACAAATCCCTTCCACCACACCGCTCCTCCCGCTCTTCCCTGCCGCAACCCATTTCAATTCACCCTCCTTTCTCTTCCCGTGAATTCGAGTACCACGTTTCGATGCGCTACACAAGGCCTCACACGCCCTTCGCTCCTCCCACCGTTTATATTTTTAAATAGCTTAGACTTTTCAGCCATTTTTACGCGCAACCTCCCAACCTTTGCAACACATGACAATATCTCCTTCCACCTAAGCTCCAGTCCCCACCACCCTCTCCACCCCGCGTTTTTTTTTTATCTCCTCTCACGAGATATTTCACGCTCGTTACAACTACCTCCCCCTTCTTTGGCAAGCGGCTCTCCTCCTCTTCGTTCCATAATCGTTTGCGTCCACTCTTTGTTCTCGAAAATGCTTCAGTTTCCCCACGCATGCCATCGTTCCTTCTCCTCTCCTCCGGAAACTTTACCTTCCCACCCCTGTGACCGCATGTAAAACATCATTTTTCGCTTTGCCTGGTGTTATGAAAATAATAAATTCTCTACCCACATCAAGCGTATACATTCTAATCTAATTTCTTCATCTCCTTCAGACGTGAATCCCGACTCCCGTACATTCCCTGTGTAAGAGGATTGCCCGCTTTCCTTTCAATTATGATCGCCATTTCCATCATTATTTAAATTTCCTGCGATTAGCGAGATACACCGCGTAGATTAATTACTTCCAATAACATTAAATAAAGGTACAAAGGCAAGATACCTACGATATATCTCGTAAATAAAAGGTTTCAATTTGAGTCATAGAAAATTGCCGTGAGCGAGAATTTCTGTGCGAAATAACTTTGATTTTTTTTGCATTTCTATCATAAATTTACAACTCTCGTTGATGAATATCACTATCTATAACCTTTTACGCCTAAGCTTATTTGCACACTGCAATAAATTTTATATTTCGATCCTTAAGATTCTTGAAAAAGTCGACGCAATTCTCCTCTGTGTTTAAAGCTTGGGTTTTGGTTTGATGACATAAAAGTTTTTATCAGCTCTGCTTTGTCAGGTGAGTACTAACACTGTCATCACATCATGCGGAGAAACTCTTTTGCCTACTTTTTTGAACATTGTTACAATTAATGTTACTTGTACCAAAGTCATTCAAAAAGAAGTTCCACAAGTGTTGTAAATTCATCGAGTTCTACACTTTTGCTCACTATTCAAGAATATAAAATACTTTTATGCAATATAATTTTTAAGGCATAAAACAAGTCTAAAGAATTTTGACATATTTACTACAGTATACCAGAATAAATGAAAACAAATAAAAACACTTCCGATGGATGCATAGAGGTTCGAATGTTTTCCTCATAAATTGAGGATGTGCAAAAACGTATTTTATGCCAGTACACTGAATATAAACAAATAAATAGTGGTGCAGTGCGAGAAACGGTATGCTAGCTATCAAGGTAATCCCTTGAAAGATATCCTAGCTGACTTCGAATAGTGACAGCGGACCTGTGGATTAGGATTAGGTATCACTTGTAGCATCATGGCGGATATGTATGAAACCTGAGCGGCAGAGTTCAGTAACCTTTGGCGGAAAATACTGCGCGTGGGACGCCATGCTTATTGAACTACTCGATATGTAGATTGTAAACGATTGGTACATGACAGATTTACGTTTTCTAAGTTTACCTGAACGTGGAAGGAGGTGTGCATGAAAAGGAGCAAGCATTGGGGAATAGAATAAGTGAGAAAGAAATTGATGTCCCATGCCAATAAGAAACAAAGCAAACATTTGTCATGTTGTTGAAAATGATTGAGAAGTTTATCATGTATGTCAGCCATTAATCATTACATACCCCGACCTCAGGGTGTATTTATTCGCAATGAGAGGTCTCAGATTTACGTAATAAAACACGAGATACTATCCCCTGTATTATTGAATTGCGTTAAAAATTCAAATGGGAAAAATTATGGTTTCAGCTTGTTATTTACCAGAAGAAGAATACATGAAGGGCGAGTTTTGGGAAAATTCGAGAGAGATCTTGAGTGAGTAGGGCTGTCGCGAAAGAATAAAAGTATTAGGAACCGTGAATGTCTGGGTTGTCCTTTGAGGAAATGACTCTGAAAAAATGGTTAGGGAGGGATTTGACTCTCCATGGGAGAATGAAATGAAATGGCGAAAAATTGTTGAATGCACACATGAAAAAGTATTATTTGACTTGATTTTGCGGTGTAAGCATAAATTTATTTGTTTTTGAACATGATAATAGGACGATTCAAGGACTATTATTGACTTTGTAGTATGTTACGAGAATCTCAGTGCTGGTGAAGGATACCAGGGTAATGAGAGACGTTCAACGTGAAAAACACCACTATTTTGTGGTTCCAAAGTAGATCTAGGAATGATATAAGCAGTAAAGCATATTAGAGAGAAAAAAATTAAAGAGTAAAACTGGATGATTAATATGAGTGTACCCTTAAAGATAAGCAGAACTCCAAACAAGGAGGATTTGGATCAATAAGTCTTGAGTACAAGTGATTTTTGGGGGAGTTTGAAGGAAGACAGTTTTCTCTGAAAGATCACGTTAAAAAGGTGTAATCGGGAGAGTAAAAGATGATGCATGGTGGAATGAATTAGATAAAGACTTTGAATGCGTAGGGCCGTGGTGAAAGAAAAACAGCATCGGGAGACGTGAATGACAGGGCTAGCATGAGAAGGGATGCCTCTGAAGAAGTAGCTCGGGGAGGGGAAACACAAAGAAAGAATGGAGAAAAGCAGCTTGTGGCGAGGAATATCAGAATATGGACATATGTTAAATGTGGGGAATTTCTAATGCTAAAAAATGCATTTATCTAATTATGTCATGGAAGAAGGGAAAAACTACGAAAGGTGAAAACAACAAACATACAAATGATTTTCAAGAAAAATGAGAAGCTAATCTGGTTGCCAGTAAAAATGGCCAAGCAAGAAATGGGATGAGGGATGAAGTGCAGATTTAAGACGTGATATTTTATGGTATGACTATGGCGTAAGGGATTGTTGGAGAGAGTATTTAAAGGATTTGAGCGCAATCCATTGCACAGCAAAAATTAATGTTGGGTGAAAAAGAAGCTGTAAGAGCAACAGCAAGCAAGGTAGGTTGGAAAAGATGCAGGCATAGATTAGATTGCAAAATGTTTGTCGGGGAGAGGTTTTCTTGCTCGTTCACTCGAATTATTTAGATTACATTTGTTATCATTGTTTGTTCCATATAATTATAAGAATGCAATTATATCTTTGAATAAAGGGAGAGTACTTTAAAAAGAGTGTAAGAATAATACAGCAATAATAGTTTTGATCGTACTGGGAAATTTGTTCGGTGAGGTGACGATTGAAAGAGTAATTATGAAAAGTTATTTTGGAATATTGGAAGTGCAATAAGGTTTTATACTTATAACACACAGATAATTAGAAATTGTTTAGAAAGACCTCTTTTAAACTAGATTTAAAGCTGAAAAGAGTCAATATAAACATTTTTTTGCAAGTTTTGACCGCGGCTACTGATCAACTCATCTTTTGTTTTATAACTTTCCCCCCAACATGAAATCCTACTATTCCTAATTCGCCATAAATTACCTTATGATATCCTAAATCTTTACAATTTACTCTTACTTTTTCCCTGTAAACTCTTCATTTGTTTGTTTTTCGTTAACACTGGGTATTTTTTTTGTTTCCAATGGATGCTACTCTGACTTTTTTTGTTTTGGGTTTCAAGAATTCAATAATCCAAAATCACCATTAACACTGATACTTACTACTTCAGTGCAAATGGGTGAAATTAAGAATCTCTTTTTACCAGAGGTTAACGTAAAGGACGAAAGTTGGGATCAGGGAAATAGATAATTTCGTCTCATTCATATAAATAATTAATATCCTAGCGAAAGTCAATCGTAGGAACATGATCACGTACCTATTATCTTAACATTGATTATATAGTGATCATTTTTATGAAAGAAATGAATGTAGAAAACCAAGGCTATTTCCATCGGTACTCAAATTTTAGTTTTCATAAAGGAAGAAAATATATTCTTCAATGTATAATTACTAGAGAGATGCGAATTGGGACATTAATTTTATAACTCTATCTAAATTTTTATATTATCAAGTATTATCTTCTAGGATAATTACTGAGATCATTATTCAAGGGCTATTTATGTGTACTGTTATTGAGGTAACACTTTTCACACTAATCATATTATTCATAGCTATCTTAGTCCCTTTTGGCATTCGGATCAACTGGCTTATCAACTCAGTTTGATCAACACATTAACTTTGTTTCGAACTGTCACTCTGTAAAATCCGTCGTATTATCGCGGACGACTTCAACCATACAGTTAATTAATTGTATTTTATCAGTTGAATTTATTTTGAGTGCATGAAATTGACTTATAATTATGAAATTGCGAATTCAATTTTGGCGGGCAGAGGATTATATCCAAGAAGCCGTCATTTATCTTCAGAATTCTTCTCCACCTCCTTTAAAGGCTTCTATTCTTCACTGGGTTACTTTTCCAATTTTCCATGTATCTGATCCTTAGAGTGCGATGCTCCATACGATTGTTTTGACGATCTACTTCCCCGTTTGGCACCTCAGGTTATTTGAAAATAGCAGTCACCTCTTCTTCTTGGACGTTTAAATTATATAGCCTCTTTTTGACTAAAGGAGATAAGGTGGTATCATTTTAGCTTGATTCTCCGGGAAGGAAGATATCCACAAGGATTAGAAATTTTTAAACATTCACCTCGGTCGGTCAGGGCGACCTGACCCGGCGAAGTCGAGGAGTGGGAATCGGCGGATAGTGGCGGCTTAGATGAAACGAGACGGGAGTGTCGCGCCCCCGACCCGTTGGCGGGAAGCGTGAAAGAGAAATGGCGTGCGAGGGCGTGGCGGGGGTCTAACATGAAAGCGGTGAAACGCCTGGAGTGTTCGCGTGGGATCAGGGGGATATGGGGCGTGGGCGCACGGGGGGAATGAATACCTCATCGGGGAAGGTCGGGGGTCAATGAGGAGGAGTGGGGGAATGCGTAGGAGCAGCGCTGTTATTTTATTTGGCAGAGAGCCCACGATCCGCCAGTCAACGGGGTCATTGGGTGTGGGCATTCTGGCTGGACGCCGTCCGCAAACTATCAACGCAAAAATAGAACTCTGGAATTACGCAACGGTCATCGACGCCGAGTGAACAAATGAAATAAAATAACCCTATGACGGTGAAAAGTAACTAGGATGCGGCAACATAACTTCATTTTATGAAAGCCTTTTTCGTTTGAAAAAAGGAAGCTACTATGTCGAACCCGTATAACCAATTCACCATCCAAAAGGCCACGACGTCGTGAAATACTTTTGCCACCGAGCTGTACAATGGAGCCTACCCACGCAGTGACGAGTACGACGTCCGTAAAAATCCTTTTCTTCAACGAGCGGCTCGGAGGCTAACAATGAATACTTTAAAAATTATTTTCCCACCCTTTTGATACCGTGAAACTTTTCTATCTCCCATTGTCACGAGCAGAAGCAAATTAATGAGAGAAAATTGACAAAGACAATCCAACCGGCGGCGATTCAAATTCCTGTGCCGTGTAATTTTCATTGGGAGAGAAGGATATTGACATCAGGAGACAGCCGGGATACGGGCGGAAAAAAGTCAAAGGTGAGCCCCTAGCATTTTGAACGGGGAGGCCGTCAGATTGATGTTTCGCCAATGGAAGGGGAGACATTTCAGTCATTTTTGCGAGTGGAAGTATAAAATCAAGAGGGATATGAGCGGGTGAATCTGATTTAATTCTGTCTGTACACCGTAAGCGCTTTCAATGAGGACCCGGCGCCGAAAGGGAGAGTTTTCATCTCTTGACCCATCCACATCCACCCAAATGCCTCTAGAGATGAAAGGCGCGGGACATTACCCCTTTCCACCCCCTCTTCGCTCCCCAAGGAATAACTTTCACCTTCATCTCTCACCCTTGCTTTCTCGATTGCCTTCCCCACATTCCCAACACACCCTTCACCCTGCGATACGATCCACGTGAGCTGTGGTGTCTGGGGTGTCCGCGGGTTATGGCTGAAGGGTGTTATCAAGAAATATCAAAAAATCTTGGATCAAGAAATATCACTTACCATATATATATACGAGGGTCATCCGGAAAGTAGTACCCGTTCGTGCCGCATGAAGTGCTGACGACGCGAGTAGCCGCTGGACGAGGTCAGATAGCTTCAGTGGCTTGTCTGCCTTCTCTGAGCCAAGTTGCGTGACGCTAGCATTGCCTGTGTTGTTTCTGTGATTGTTTACAATGTTTAAAAAAATTGAGAACGCCGCCAGTTGTGAAGTGAGGGCAGTGATTAAATTCCTCAATGCAAGAAACGTTCGCCCATGTGATATTCATCGCCAATTAAAGGAGGTGTATGGAGACAATGTAATGGACGAGTCGTCTGTTCGGCGGTGGTGTCGCAACTTCAACATGGGGAGGGGGAACACACACGACGATGAGCGTTCGGGGAGACCGTCTGTCATTACAGACCAACTGGTGAGCTCAGTTGACGAATTCGTGAGGAACGATCGGCGCGTCACAATTGATGACATCTGTGAGCATTTTCCCAATGTTTCTCGAACAATTGTTCATGAAATTGTTAAACACCATCTGCATTATGCAAAAATTTGTGCAAGATGGGTCCCTCGCGTATCTCAATGAGCTGGCGGCGAAGGACTATGCAGCAGGAATACAGAAACTTGTCACACGTTATGACAAATGCCTTAATTTGCTTGGAGATTATGTTGAGAAGTAGTTTAAAGTATCCTCTTTCAAATAAAATTTTTTATGTTTGTTAATATTTACTTTTGTGTCTTTATTTCACGAACGGGTACTACTTTCCGGATGACCCTCGTACATGTACGGCCCCAGCAATGTATTCTTTCTCACCGCAGAAGTAACGTTAACAGGTTATCCCTGAAATTGGTACCCTGGTCATCATGCGTTAATTTAAAAAAAGAAGTAGAATTTACTTTCGGGTGCGTCACCGACATTGGGCTCTAAACATTTCATTCATGCTTCAATTAAAATAAATCAATGAATCTCATTTTTCACTGGAAATTTCATTTAAAATATATGAACAAGGTAGTTTGTTTTAGGTTTTTACGATTTAGGCTAAAGAATCATCGATTTCCACCGGCTCTAAGTTCACTGATGCCTAATCATTCACAAAAATAAATATAATACATTCATTGACTTATTGTAAAGCACATGTAATTGATAACTATGAAATATATTCTTATTAATCAATTTACATGCAAAATATCTTACGGATTGCATCACATTCTCTCATTGAATCAGTCATGGAAAAATGACATGAAGATTTGTATTTTAAACTTGATAATAACCACATTTAAGGTAAACATTACATTAAAGTGCATTAAAGATTAATATTTACTTTGGATTAAATTTAAAAATAATTAAAACACTTCTGAATATCTTAGGTTTAAATTATTTTCTGACTGCTTTCATGAACGATGGAATCATAAAAAAATGAATAGATACATTCATAAAATAATAAATGAATAGATAAATTATAAAATTTATAGATTAGTATTTGTATTTACCCTGAAACAATTCTTTCGTCTCTGGAATTTCCCTTTTCTCGCAGTGAATACCATTCTATAAATTGGATGCCTGAATATTTTGTCTTTCGTCAGATAATTTCGGTCGCTTGTTTATTTTAGCGATAAAATAAAATGCCTCAGTTATTGGATTTCTGAAAATTAATTCCCATCATTCATTGAGTTCCTGGTGAATGGGGGTAATTTCTGTAAGTCACACCGTCTTTTGTGTTAACCTCAATCCCAGCGTTATGACAGAGAATATTTCCCCTTATTCTGACGGACTCAGACCATGGCCAAAACCCAGTTTCTATATGGACCTCACAAGATTCTTTTGAGTGTCTTATTGCAAACTTAAAACTAACTTTCAACAAGTCCGTGACTCAGTAAAATCCTAAATACAATCATATATGCCATAAAGTCTTTGAATGTACTATCTAATTGAGAAAAATTTTGTGTTCAATACCAGGTTAAAATTTCTTCTAGCGTGACGATTTCACGAACGATATGTGACCTCTTATTAACGAAAATTACTCTTAACGAAAAATTATTGCTTATCTCAAATCACAGGATGACGTAAAATATACTCTTTATTTATTTTACTAACCTAATTAGTGTTAACGTTAAAGTATTGATTTAATTTAATAAATACTCGCAAACTATAAATCATGGAATATTTGCAACTACTTCAACAAAATTGTTTTCAGTTCTTGAAGTTTTCATCCCTCAAATTTTTGTCCAGTTTATTACTTTAGTTTTCTCTATTCATATCGTAACTAAGAAATGAATATAACATTTCAAAATATCGGAAGAAGGATATTAAATTTGCTACATGGAATATGAGAAAGCAAAACGTCTCCAACGTGGACATCGTTTCAATGATTTCTTTTATATCAGACAAAATACCCATTGATTCTCTTTCCGAGATTTAAATAAATATACAGAATATCAATCGTGTTAGCTTCAGATCTCATTGTAAATACGTAGTATTTTCCAATAACGTTTTTATTATTCGATCTATTGCGTTAGATTCATGAGTCATGCCTTTCCTACTCTACAAAATACATAGAACACTTCAATTTAAACCATGAAAACAATGAGATGGTTTTAGCCCATGGGCGTGCTCTATTTAGAGAGGGAGAGAGTAGATGAAAGGAAAGCTCACATTTTAACATCTACTAATGGATTTAGAGATAGTGTTAAGTTGACAAAGGAAATTGAAAGAAGAATCAGTGTTAGCCCTAGAAAAACTCATTTGCCCCTAATCTCTCTACGACAACACCATTCAATCACTTAATCATTTTAAAAGCCAAGAGAAAACTAAATTAGCAGCGTATACAAATGTCGTCTATGACATCGTAGATTGAAAATGTTCGATCAATAACCAAACACTTAGGCTTATACTTTATTACAATATATTTTTGAAAAACGAAAAAATGTTGCATCATAACTCACTTAGCTTGTGCCAGAATTTCTCCGATCTACGAGTAAACTCAAGACATATTCAACATGATATTGTCACTGAATTACAGTTAAAATGAATTTTATTGAAGAAAGATATAATTAAAATAATATTCATTGTGCGAAAATATAATTATTTCAAAATATTGCGAGGGGAATAGCTGAGAATAAAATGTAATACGAGTCAAGTCCCTCCGGGACAAAATACCGAGCTAAAATATTTTATTTATGAATTAAACGTGTAAAGGAATGGGGACTGGGGAATGCGAGAAGAGGAAGGGATGAAAACGAAAAAAGACGAAGGGTGCAAGGGAGGGGAAAGAGAGACGACGAAGTTGAAGTGTAAAACTCCAGTGTTTCAAGCAGGGATATCTAGATGAAGGAGGTTAGGTTAAGTGAGGACATGCAGAAGCGTGAACAGGGGACGTGAAAAGGATTACAGGAACGGGAGAGCATGGAAAATTAAAGCGAGGAGTACTCGCACTTTGATGGAAATAAGCGATATCTCTCCACTTTGACATTTGGGACGTCGGCTCTCAGAATGTGAGCCGGCCTCACATTTCCTGCAAGCAAGAAGGTAAGGAGGGCGAGGGGGTGATGAAGTGGAAATATTACTCACGCGAGCCAAGCGAAGAGAAATTATTTCTTCGTCCCCACCTTAAAAGACGGGTGGTCGGGAGGGATTGGGAAGCGGCACCTTGACGAGGGAAACGGTTAACGTCACGCTCTCATCTCGTCACCATGGAGACGCAAGAACGTGCGTGGCTTCGCAAGGGATCCTGACGTAAAAATCGAGAGGCATTGACGCGGGAGGAATAAGTGGGCGGGAAGAAAAAGCTGTTCACGGATGTATTAAAAGTGGAAACAGGTGAGTAGATAGGTAGAAAGTGAGAGGAGCACCTTATCAGAGAAATTAGTGGAAATTTTGATCAAAGCGGCACTCGGATAGTGGATAATAAGTTTCTGATCTAGAAGGTCGAAAATAGTGAAATGACATCTTTCCTCCCGCGTCCTCTTCCAACATGACCCCACTTTTTTCTCTGGGAGTAAAAAGCGAACTTATAATCCAAATTAATGGAGTGGAAAAAGAATAATATTCTCAGCAACTACAATAATCACCAAGACAAAATACGTCAACTAGGCCTGATTTTTATAATTTCATCTGGCACGGAAAGTAATGCTGGTAAATTCGAAATAATTCTCTCCCATCTATTGTAACACTAAATCTACATACTAATTGTGGAAGAACCCATACAATAATTTTTCCAGATAATTTTGAAGCTAAATATTTCCCCGTCAAACACTACTGAATTAAGAAATATGAATTATAGTTATTGATGGAGAAAACAATAAAATGAGGAACATTCAGACAATCTGAAAACTCAGTTACAATGGGACCTTATCTCTAAGCTAAACGAACAAGTAATTTATAATTTTGTGATAAAAAACGTTTGTGATTTTTCTCTGATACTTTTCTTTAACAACTGGTTTCAACGCATTGTACCATATTCAATGATTAGAAGCTATTGGACTAATTTTTAAAAATTGCACTACAACATACGCTATCCCATATCTTTTATTTCCCTTAAATCAATATTAAACTTGAGGTATCACTTCTGGTCTTCTTGCACAGACAGGATTTTTATATACAGAATTTTCTAACGTCCTTGAATACAAGGATAGTTTGGAAGGTTCTTGGAATGAGCACCAGATGACAGCGCTAGCGCAACGAGTGTCACGCGTAGTAATACTTAGTTCTTTTCAAGTGCACACGTAACGCGTCAGTGCTCTGGAAAGAGATCTGTGGTGCGGACGACTCTCTATTGTTGTTCCCGTGTAGTGAATTGTGAAGATGGAAAAATTTAAGATTCGAGCAGCTATCAAATACTTCGTAAATAAAGGTCTGAAAGTTAATGAAATTCAAGCTGACTTTCGGAACACTCTGGGGGACTCTGCTCCTTCATACTTATCTGTTATCAAGTGGACAAAAGAGTTCAAGTTTGGTCGGGACAGCTTAGATGATGATCCGCGTTGTGGTCGGCCATAACTCCAGAAATTATTTTAAAAGCGCATAAAATGGTCATGAAAGTTCGACAACTGAAAGTGCGACAAATCGCCGAAACTGTAAGGATATCGCCCGAACTAGAATGTTGCATTTTAACAGTAAAATTGGATATGATAAAATTAACTGCTAGACGGGTGCCGCGAGTCTTGACGCAGGATCAGAAACACATCAGAATGGAAATTTATAAACAACGTTTGACCCGTTCTAACAGCAACCAACGAGATTTTCTGCACCGGTTTGTGACCAGAGATGAAAATCTCGTCCCCTACTATACCCCAGAGACAAAAGAGTAATCATCTCAGTGGAATCATATTAATTCACCACCACCAAAGAAAGCTAACGCAATACGATATGCCGGAAAGGTCATGGCTTCAGTTTTATCGGATTCAGCAATAGATTATCTTTCCACGGGTCAAACAATTATTGAATAATACTACGCTAATCTGTTGAACTAATTACGGCAAAGGATATACAAAAAAAGGACAGGTTTGGCAAGGAGGAATGCCATATTTCATCAAGACAATGCACACCCGCATACAATTGTCGTTGCCATAGTAAAAATACGTGAAGTAAGATACGAGTTGTTTCCGCACCCGCCTTATTTGCCTGATTTGGCTCCAACAGATTTTCATCCCTTGACCATGCTCAATATTTACCTCGGTGGACGGAGATTCTCTTCGAACAAAGAACTAACAGCCGAAGTAGACGGGTATTTTGCAGGTCTGAAGGGATCTAGTTTTTGAGATAGGATCAAGACATTGGAAGACCACTGGACCAAATGCATTTGTATACAAGGAGACTACATTGAAAAATAAAAAAGTTTCACTGAGGTAATTTATTTATTTCTATTCCATTCTGAGAACTTCTCTAATAAACCTCGTGTATAAAACATATTTCTCCGATAAATCGTTAGATGTGATAGAGGGGAAAAAATATTTAAATGTTTCCACTGAATATTTAAAATTAATTGACAAACTTTTCGACAAATTTTGTCAATCTCAAAATTGAGATTGACAGAAATTATCATGTATTCCTACTGTCGAATTATGTTTTTTTACTATTTCCAATCTTCAATTTCATTCAACATTTTCAAACGCACACACTTCATAATGGAAACAACTTTCAATTGCCGTAGAATTTTTAACTATCAATAAACATTCTATCCGGAAACTATACGACCCTATATTGGAATTGTAGCTGATAAAATAGGCCCAGAATAACCAATGAATACAATTTTCTAACTCAGCTTGAATTTGCCGTCAATTTACGGGCTGTTTCAAACCAAATAGGGAAGTAATTTATTTTTCATTTAGCACTAGGCACGCCAAACTCCTATAAAACAGCGGATCAATTGAAAATATGTGTTGAATTGAAAGAGGTTGAAATGCGTGGAAAGAAAAAAAGTACGTGTAAAATGAATGTTGAAATAGGGAGTTGCATAGTGAGAATTAGATCAAAGTTGACATGATAAATTACCATAAAACAATTCCAGAAAAATTTACTTACTATTTTCAATAACCTTCAGGCAGATTACTGGGAAAACAAAATGGTTAAAAAGAATTGAAGAGTTTAAATGGGTACAGTGGTGCAAATTTATCCTCAAAGAATCTTTGGCCACTGGGATGCCATGTGGAAATATATGCTATTCACTAGCCTTTCTTAAAAAAAACCTTCATATTAGTGATCTCTATGCTTTCACAGCAGGGATCGCAAATCTATCCGAAAATAGTCAACACACGAGAGAGGACGGGCTCCAAACAAATTTCATGGAATTACTTGATTACCGGCGACTAAATCCTGTTCTCGAGGAGTAACTGAATTTTCCACATATTGCTCATAGTTGAGGAAATAAGCACCGCAGGGAAGGGACGGTGGACGTGGAGTATATAAGCTTGAGAAGGAAGACGAGACCCTGGAATGGGCAAGAGCGGAGGTGAAGGGTCTCGTCAACTCGAGGGGGTACAACGGGTGAACGGGCTTGCATGTAACTCGAGAAGGTAAATGTAAACGAGATGGAGTTGAAAGGAAGGAGAGAAGAAAAGTAAGGACACGAGGGTGAGAAATACAAGGATAGGCGACGCCGTGGGAAGACGAAAGATGCAGAGAAGTGACGGAAGGCGGGGCGGACGGAGGCGGGAGAGGTGGCTTGAAGAGGAGGGTGGCCATTTGTGAGACGCACTGTCGTCGACACTCTCGACAAGTTACCTCTCTCCCCTTACAGACTCCACGAAAAATAATTACAAACACAATGCATTTTTTATCGGCTACCCCGGTTGGCTGCTAAAAGGGCCAAGAATCTTTAGAATTATCCAGTACTTATGTAAATTTTGATTTATTAGCTTCATCAGCGTAGAGTTTATCATTCATGAAATTTCCCGATGTATTGCATTCAATTTTCACGGTGGTCAACTTAAAACGATATTCCTTTGATGCACTTAAGTAATATATATCAAAACAGAGTCTGGTTCCCTGCATTTTGCATGCGCGATTTATTTTGCTGTTGCAACTGCTATTTGTAGCAGAGAAAGATGAACCAAGAAAACAATTTACACGATAATTTATGATACTCAACCTTTCGGAATGACCTCGTATGTCGAAAGATCAAGAGCTTCATTCCTTCCCTTGCTATATTGAACGGGCTTCGGTAAACAGATGACTATTTCCATTATAATTTTGATTACTAGGAGCTTACGTTAAATTGCAGTCATTTAGATTGGGTGGGTACTCAAGACAAGAGCAAAATGGAATGAACTGAATGAAGAAGTAGGTAAATACTTGTTGGCAAAGAAAGTTATTTAGTGGAATGAATACCTTGATTTCCATCAGAGGGGCGGAAAAAGTACTCATGAAAACTTAAATAGAAAATAATCACCCATACCAGTGAGTGCAGGATCACACATTCCAGAACTTCACATCAATTTGGACTTTTCGCAAATTCTCGAAGGGATGGAAACTTGGAGGGAGAGATCACTGCAAGAGATCTGACCTGATTCGTACATACTATTTATTTGAACACTTTTTGAAGATGAGATTCAACAGGAAAGTTTGGTATTCAGAATGGCGCCAAATAGTTGATTGAAAATAGTGTTAAATGTTTCTATTTTTGGTTTCAGGCTATTAGGGCTCGGGAGGTAAAATAAATGGGGTTTTTTCCGCTTAAATTTCATATTTTTTTCTAAATTTTTTCTTTAATTTCATTTTATTAAAAGAATTCGTTTCATCGAAAGAAACAAACTGGGAATATTTTCCCCTCCTTCGATTAGTACCGTTCATGAATTGTAAATTCTAATTTATCTAATGATCTTTAAAATCGCCACTACTAGCCAACAATCCTGAAAATTTTCTATCGCATCGAAAATGTTAAAAACCGATTGTTTTCTCAAAATCAATCCGTTAGTAATTGAAGTTGGTTAAATTTTTGGCATAATTTTTCATTTTAATATGAATTGTTTTATAAGCAAATGAACTGATCGGTACTCATAGTTACATAAATCGACATAAAATATATTTTATTAGCTATTCCTGTGGAAATAGACTTGAACGCGCAAAGTAGGTCAATTCATTATACATATTTCATCATAAAAATCCTGACTTTTTTTTTACTGATCCTACGGAATTTCTGTCAGAAAAATCTCATAAAATTCTTACTTCAAGCGCACCTCTCGCGGAGCTGTCAGTGCGAGATCCAGGTGAATGTATGACGGTAGGGGAATAATATTCGAAGGACAGTACGAGGGCTTTAGAAGTGTTATGGAAGCACTGAGGCTCAAAGCGTCGCGCATCAAAGGAAGGGGGGATTAGGAGCGAGAGAGCTATATTCAGCAAAGGAAGCACCTGATTCACCATACGATAAGTGGGACCGCACCTTCCCCAAACCAATCAATTCTTCCGGGAAAGTGTTTTTCGCTCGATCGGACACGTTAGCGGGAGAAGTCTATCCGGGGGTCCAATATATTGGTTTGAGGCGGATTTAACTAACTCCGCTCCGGCTATGTAGGCACTGAGAGTTTCCATGCGCAATGGGTGGGATTGAAGGTCGAAAAAGTGAGACGAATGTAGTGAAGAGGGAGAGGAGTAGATGTAGGGTTCGAAATTGGTGGAGAAAGGGGAGGACAAAAAGAGGAGTCATGATGGGTTCATATACAAGCACTCACCACTGCAATAGAACGAGAAAGGACCGGGAGAGGCGCTTTAAATAGGCTCTTCTTCCCCAAAAAACACTCTGGTGACTTTCTCCTTCCTTCCCTCTTGTTCTCGATAGAATATAGAGATTCCCTCGGAGGGAAGGAGTATGAAAGAGGAGAGAGAGAGAGAGAGACATGACCATATTGGCTCCGCTTAAAAGTGTTTTCGTTCCCTGGAAGCGTTAAACGCTAAGTCCGTTTTTTTCTTTCACGGCCGTCCTCTCGTTCGGGTCCGCCGCATGTGATGAATACGTAATATCGTCCAAGTCAGACGTTGGGAGATATACTTTTTTTATCGAAAGAGCTTTTCAATAACAACCACTTACAGCGATGAAAAATCAAATTAATACTGTTCACCGTAGAAGCTATGACCAATATGAATTGAAAGCCTCGAGGCTGTGGAAATGAGGGAATATTTCTCTCAAAACCATTTGGATACGTATTATAATCTCGGGTTTTTATATTTTTGGAAAATTTTATGCAACTTACTTAAAGAGAAAGGACTAGTATTTATAAATTTAAATGTAGTAAAATGTCATTGAATTAGGTCATTACAAAACGAATAAAATTTAAATTTAAACTGTTGTTTTTATGAAACTACCAGCTACCGAAATCGTATTTCTATATTGTCGGAAATATAATTTTTCATTAAATCACAAATTTTAATCTGCGAGGGAAAATTTTAGTTTGAAAACATTTGCATAATAATTCAAAATTAATGAATGCATTGGGTTGCTTACCACTAAAAGTTATTTAAATACACGAGAAAAATAAAACACACTAATAAAATGATACATCAATAAAATATATCAAAAGTATTCATATAAGGCCTAATTATTTTAATACATGATGTGTGTATATCCTGTGATGTAAATGTAAAGCCTTCATTAGAAGGCACTGTAAGAAATTTTAGAAGAAGAATTTGGAAAATGATTTGGGAAAAATGCCAATTTTGTGACTATTCCTAGTTTCTTAGTTGTAAATAAATGAAAGCATAAATATAAAGTATTATTGTGTCCGTTCGTTTTTTTTATCTCCCAGAACTGTTGTATCTAAATCATAAAAAAAGCTTTAATGAGAGCATATTCCACTTGGTTTATTATTATAAGTGTCATGACGGATATGTTTATAAAACAAACGGAATGGTTCTCAAAGGAATGACTCCATATAGTAATTCCAGATCGAAATTGAAATCCAGAAAATGAAAATACACTCATTAATGGCCATAACTCTTACTGGCGCCATCGCGTAGGATAACTGAAAAAACTCCTCCATCTTATCCTTCCCCATCTTCAGGTTAAACTCCTAATGGTTAGACATCCCGCAAATACCTTGTTGTGTGACGTTCAGCATAAACACACCGGATGATCCAGCGCAGGTACCAAAATGTGCTGTGCTCTTAATCATATGCTCACTTCACTAGGTTATCTAAAATGGCCGAATAAATTTTATAACAGGGAAATAAAGTTCTCTGAAGTATTTGTCATTCAAGCCAATTAATAGATAATTTAGAGCTAAGTATTCTAGGCACTAGGTCGAAATTAGCGCAACCTTAACAAGGTATCTGGCGCTGATTCCGTAACAGTAACGTTGAACGGAGAAATAATTTGAGTACTCATCACCCGTTTCCGATTATTAATGACGTTGATGAATAAAAATAAATAAAACCCAAGCTTTTACCTCCAGAAATATTAAGTAATTTAGAAAAACCTTTGGAGCGAGAATAAAATATGAGGGGGCAACTCAGGGATGATTGCTAAACATTAATCAACAAAGCTAGGGACAAAATTACTACTTGGCTTTCCAAAGAATTCAAAGTTTCCCCTAATGATCTTGACTTCTAGGGTAATTTTGTAGCACTCTTTGAATTACATGGTAAATGACAAGTATAACTTTAGAGAGTATTCAAATGTTTACGACAAAATCCGGAAAAGTGAATGAAATATCAATAGAAGAGTGGTTTAGGAAATCTGCATTTCAGGATTTCCCCTATTGTCTCTATCAAAGCTATCTTTACCAAATAGGAAATATACATTCTCAAGGATGAGAATTACAGAATCGTGAAGAAATCTATGCAGATATAGGGACAAGTACGTTCTGGAAAGTATAAGTATGACTTACTAACACTGTAGTAGTTATGTAGCAGAGGGGAAAGGGGAGGGTAGTCTTTATAGCTCATGTTGTATAAATTGAACTAAATATATTGAAATGGAAGACATTTGGCGTTGTTTTATAAGAATCTCATATGCGACAATTACTTCATGCACTTAGATATGACATACTCTTTAATAACACTTTGTCGTGTCTAATGAAATTTATCTGCATAAATGTACATAAAGAAATTCAGTAGTTTAAGGAAACATTTTCAGGCGATCATCGATTCATTTGTTTAGTAGTCATAGACGGAAACTAAAAAAGGTTTCAATATTTTTGTCACCGCCTGATTTGCATTTTAATAAAAGGTGACTTTGCTTATTAATTAGTTTACATGCTTGATTAAAAAACTATTCATTAAAATATCAGAATTATTTCAGTTTATACGTAAGGGCCAACGTGCTTCCTCCAAATATTCAATGAATGGCTCAATAAAACAGAAGATGAGGAAAATTACTTCTTAATTTTTCAATTGCAACATTGGATCTGATCAAGCTGAATCACACAAAGTTGCCATTAGAAATTCTTAATATCTATGTATCTTTTTCGTTTTATTACCAAAAACCGTTACATATTTTGCCTACGTGCTATTTTATGCTTTTACCTTAAAAATTGGATATTCATCACTAAAGTCATATTTCACCTTTTATTTCCAATCCTTTGCCCTTCTCCATCATAAAACGAGAGTATTTATGGTTAAAGTTTTCTGGTAAATGGGAATCGGGCATTCTTTTCAGAGAAATGACGAATAAATTAATAAGTAACTTTTTGTCTTTCTGTCGGTAACTGTCAAAAGAGAAATTTGTCATCTGAAATATGACAAATATTTTCCTCTCCGTGGCTGTTTCTAAAATTTATGATAACAGCGCACACTTTATAAGACTACTGTTGAGGGGAAACAAATACGTTCATCCCGAATGTGACACATGCATTTTTAATTAACTTTTCATGATTTCATACCAGCTCGCACGGTCACTTTTCGTCGCCTACCTTCACATTAGAACGCCACTGTCTCTCAACGCCATGCTTTTCTATCGCTATCAAATGTCTTCATTGTTACCGTCACAAAAGCTTCAAGTAGCCATGGAAATAAAATGAAAACCGCGCAAAGGGAGGGCAGAGGGAAAGAATGACTGAGACAGCTTACCACCATCAAAAATTTCCTGGGAAATTGAGACGCGCGCGTGTGCCCCCCTTTTTTTTGGCTTTTCACTCTCAACAGCCCCGACACCGACCTTTATCCATTCATATCGTTGAGCCATCCGCCAAATATTGTCACTATTAACCCTTTTGCGTCATTTTTTACATTTATTTTCTCAACGACTACGGGTATCTCTACCAATTTTGCTCGTGACGACAACGAGACCTTTCCGACCGGATTAAAAGGTGGTCACATTACTGACCTCAACGTTGGCCGAAAACTAGTGCTCTAAAAGCATCTACTCGAGTGAAAATAACGTATGAGTAAGAGTACCCTTCTCTAAAATAAAATTCAAAAATATAATGGTTTTGGGTAGAATTAATTTCAGCCTATAAGTTCAGGTAAAGAACGAAAAGATACTATAGGGAATAAAAACCATAGGCCCAAAGGTCCTCGTTCTAGTCACTTAATACAAACTGTATTCAATGTTTGTATTATATAACATCATTTATTATTTGAAGTAAAAATATCGATTACCGCTGAAATTTATATTTTACTTTGGCTGATGATGCTACAAGAAACTCATTTGGTATTAGGACCGCTTCAATCCTCAAGTTACGGGAGTTACAACTTGACGCATATTCCCATCAACAGTTATTTTCGGTGGTATAAATTTCATGAGTCCTTTGTTTGTCAGGCCATTTAGATGATGGACCTCCATAACTATGGAGACGTTTTTTCGTCGTCTTTCAGGGAGAAAGGTGACATATAACGACGACTTCCAGTCTTTAGAAAGACGCCTAAATAATGATGTCACCCTCGACTCACCCCAAGTTTTATGAGACCAAATCCATAAATCCAAGTGATAAAAAAAATAGGCTCGGTAATTCATACTATACTCTCTTAATGCTCTCCAGTTCAAAGAGAGAGCGAGGAAAAAATAGGAGTTCCCATGATTTTAATGCTTGAGGAACGATGAAGGGGGCGACTAATTATACGCTCACACAAAAAGATCTGTACGTCCCGCTACACAACTTATCCATGTCTTCCCCGCCTCTCGTGTCTCTAATTCTCTTCCTCCACCCTCGTGGTGGGCAACGCCGTGTTCCCGTGCCACTGCCTTCTCATGATTTCCTCCGGGGTTTTGACGTTTCCCTCCCTATTTCCACCCCTTCCCATACCACTCACCACACACCCAAATCCCCACTTTTCCCAGCAGTGGAGCACATTTACGTGCCCCTTGCCCCTCTTCCATCCCTTCATCCCACATCAACACCCGTGCCACGCCCCTTCTCCTCCCATCCCCACTTCCACCTGACTGTTCGGGAAATTCGGTTCCTCGGAGGAGAGAGTCCGGAGGTATAGTTGGCGGGGATAGATAAATAGGCGAGGGGTACTCAGGTGTTGAGAACACGTGTGGATGCACTATGAGGTGGAGGGCATTGGGGGATGAGTAAGCTCGTCTTGATAAACCTTTATCATAGAATACTTTCCCATGTCCTCTTTTTCTCTCTCGTTCTGTTTATTAGACCGAATCAACATTTTCCTATTTTTCCTCAGCCGTAGGACTAGATGAGATGCTTCATATTCATGAAGTATGATCAGGGCAAATATGTCACTGAGCCAACGTCGTCTGGGCCATGGCTGTCCCTTCGTCGTAGATAAATTGCTCTTTTTCATACGCTAATAATAAAATGCCAAAAACGTGGTTCGCCGTTGTTTTTTTACCATTCTAGTGGTGCAATTAATTCTTTATGCCGAGTTTTTGGATATTCATGATACATGAATCTTGGTGAGAAAATCCTTTACGCCATAAGAAGAATGATTTGCATGCGTATATTCTGTGAGTGCATTTATTCATTTTGAAAGTATATGAAGCGTCCTGGTCACACTTTAGTAAATATGTAGTCAATCTTGCTACATGAAAGAAAACAAAAACATGCTACAATTGGCGGAGAGAATGCAAGATCTAAATTAAAAAATCATGAGCTAGAAAAATAATCTTTAAGAATAGATAATAAGATACGACAAATTTTAATTAAAATTTTTGAAAGATACATATATTTTTATTTTTTAAAAATTTTTCACGGAAATCATTTACCAATTGCACTAAGCATTTCAAGCAACGGTTCAAGCAGAAACAAATAGGTTGCATGTCTTAAAAACGCTAACAGTACTAGGAAATAAGACATTAAATACCCGTAATTTTCTGATGTACAGGTAATAACATGCCTTTCTAATTTTGACCTGTAGTAACCTGTAACCTGTAATAACATGCCTTTCTAATTTTGAACCAATTCCTCAAGAGCAATCATTTGAAAATCACTACTGGTGATTTAAATTCTGGGAAATGAAGGAAAATAAGAGAGTAGAAGGAAAAGAGGATACTTTGCGAAAGCTTCCTCAACGGAAGAGTTAAAACGTATCATCCAGGAAAGAGGGCCACAAAATTAAAAAAATAGAAACAGACGCATGAAAGACGATATACCCTTTGAAGTTTCATATTTCATCCAACGTATAAATTGGATAAAATATCTAGGGAAAATCCTCAAGGAAAGAGGAAATAATCTTGCCTTACCAGGTGAACTTATATTGGAGTGCAATCCTATTGTTGTTTTACTGTCAAACATTCCCTATGACAGGACGTTAGAAAGACGGCCTTTTCATCAAGCCTTCTAAAACGCTCTTTTAAGAGACGATAGCTCGTGTATAAATCCTTTTTGCAATGGTGTTTTCCGCTAGAATCCTTTCATCCTTTTTAGTGCAAAGAGCCTCTTATGCTCCGACGCATTCCGTTACTGTACCAGTAAAGATGAATCCACCAATGTTTGTCACTTCATACGTACATTCTTAAGTTGAGTTGTAAGCATAGTGTTGAAATTTACTGTCATCATTTGTATCAAAGAAATATGCGTAATTTCTGATGATTTCATCTTTGATCAAATGGAGATACATAATTTTTCATACAAACACTAAATACTCAATCGCAGATTTGGAGTGGCATTTTAAAAGTAAATAATTTTTTAAAAAAGCAAAAAGGCATTTTGAGTATGGAAAACCATACTTTTAACCAAAGGATACATCATTTTTTGAGCAATCGCCTTTTCTTTCCCCAATCTCAGAAAATCTATCTGAAATTTGAGCAGACGCGATGTCGATTACTTTTGCATACAATCGATGACAAAATGCTGCGCTGCTCCGTGTCTCTCTAAATTCCCTTCCCAAACCCTTCCAATTCCTATCACGACCATTGCCTATCGGAAGAATTTTTTGTATTTTTTAGTCCTAACATTCGACAAATCCATAATGACTGAAATAAAGTTTATACTTTTCAGTTTCACTTTGATTACTGAGAGCATGAAATCGGAGTGCTTCTACAATGTCATTTCGAATGACATTTGTAACCTCTGGAAAAATTGAGATAAATAACTCTTCAAATTTTTCCAAGTTTACAGAAACTATTTGTCTGCAGAGAAAACAATTTTTTCTTATTATAAGAAATATGTACAAAACACCTTGGAGCTTTGTGAAATAATCTACGGATTATTTCCCCCATGTTATATACGTTTTTGAATTGCAGACTTCTGATTTTGGATTGCTCGGTCGAATAAAATTCATCCGGGTCTTTCCGGATTGAGTGGCGTGTGCAACCAATTTGACTCACTCTTGTTCACGTGAATACATTTCTCTCTGAAGACAAAAACCTCGAAGAAATCATGTAGATTCAGTCGTGCCGTAACGAGAAAGGACAGTTTGATGGAGGCAATGAAAGGATAGGAGGAGAGATGATTTTGAATGAGGGAAAAGAAAAGAGTAAAAAGAAAGTATGAATGAGGCTACCAAAGGAAAGTAGTGGCTGAGTAGACGGTAGGAGATGATCTACAAAGATGTGAAGGGGATCGAGATGGTGCGGGGGCTAACGTACTGGCTTCCCACCATGTAGGCGCGGGTTCAAATCCCGGCGGTGTTGAATATTTTTCAGAGGTATCTCGATCCCTACTTGAGGTGTTTTGTGGAGGGCACTTTGAGTGAGTACGCCGTCCGTCGGATGGGACGTTAAACTGCGGACCCCTTGGCGCCTTTCGTAAAGAGTAGGCTAATGCCGACGCCGGGTTTCTCTCCACCCTTCATCCTTTCCTATCCATCCCCTATGGCGCAAATGACCTTAGCTGTCGGTCGCCTCCCCTCAAAACTACTACTACCAAAGATGTGAAGGAGATTATTACGTGAGTTCAGAGGACAGCTTGTGGTAACCAATTGTCACAGACCAGTAGTTGATGATGGCGGGCGGTAAATATCCTAAGGAGGGTATTCCTTAAATTTCCACCGCAAACTTATTATATAACCGCCAACTACAATAGGAAGGATGGGGAGTCCCCCTCTCAGGTACCGGGCGAATTTATGAGGCGGGCCCACAAATAACACACACACACATACGCCGAACACTTCTTCCCTCGGGGCTCCCGCCGTCTCCCCCTCCAGTCTTCCTCCTCATCCTCATCACTTTTACCTCCCACGCTCCTTCGTTTTTTTCCCTCAGCTCTCCTCACACTCCCTCTCTTTCCCTCACTTCCCTCCCGCCTTTCTTGCCATCCGTAGCCGCCTCGGGTGATTCGGTACGGCGCCCCCTGCGGTTTCTCCTTCCCTCTGCTCCGTCCCCGCTCTCCTGTTCCTCCTCCTCCGATCCCTACCTCCCCCACACTTCTCCGTTGAGAAGAGGGCGGATGCAACGAGCGACCGCTACGGAAACCTTGGTCTCACAAATCATGCCGCTTTCCCCCCCTCCCCTACATTCCCCCACCCAGGGCTTCTCTACCCCGCACGAAATTTCACGGCAGATAATAGGGGAGAGTCGGGTGGTTTTACGAGGAGAGGAAAGTAGGAGTGGGGAGGGAGGGAGAAGAATCACGACGGTAAGGAGATGGAAATGACGCGAAGATAGTGAACACTGACGTGCAACTACATCTGAGAATAATGGGGATGGGTGATGGAGTCGGAAAGGACGGAATATAAAATTTAAGGGGAGGAAATAGTCAGGGTGTTTTTTTTGCCTTTCTGCGAGGCGGATACGTTCCTTTGAACAAGTTTTTCTGACAAAATGTCTGGAGTTGTCTGGAAAAGCAGACTGGAAACAAAAACCTTTGCAACGAAAAAGCATGAGACGCTATTTCGAGCGATGGCTAAGACTGAAGAGAACTGCACAAATGAAAAGTATTGGCCAATCATAAAGATGCAAATGTTACTTTTTACTCAGTATTTTCCAAACACGCATAAGTTCCGTCAAAAATACTCAGCAAAAAAGGATTAAAAATTAACAAACCTATGGAAAAATTGGACAATGCAAGTGGAAATCAGGTGACGTCCGAGTAAATGGCAACATTTGAATCCTTACGCGGTGAGCAATTTAAGTACAGTGCTTCGTACGCTGAAAGATGATCAACTATAGGTCTTTTAGTTTACAATGGGTTAATTTCGACGGAAGATGTCTTTCCGTTCTACTTCTTATACTCCAATATTCTACCAATCTCCATTTACCCACATATATATTTCCCTTCATGCGACCGACTTTATCTCAGTTGAGGGTCTTCTTCCCTAACGATCGCTTCCACGAGAGTACATCCGTCACCAAGTCGAGATTTTATTCGGATTCTCCGGGCGCTGGCAATGTGTGCACTACTTCGGAATTACAATTTCGAGAACTACACGGTTCATAGTGGTGAGCCCCATCTGTTTCATCTATCTTCAAAAATTCTCTTCGCTTAACGGTTATCCAAGTCAGTAGCGACGCCACTGATTTCAAAGCCAAAGACACGGTATAGAATTACGCGTCGCGAAGAAACAAAACCTCTTTGTATTAAATTACGAAGTGTTACACGGAGACGGTTTCGTCCCCGGGCCCGAAGGATGCTGGAATGGGAAGCGGCAATAAGATAGATGATCTCATGAAGTGCCAATTATGCGTGGGAATTTATAGGCGGGAGCAATGTTGATCCGAAAAAGAATGAAGCGGGAAGGAGGAGAGCCCTTTCCTCTGATAACTCCAGATGCTACTACTTCAAACGTAATTATTTCGTTGTAACTGTTGTTTGATATTTTTAAGCACTTTTTGTCTAAAAATAAAATTCTGCACTATTTTTAGCCAGTTTTTAAGATCAGTAATCTCATAAAATTAAATTAACTCGGACCCTCTTTATTTCACTTGATTACTTTTTTACGTAGAAGGAATCCGGAAATGAGTATGTAATCATGGCGAACAATTAAAATTTTCCTTTGAATTTAAGGTTAAATAAAGTCAATTTGGTATGACAGAGGGCCATTCTTAAGTCAACTCTACTTGAAGAATATTGCGTTTCCCGGCGATGTTATCTCTAAAATAGAGCCCCACGATTATTCCGTGAGGATAAAAATTTTCTGCGAATATATTTCAAAGTTATCTACAAAAATAAATTAACGAAGCTGATCCTTTAAGGGAAGAAAATTTCATAGAAGCCTTACGAAATATTTATTTATTCAGTATGGAAAAGATACCAAAAGAATCATATGCTAAAATAAACAGCTTAAGAAGTATAATAATATCATAGGAAATTTGCAAATACTGCGCTTTATAATGAGCTCAATAAAAGATAGACACCCACATAAGACATAATTATCATTTATCAAAATTAATTTAGGATTGATTAGACTATATATTTCGGATAAATAACTACAGGCACTCCAATATATGAGTAGTTTAGCGGGGGAGGGAGGAAATGCTGACCCTTTGGCGCTGTACCAATTGTAGCTCATCAACGCTTTATATTAAAGCCACGACTACCAATACTAATTTTCGGTATGTCAAACGCTTCATGCTCCTGATTACCATTTCTGCCAATGATAAGTTTTTCTACCAGAGACATGTAGAGAAATAGAATTAATAACACGAACGAAATACCTCTCGCAGAATATTTTTAATGCTCATTTAAAGCTCCGTGTAAAACTATTGTTGCGTTCATTAATGGATAAAGGAAGACGCCCGAACTTTTTCTGCCCCAAGGCGACGATTTGACGACTCAATGAATAATAACAACTACACTATTCCCTTCCGCGTGCATATGATTACACACGATTCACAATGGACTTGAGTGCCGCTTGCATCCCATGGGCAGCGAACTGGTCAATGTGCCCACACCGAGCGAAAAACTGGGCAGGCAGGGATCCGCCACTGTTCTGGCTTAGACACCTTTCTCCATTGTGCTGGGTGATAAGCGGTTGCTCCCGCAAACTGGAACTTCGGCCTTGGGATTGAGTATCAACTATGCACGACTAAGCTGTAGCCGACAAAACAATCCTCACCTGTTATAGAGCTTTTGCACGTGCCAGTACCGGATCGATTGGAGAAAAAAACTCATTCGAAAGGTTTCATGAAGAACACCCTTACGATGACGCAACTGGCCAACTAACAGATGCGCAGTTGAGTGACTACATGCAGGTCTTGCGGAGAGAAAAAACGAAAAAGCTCTGCAGAAGTCGATAAAAACTCCACCATTTATGGATCTAATTTAACGTGATAAAGTCAAAAGAAGTGAAATTGTGAGGGAACTACGATTACAAATACTTTTGAAAGTTGTTTATGCCATGTAAGCTGCATTTTTATTTTCTGTACTTCCTTGCCATCAGTTCTTCATGAAAACCATGTAATATTAAAGTATCTTTTTTAAAACGAGTTGACGAATGGATTATATATACTCCATTTTATTCAAAGGTGATGAGCTAAGAGCATTTTGAAAAGGTTGCCGCACAGCACCAGCAACCATTTCTCTCGTGGTCGCGCATCAAGCTGGTGCGAATCAGGACAAAACTGTTTAGATGATAATTTGGTAATAATAAAAATAAAAAAGACAATATTGCATATTTTGATTTTCATTGAGTTCACAAAATAAGGCTAATGAGGGGGCTACTAAAAACAGCACGATGATGAAAAAACAACGAAAAACCTATAAGAAATGTAATGCATAAAATCACCTTAGTTACACCTGCCAAATTTCATTGTTCCGCACCCCCAGTGATATTACTCATAACATCATGAATAATCTACGTAATAGTGTTGACCTTGGCATTCTTGAATACAAAATTGTTATGGCATAACCCACACTCGATTTAATTAACGCTGTGCGTGATAATGGCATCAAGTTAATTGAGTCAGAGTAATGGCGTCCGAGGAAGTAGGAAACGAAGTACGATTCCTCTCCCTGAAAGATTTTTATCCTTTGGTTTTATGAAATCTTCACTCGTTTAAGAAAATATAGTATGCTCTTCTTCGTGACACAAAAATTTTCTAATTTATCAGAAGGCTTGAATGACAGGGTAAACAGTCTCATTGAGTTTAAGTTGCATTGCAAAATACGATAGAAATGGCAAAATGAAAATCATAACGATAAAAAATAAACTATCAAAGGTTATCTCTTTGTAAAAGTTACGACAGAGTAGTTTAGAAATATTCATTCGAAGATATCAAGGGAGAGATGAAAAATGTGTGGACGGGAAAATGTTCCACACGATAATCCTCTGTATGTTGGATGGAGATATTCGGAAATACTCGGACGTCCCCTCCTCATAAAAACAGGTGCACACACAAATGCAAGTGGGTGGAAAACGAAATTAAAGAAGGTCGTGGAAAAAAATTTCCCATTTGAAGTCACATCATAAAAGAGATCAGGTGGCGTACTCGGGAATTGCGATTTCCATGCCGAGGGCGGAAGGAGTGACTGCGAGTATTCTCGCGGGAAGGAGTCTCGAGATGTGGGTGAGCAAGTGGGAATGTGGAAACTGAGACGGGAGAAGAAGGGAATTGGGAACAGCAAACTAAAAAAGTGTCCATTTCATAAAAATCGATCTTGCGTGATGCATTCGTTTGGCGAAGAGGAAATATGACTGATGTTTCTACTTGTAACACAAGATATCTCTTTTAGCGAAATTCGAAAAGCTTGAAATGAATATCCTGAGTTCATGATTTACAAGCCGGGTTAATATGCTCCGACCAACCGACCAGTAAACATACAATATACATTATTTTTACGATTATTTTGCTTAATTTCAAAAACTGACTTCACTTTCACATCAGGCTACTTGAAGTATAAAATATCGGCCAGTGTTGATTGGAATATGAATATCTACATATTAAAAAAAACCATAAACACAGTAATCAACCCGAAGGTCGGTTTAGTAGGTGATGGTAGAGATCACCCAGTACTAAGCCCTATATAGCGTGTGAAATTCACACATTAGCGTAGGGGGGCCAATTCCTTTCCCTGTGCCAGTTATGGTTTCCCAGGAAGATCTGGTATCCGAAAAATCACATAGCTTGGGTGGAGCTGCAGGTGCCCAGAGTGCCTTGCCCGGGAATCGAAACCGGGACCCTCTGATCAGCAGTCCAACGCTCTACCCACTGGACTACCGCGACCCACTTATCTACATATATGATCCGGTAAAGTACACCAGAAGCCTAAGCGAATATAATTTCTTTTCAAAGGGAAGTCAAATAACTCTGGTTTAATAAGCTTTCACTTAGTCATGACTTGTCAGGAGCGTCACCTCATCGTTAAGCAAGGGATAGCTCAAGGGCGTTCATGCGGAAGGTTAGTCGTGTTTTGCGGTCTCCAAGGCGCCGAAGCGGTGGGTGAATTGGAGGCATGGGAAGCTGAGGATCGCTTATCGGAACAGCGTAGTTTGAGAGAATGTGCCTTCCCGACCCCCCTCCATTCCTCCCACGACCTTTTACCTCTCGATTCATCCTCTTCAGCGATGCTCCGTGAAAGGAGAGGGTGTGAGACTTTTCGTCTACTCCGTGAGACCCTAACCCAGTCCCCATCTCGTCTCCCTTGCTTGTTTAGGCTGTAATTCTGAAAGGTCCCGACCGAAGTGACGAAAGGAGGAGAGAAAAACTCTTGATTTAGTTAAAGTTGGTGTGGCGAGGTTCGGGGACGGCGGGAGACGAGGGAGTGTGGGAGGCTTAACCTTTACTGGATGTCGCCTCCCCTACCCTCCCAATCTTTCTCTCCGACACGCTCCGCTTTTGACAAGCTCAAAGCCACCGCGTGGGTCGGTGGGCGAGCTCTCGAGCGCGTCCGCAGGAGTGTTGTGGAAGTGGGGGGGGGTCGTTTTGATGATGATGCAAGGGGGAGTGGACGGAAGTGAGTTGGGGAGTGGGCGGAAGGAAGTTATTTTTTGACCCACGCGGTATCACGCCTGGAGGGCGGGGATTTTACGCAGGATCAAAGGGAAATGATTGCACCAGTCGACCTTCGCCACGCAGCACGGGAACATCGTCCTTCTCAAAAGCGGTTAGAACAAAATTCATAATATTATCTTGATATGATGGAATGGTCAGAAAGATAATTTTTGTTTTAATCAATCTAAAAATAATTAGGTCATGATGATTTTATTGGACTGCAAAATAAATGATTTTGCTAGTGGACTCCTTCACTAGAATGTTAAGAATAGCAGCTGGAAAAAAGATTCCCAGGCCACAACTTCTGGAATACCTAAGCACATATATTAATTGCTGTCCTATTTCCATAAATTTATTAACTTAGGAAACGTTTTAATCGTTATCAGAATAGGCTACGAGTAATACCATTAAAGTCACAAGCATGAAAGAAACTCTTGGTAAGAGCATTGCTGGTTACTTATTAAGACAGTTATATCCGACGCTTAAAGAGATTTATAAATTTATGCAATAATATATAGGTAAATAGGTTTTATAATAACAGACATTGTGGACAACGAAGTCATACGCACGATGAGATAGGGAATTAAATTTACACCATACCCACGTTCATTTCACAGATCATTTTTTACGCGTAACCGCGTTCATTATTAAAGGATGTAATGAATATCTTTTTGCTCAATACGTGGCGGGAAATAGCCAATCACAAAAAACCCCTCTCTGGTTTTTTATTGTTTAAATTTATCAATGTTCGCCTGTCGTTTGTCTTTCCGATCACTATAATGTAACGTGACTTTTACTTTCTTAGTTCATTGAAATGAATGCTGAAAATGTAGATATTCACAAATATCAGGTTAATATTGGGTTCCAAAATAGAATATCTTATCGTGTTGTGCCAATGGCTTGCAAACCATGTGCGAGTATATTAGCCATTTTAATTAGAAAGTTTCGGAATTATTTCATCGCGTACACCTATTTTTTCCATATTTTGATGCAAACTGTGACTTTGATGAATACGTACTTTATATTTCAACTGAGACATCTTATGGAAAACTATATATTTTCAGTAAATTTTAAGAAAAAGCTTTAAAAATTTGGAAGTATTTTGTTCCTACACACACACATACATGGAATAAAGAGATAAAAGAGGAATTACCCCTCTCGTATCAAATATGTAACGAAGATACGACAGCAATTAATTGCACGTGACACTCGCCTGGTTCTTCCTGTCCTGCATGAACTTTTATCCCATCAAATTTGGGAAAAATAAAATTTTACCGGATTTATTCACCACATAAGTACCTGCCTTGGCGTTAATTCTCATGCAAAACCTTAGACAAGCACGCAAATCCTTTTAGTTCCTTCTTTATGGAGCCATCCATAAACCTCAACTGCGACCACGGTGAAATAAAAAGGAAACGAGGGTTGGGACCTTAATTTTGGAGCCATTACCAGCGACCTTTGGGAGACGACGCCCAATTTTAAAGTGTGCCTCGGTACGCATGTAAAGCGTCATATACGACGCCATTCGGCGCTTTGTCTTTAGTCTCAGAGCCCCGAGATCTAAGCATTAGTCTCCTTGACCATGACGCTCCCCCTAAACGCCCCGCTCACCCCGCACTGGACAGAGTCAAAGATCTCGGACGGTTCGTCGGGGACCCAGTGCGTGGACGGCATTCCCTCCGCCCCCCCCCCGGATCGTCCCTGAGGCCCAAGAAATTTCGCCCGCGTCATCACACGCGATACACCGCCTGCCCATCAGAACGACGAGGTGAAGGGATGAGCGTGCGTCCCCTTACTAACTACGTAATTAACACCCAATCATTGTGCCCCCCTTAATGGGTAGATATAAGCTGTCACTTTGCATGCACCGTCTCCTCCCAGTGATTTACTTCCGGTGGGTCGTGCGAACCGGGTAGCCGCTTCTCTTCAACCAAGGCCCCATCCCGCCCGTCCTAACCACCCCCTCCCGCTTAAAACCGTCACACGGCTTTATTAATCGAAACTCCCTTAGGCCAAGAGGCGAGGCACGGAGAGCGAACGGACCTCCCTCCCTGGAAGGGGGGGGATGAGCAGTGGTGTTTTGGAGGTGAGCAGGGGCTGGAGAGTCTCCTGGAGGGCATTCGCCATCTACCTCCCGCTCCTACCGCGAAGAGGAGACGTCCATTTGCCCTCCCCTCTCCCTTCCCCACAATGCGGATGGATTCGTTACAGGAATGCGTCGCGATGGAGGGTCAGAGCGAAGCAAAGCGAAGGGAGGGACGGATTCCGTCTTGGCGCCGCGGCGTTCCGGATCGCAAGAATGTTCAATGCCTCAATGAAGGGAGGCCGGAGCAATAGTAGGCTAGTATTATTTTTCAAGGACGGGGGTTCGATCGATGGAAAATCACTTTCTTTTTACATATTCCGGTCGAAGCTAGGAGACCTGGTGGATCCAAGGGGTTGAATGGCTTTTGTGACTCGGATGGAGACCGTCCAAACCTGTTGTTTTGCGGAGATAAATCCGTACATTTCCCCCAAAAACATTAATCGATACTTTTGGCGTCTTTGGCGCCTTGCCGCCAAAGCAGGCGTCATCACTGAGAATGGTTTACCTAACTTATATGCTTCACATCCCACTTCTTTCCTTCTACTACCATGCAATTTCCGTAGAAAATGGACTCTTGCATAACTGGGTGAAAATATTTCATATTAGAACGTTCAGCAACTGAAATACTTGTACACCCTGAAATGTCCTCAGTAGTGTTTTCTATCATTATTTAGCTTCCATGAAATCTGATTTATTCTGCCTTCCAAAGCTATAATTGTGCTCTATCAGTTTTTTATTATCAAACGATTGATAATGAAAGTAAAATACAGGTACTATAAAGTGGTGGGCTTTGCGGGGTGTTTTTCCACTCTCTTAACCTCACTATATTTACTTTACATTTACAAGCAGAAGTTTTACTCACACGGAAAACTATGAAGTGTTTTTTAAATGTAAATATTATAACAATATGATAACAAAATTTAATGTATATTAAAATAATTGCAAATATTTACAATGGTAAATAAAAAATATTTCTTCATAAAAAAATAACGGTCTTTCCGGAAGGTTTTGCGGGGATTAAGAACACCAGAAATGAAGCTGTTTCACACGGTCATGATTTGCATAATTTGTACCCTCTATTACGATCATTACGTATTTGCAACACTGCTAACATAAATTAAACAAAGGAAAAATGGTTCAATTGTGAAAAGGCACAAGGGCAAAAAACAGATAAATAAATTGTAAGGATGTAAACAACATAACACTAATCAAGTCATATTACTCAAAACTATTTTTGTATCCCAAAATGTTTGCAGGTTGTTTAAATCTGTTGCTAACATTTTTTTGCTTCACAAATTATGAAGAATTATTTACACATATCATTCTATTTTATATCGATAGTAACTTTCTTTGCAATGATCCTTCCTCCCATAGTATTTGACATGTTTACATTTATTTTGTATGCTATTCAAATTCCTACTCACACGTACCACAGTAGTTCCTAATAGAGATTTATTTCATAAAATAGTCAGCTAATTATTTAAATAAATGAGATTTGACGCTGAAAGTAGAACGAGGCTTTCAATAAGACGAATTATTAATATATTTATTTCAATTTGTATTTTGCGGCTCCTTATGTTTTAAATACAATATTATATTTTCAATGATAAATCCTTCTGCTAGACACTTAAAAGAGATCTTAAGGCATCATTATGAGTAACTTATAATTTGTAATCTATGTAATGAAAGATTATCAGTGAAATATAGTTTAGGATACCATGTATTATACTTTTGCCCACACGTATAGAAATTAACGAGCATTAAATATATTTTAAGCGTTAAAAATAAGAGAATTAAAAATATTATGTTTTAAATGAATGTTGACAATACATTGTGTAATTGTAAAAAACATGTTTCAACATAGTTTTCGCGGAAACAATCCAACAAGCCAGCTTGAAGTTCATTCCCAACTACCTGGGAAATGCTCTTGCTAAGAGTCAAAACAGTAGTGACTACTTATATAAAATATAGGTAAATTTTATAGGCAAATGGACGTTGGCTTGGGATCATATCATTTAAGGAGAGAAAAGTACATCAGAAGGTTATAAGTAATGTTAACCGGCGAGATTTCCCTTTCTTTTAATTAGAACACGGCATATTTTTCGTTCTAACTACATTATTGTAATACTGTATAAACAAACGGCTCTAAAATCCATAACGAATGGGTGGCATTTGTACGTGAAAGCTTTAATCACCATGATGCGGACGTCTTTATACCCTAAAAGCCACGCCATAATCCTTCCACGCCCTTCCCCCTCCCTTCCTCTCTCCACCCACTCCGCCCTGCAGCAATTTCCCTGCCCGAGTCCTCACGCGCATTCCCCGTTGCCAAGACAACGTCGTTTTTAGATTGAGGATCCGAGTCAAAACGAAGCAAACGAGATACGGGGTGGAGTCAATATTACCTATTACCGTGAGTATTTAACGTCAATTCCTCGGACGAATCGTGGTACTAGTTTTATTCCCCGGGGGCTGATGTGATGTGCGCTCATCTTACGCCTAGGCCTAAAATTGTATTAAATACGAGATGGAAAATCAGCGTCTATGCGAGCATTCGAGAAAAACCACTAATATAGCACGTGGAACGGCAAACGAACCTTCACGGAAACGGAATCAGGGATGAAGAAAATTATGAGGGAAAATGGCAGGGCGGGAAGAGAGAGGCTAATATCAATTTAATGGAGTATATGAAGTAGTACATTCAAGATAACGGAAGGGAATACTAACTTTACCATGATTCTCAAAGCCTATTTTAACAATAAGAAGTCGACTGAGAACTTCATAGAAGCTACTGGTAAGTTACACACCCCCACGGCTTGTACTCTAATGTACCTATAAGGACTTGCAAGCAACAATTTGCCTCTGCGGTAACCAGTTATTGTCATAATGACTCAAGGTAGAGCATCCACCCGGTAAGAGAATCCGCCCGGAAAGTGGAAAAATCCGGTGTTTGAGTCCCGGTCAAGGAAATATTTTTACTCTTGTGATCCGTTCGATTCCACCTTCCCCACCTCTCCTGTGTTCGTCCTTTTTGTGTGTTCCTATCCGTTATCCTTACACACACACACACACACACATATATATGTGTGTGTGTGTATACATATGAATATATAAAAATTATGTGAAAGTCTCACGGATATGAATAATAATGTATATGCAGTTAGCTCCAGCGAACAGAGACAAAAACACAGAAACAAGAAAAGAAACCAACTAGCTCTCGAATTTTCGGTGGTCCAAGCAACCTTTCTCAAGGAAGAGAAGGAAGGGATTCATTGTCTTTGTTCGCTAGTGCTAAATTGATACATATTATATGTATATATATATATATATATATATATATATATATATATATATATATACATATATATATATATATATATACACACACACATCCGAAATTCGTCGCGAAAAGCTCTGAAAAGCACTAATTCACGATTGCATCCGAAACACACATGGCGGGTCGAAGGTTTTCCGGTGAATTCGATCTAAGCGGAGGACATTAGCTTGTCCGGGCTTGACCCACATACCGACGCAAGAGTTTTGCATCCCAAAATTTTACGAGAACATCCGAGTGAAAACTCCGACGGTGGATCATTTTACGAGAGCCTGGGCGTCACCTCCGGGGATTCGAGAAATAACAGCGTCGCCTTCTCCGGGGCAACCCGTGCACCCTCACACGTCGCCTTCGTTCCCACCTCCTTCTTCGCTTCCTCTCTTCCCTAGCCTCTCCTTAACCCCCCTATTCGCCATTCATTTTCTCTCTCCTTGCACTCTCCTCCTCCTGCCTCCCACCACCGCTTGGCTTGACCCCCCCTTATCCCTTCCGCGGCACACAAGCGACTCCTGGCGCAATGCGCCTCGCAGTGGAAATGGAAAGTCGATTGTCCACCCACACCCTTCGTCGTAGCGACGGAATTTTTATCCCTGCGTGTTTGTCTGGGCGGAAATTTCGATGGCGTCAATTCATTTTACACCTCACGCGGCTGGAAGAAAGGAGGAGGGGGATGGGGCATCCCTGTTTCGCGCGAGGCTTTCAAATATCTTGGTCTTTTTTCATTTATCTGCTCCCCATTGTACTACTTCGTCCGCTGGTGATTGCGTAGTCGCGAAAAAGCCAAGACGCCGCGGCAAAGAAGTGGAAAGGGAGCGGGTGGGGTGTTGAAGGGAGATGGGAGTCTCGCCTCGTCAAAGCGGGCATCCGAGCATCAAACTGCTGGGTTGGAGCGTTCGCTGGGGTTTCGTTAAGGCTTCGGCAATTCAAACTCCTTATTCCGTTTGCAAAGGTTTCTTCAATTTTCACCAAGACCTTTTCCGCGTTGGATGGGTCTCAAGAAAGGCTTTCAATCCTCAAGTAAAGCTGGCTAAGATTCTCTGATGGACGCCGATGCACGCGTGTTCTTAGAACAAGAAATGTAGATCAGGAGGGAATAGAATGAAAAGAAATGGTTTCTGAGCCCACTCTTATAAATACAGGAATACCACAATTTTATATCGTCCATTTTCTAATATAACAAGTAAAGTGAAAAATTTGCAGTTGTTATGCTTAATAGAAATTTTACAGATTCCGTTTCCATTTTACGCTGCACTATAAGCGCTTCGAGTATGTCAATATAAAAAAAATCGTCCATGTTGCTGCTGATCATTCAAATACTGAATTGTCCCGGGCGGTGTGCATGTATAATATAAGGACGGCTATCACTGACGGTAATTATTTGTGCAAGATAATGCTCTTTAACTGAATAAAAATCTTCAATCTCGTTAGATAATTATTAGATTTAACTTCAACGATAAAGTTGATGAGAATATGACGAATTCACGAATTTTTCATGAAATCAACCGAAGGTTTCATAAAGTTAACAGTTTCAGGCTTAAATTTGTGGAATTCCTTCATGATGAGGGTAAAAAATAAGAGAAACTTAACACTTCCACACACTTTTAATGTTCTACGACCATGGTTTCGATGCTGCGCACCCATCATCACCTGATGATGTTGCGCAGTAACGAAACCCTGGTCGTAAAACATTAAAAGTGTGTGTAAGTGTATAGTTTACCTTATTTTTTACCCTCATCAAGAAGGTTTCATGATTGCATTGGATAAATAGTGAACAGTAACCTACACCAATGGAAACCCTTATAAGACAAGGGTTATTGTGAACATTTTCCAAGTTCACATCCATTTACGATATTTAGCTCAGTATTGAGTAACACCCATTGAAATTTCAAGGAGATATTATTTGTATACAATATTCCTTCAATCGGAAAGAAATTCTTTTGGCATATTTCACAAAATGGTAAGTGACAGGGCAAAAAGTGAGAAGAACATGAGGTCAAAGGGAATACTTCTTTCCACTGAGTTTGGGAATATGGGAAAACTTCCTCTTTTAATCGTTTAAATACACGCTTGCGGGAAATGAAGACATTCTACCTTTCAAAAGGATCCTCTTTACGGGACAGGTCATGCGCTGCAATGGTGATTATTGCTATTGCTATTGCCTTATTGCTATTACTGTGGGGTGCATATCTATCTATCGCCGTTTCTATTAATGCCAATAATTTTAACAAATTTCACCGACCAAACTAGTAAGAACCTCTAAATGTATTTATAATTTATTGTGTATAAATTTAAATACTTTAAGGTAACACGTGGACTAACTTAGATGAATGCGTTATAGTAATTAATGATAAATTATTTCAGAAACAAGAATATCTTAGAGGCCATAAATACAGCACGTCTGATGAGCTTTGGCAATTTCCATTAAATTGCATGCAGGAACAAAAGCGACGAGGTTGTCGTAAATAATGGAACAACTTATAACACTTTCTTACAAAATAATAATATGATATTTGCTATGCTTCCAAATATTAAGGTACACCAAATAGGTAACAATTTAATTAAAGTTTAAATTTGAAAATCATCCCTTTTTCGATTTATGCAACTGCGGTTACAACACAATTCTGTACTTACTTGCTGGAGATTGAAAGAATGAGGGCCAGTATAATTAAAATTACACAACCAGGGGTCAAATTCAATTTATCTTAATACATTCTATTTGGAGACAACCCAATTGTTCTTCTCTGTATTTAGAATTCAATCTAAATCATGCCAGCGGGTTAACTTGATTACGTGTCGTAACTGATTTAAATTCACGAGGTGTTGGCACAGACAGGGATTTTAAAAAAATACCTCATCAGCCCACATTTCATTCTGCCTCATGCATTTCGTTAATGATCAACGCGCTTTGGTAGATGTATCCAGCTGGTGCACGCCGTAGGATTGCAGCGCCAAAGAGGATATATTTGATTATGCCAATTAAAAGTCCAGAGAATTGATGACAGCTAGAAATTCCGCAACATTGGACTAATTATAAGTCGGATAATACACCATTATTTATCACGAATGGAAGTTGAATTAGGCAATATATGTATAAATAAAATAGTAATCTCTAAATACCATGCTTCATTATAGCGGGGATATTTTCTCCCTTGACAACGGGATGGGTGAAGAAAAAATAACTTTCCGTTACTCATTCAAAAAAGCAGCATTTTTGCACCTACAGTATACTCGTCTCGCTAGCCTGGAATTTAATCAGTTTACACTGCTCCCAGGTTAAATAATCCACATGTTTACTTCAATTATCTCGGTTCGAAACTCTTGACCGTTTAATAAAATAAAAGGTTATCATATAATTTTACAAGAGTAATTTGCGAATTTAACAGAGCAATTTTTTATCAATGATGTATCATTTCTAGCGCAGTTATGGAACAAAGAATCTAAGAATAAGTAAATAATAAGAGAATTTGCCTCAGTTTGAATAATAAGGGCCTATCTTCCAGTCTATTAAAAAGCAATTTTTGTTAATTTCATTTCCAGTCTAAATTCACGAAACTTATCAATTTGATCTCTTTATCAATAATTCATGTATGTAAAACAAAGTTTATTTGACTAAAAGAAACGCACTTAAATTAACATGCTTAGATTTAAGCTTCGGATAAAGTAATATAAGGGACAAAACTCTTATCAAATGGTATCCTATTCCTACAACTGAAATATTTGCTTTTAGTGAATTTGATTTTGAGACTTCGCGATTACCATCCAATTTCATGTCAGGAAAACAAAGGTGACCTGCGTGTTGTATATTTGATGATGGTACCCGAACTCTTATGAGTGGCTTAAGGGAAATATGCTTTAAATGGAATTTAACCTTTCCCCTTTATTTAAATTTCATAAAAGAAACATATTGTCAATGCCCGATCCAACAACATTTCCGTTAACATGTAAATTTATTGACCAGATGATTGTGGTGAAAATTAGAAACGTAAAACATGTTATAAACCATTTTAATACTTAGAATTAATAGATTAATATGAAATTCTAAGGTTAAGCATTCTTGGGTACAAATTCAGCTCCTTTCTGTCGTAGAGAGATTTTGAATGCGGGCTCATTGGTTGTGGTAAAAATATTACCGTACGGCTTAATCTAATCCTGATATCTACCAGAGTTCTCTAAAATTATTACAGCGTAGAAAAAGTTAAAGAAAAGTAACGGAGATTAGAGGGGTACTCCTGTAAAACATATTTATTAAATAAAGAAGGACATAGAAAAAAAATTCTGCTGGTAACAATAGCTCGACCACACGTAGCTTGAGATGAGAAAGCGGGAAGAATGAATAATTTATTCCGGAGAAGAAAGAAGCCACTGGAAGGAAGTACAAAGAGCTGTCAAATGGTTGGGGAAAGACAGGGAGGTGGCAGAAGAAATTAATAGACATCAGTAAATGTGGACGGAGGAAATTGAGAGTCGGAAGATCCTTTAAGGGTGCGGCAGAAGGGAAAATATTCTGCGTGCGGACAGGAATGCCATAAAAATTGGTGATCATTAGAACATGTATTAACTTCCGGGCGCCGTCCATAGCCTATCCTCAATCGATACCTCTATCTTTTGCATCTAATACTAAGGGGTTACACAAATAATAAACGGCAACTGGGACCCTTGGGGGACGGTGTCATCATGGCAACCCCAGCAAAGAGAGACTACAAACCCGCTTCTCATTTATTTTTGGTGCTCTCAAAAATTTAAGGTATGGCGAGGTTAATTTTGTTAACATAGCCTTTTAAACCTACAAAAAATACGGGTTGGAATCAAATGGCATCCTATTAAAAGGTATGTATAGAAAAACAGAAGGTAATGATTAATGAGGAAGCTTCGTATGCCTTTTTCTCCTCACCATTCTCCTATATTTCAAATGGGCCGGCGCTCATGCAGAGTGTCAATTAATATATTAGATAAATTTCAAAGAACGGCCACCAGATTTGTCAAATTTGCTGCTAAAGAGAAAGGGTCCAAAGAGCTTTATTGCGAGTAGAATTACCCCTCCAATCATGAGGACAGCTAAAAGATTGAGGTTTAGTAGATAATATTATACTCTCATTTCCGCGGATATCATATCAGCATTCAAAATAAAAAAAATATTTAAATTTTGAAGAAGAATATGTTATTACGCGACTAATATTACAGTGCTAAGACAGTGTAAGATGATTTAAGTTTCTTCTTACAGAGGAAAGAAATTACCGGAACGGCGCACTACATTATCATCATCCTAACAGTCAGAGAAAAAAGAAATAATAGGCTTCTGCAAAGTTATATTTTATGTTTATTTAATGTTTGTTCTCCCTTCTAAAAAATCGCGTTAAGAGAAAAACCAGGGTTGTTCAATCTCATCATGCTGAGAAACTTAGTTTATTATAATATAAGTTGAAAACAGGATGCCAAAACTTTTGTGACATTATTTTAAAATCAGATGCATTTCATTTTAAGGATACCTCATGAAGAAGTTCATATTTCTCTACAGCATTGCCTAATCCATATACTCGTGAAGGCTCGCAGCATATAAAACGAAATAGTAATAAAAAAAGAAGAGACTCGAATGACAACATCGTTTTACTTCTGCCTATCTCTCTCTCTCTCTCTGCCTCCCTTCGGAGTGGGAACGGGAAAAACAGTTCGCTCCCCGTTCTCCGAAAATGTTTAGTCGAAATACGGAGCATCACACACTCGGCGGGGCGCGCCTGAGGAGGAAGGAAAGTGTGAATGCGACGATGTAATGAAAAGGAAAGAAGAAACAACACTCGTCGGAGGGGAGCTGAATGGAGTTCATTAGGACAGCTGCGGATGGGGAGGTTGTGTGTGTTGTCTTGGCGTCCACCAGGTGGGGCAGCGGGCCTCTGGGAATGGCACAGCTGTGGCGTGGGAAAGGGGAGGGAAGGGACACGGACGTGATGGGAGATGTGCGGACGGGCGTGAAACGCGGATCACGTGAAGGAAATGCTCCCAGAGGAGGGGAGATAAAGGTGGCAGAAAGGGAAAGGAACGTGGCGAGAAATCAGAGCGTGTTGGTGGGACACCTACCAAAGGAATCCGCGGGAATACCAATATAGCCCCTCCTAGAAACGTCCCAGATGGTAAGAAAGTCCTGAAAGGTCTACGCGCCCAGAGGGTTATTTGTCAATAGGTTACTCACGCCTATATAGTACGTTTATTCAATATTATTCCGTCAACTATAGCCCCTTATTGGAGAGGAAGTACACTTAAAAAATGTACACCCCATATAATACCTTCATTCGTCTAGTAACAGTAAGAAAGAAAGCAAGTGTTTTTAATATTGCACCATGCCAAAATCTATTATCCTCATGGATGTAACATACTTCAGGCTTTTTTTTCTACTGCGAAATTTCAGCTCCCAAAGAATGAATTAAGTATTATTTGGAGAATTATTTAGGTGGGTTCAGCTCACAACTCCGAAATTGGAATAGAAGCTGGTGTAAGTAATGGAGCGACCAATGGGGAAAAGTTGTTCGACAGATAAAATGAGTCAATGACGAATAGGCCCTCAATCTTATTCATAATAACGCCGGGCTTTTCATCATGGCAGGAGAGACGATTGCGTGAGTGTCGAGTGGCCTCCATGGACCTTCCTGACACCTGCACACGGCGGCGCACAACGCTTTCCTCGGGAAAGAAAGAGGATATAACGAAATCCCGCGACAAATTCTATGAAACTTCACCAGCTCTCAGATAAGTCTGAATTTGAGGCGGGAACCTCTTGGAATTGAAGTGGAGCTCCCAATAAAAAGGATAACGTGAAATGGAAAAGGTTATATTCTCAACGAAGACAAATTATGCGGAAAGGAAAACTAATTACTTTCTCTCCCTTTAGAAAAGTGCATCAACCCAAAACGAATCTGCGGAAGGCATGCGCTGAATAAGTTTACAGAATTCGGAGAATACTTTCCACAAATGGAACATCCTGGAGATCACGCGCTTTGCGAAAATTAAAATGGCGAACGGGTGAGTGGATTCGAAAGGCTGGGCTGGAAGGACGTGAGAGAAGGGAGAGAAGGGGGATCTCCAATTGCCTCTCGAAAGACATGTAAGACTTTGGGCATTAGGGTACGCGACGGTGGCGAAGATAAGAATGGAAGGTTATATAGCCTCCCAAGTGAGAAATAAAATGTCTCAAAACGAACTCAAAATTCAGACGGCAGACTTCAGATTAAGGAGCGACGTGAGTGGCGGGGTATTCAAGCAGAGGGGAAATGGGTGGCGGGAATTTTCAAGACTCTGGAAGATCAAGCGATAACATCCAGTTGTAATATCTGGCCTACCGAGTTCTTTTAGAGGACGAAAGGCGGACTTGGAACGTGACGATCTGTCCTCACATGAGGCGACGAGAAGTGAGAGTAGAGGCAGTGGCATACTCGGAGGAAGGCTGCACGCTCGTCATATTGCTCTCCCCTCCCATTTCCACTTTCCTCCTCCCTCGCCCTGCTTTCCATTGCCCTCGCTTCGCCCCACGGTCCCTGTCACACCCCTTCCTGCGGGTACCTCGCTCCATCTCGTTTGCCCTTATGCTGGCAAATTTTCCCTCCTATCTCCTTTCTTCGCACTCCGTAGCATGTTTTTCTTCCCCTACGTGGGGCGCCACCATTCTACAAGCCAACATTCCCGGACCTTGGGGAATAAAGGAAAAGGACTCGGAGGAGCGGAAAATTAAACAAAAAGTAGCTCCTTTCGTGTTTCACTCTTTCCCCTGGAACAAGCTTGTGACGCACCCGGCGTGATATATCTCCGTGGCCTTCCAAAAACCCTCGCAAGGTCAACACGCCGCGGGAAATGACATCCATTGGGACGCACACTGCTAGTGTGTTCACGGACTCCTTTCATTAATGCGTTTTTAGCCAGGGGGAAGGTTATACATCCGCTTAAATGGGTCAGTGTGTGATACTCGCCATTCAGAAAAGGTCAGTAAGTATCTATGAGAGGTAGAAGAAATGTTCTCTTCGCTTCAGTTGGTTGTTGATTATTGAATATTAATAAGCATTTATTTTAACATCGTTTTCCAAGAGAGTTAGTTTGATAAACATAGTTTGATCAAACCTACTCTCTTTAAAATGTATATTTGTTTAATCAATTTCCTAGCTATAAAAATAAAAATTAAAGGAACGCGAATGCAAATTTTTGGAGCAATAAAGTTAGCGTCTGAAAGGGAGAAGTATATAATAAAATTGGAAAAAAGTCATGTTTGGATTTGGAAGTGATAATTCTTCAAATGAGTTTATAATAAGTTTAAAAACGATTAAAAACATTAAATAATATGAGTTACAAGTTTTACATGTAAATGTGGGAAGAAGGATTTTATGAAAGCAGTTTGCCCTGCCATAATAATCTAGCAGCACAATTTAAAAGTTTCGCTGAGGTTTCTCATTCCGTTATTCCTAGTTCTTATTTAATTCCTTACTTCAATTAACATGTAACAACACGCGTATAACTATCAATGACAATAAAAATCAGTTTTTAAAAAGGTCATTGCCGTGTGTAAATGACACTTTTACTGTAAGAAACTTCTCATTGCTAATTTGAATCAACATGAATCCTATTAATTGGAAGTAGTTTGACAAAATTAAATAGGAATGCTCCTTCACAAGGAATAGGTCGGTTTATATATTCCAATGAATCATTATCAATGCTTTAAAAATCACATGACTACGGAGTTTTCCTCAGAAAGTAACAGTAAAAGTTCGCCCCACTTGGAAAAATAAAGACATAAGGACAAATGCACAAATATTTAATCTGAGGATGATGGCCTGACCTTCGAAGCGTCAAACATATTCGTGAGTCTACTTCTGTTGTTTCTGTGTATAGCAAAATTTTGATTAAAGTTATGCATATATTTGTACCATATATATATGTATTATGTATATATATATATTATGTATATATATATATATATATACATGTATGTATATATATGCACATATATACATTTACATATATATATGTTATATATATATATATATATATATATATATATATATATATATATATATATATATATATATATATGATTTCATCGAAGTAACACTGAATAAAAAACTTGGACAGCAACAAACAATATTAGAACACATAAAAAGAACACTCACACGTTATTTCTTAGTAATTCCGTAGAAATTATTAAGAAATAACGTGTGAGTGTTCTTTTTATGTTCTTATATTGCTTGTTGCTGTCCAAGTTATGTATATATAAAATATATATGTAATTTTACTTAAGGGCGACATATGTGCGCGCACTACTTGTCACCATTTCAGAAAACTCTTTCTTCCCTGAGCGGGGTTGTGATGATGAAGCAAACTTGCATGAATTCTGTGTGGCGTCACCGAGAGATGAGAAACTACGCGATCGCGTGGGGCCTGCGGCTGGTGTGAGCCGCACGAAGGCACAAGGCAATTTCCCACCGACCACCAAAGCACACAAACTAATGTAAACATGGCACCAAACGCATGGGTGGAGTTTGCCAGTGGGACGCGTTGGCTGACGTGCATTGGGTCCTGATTTTGCCATTAATTTATGTTCCAACTTCCAAATTCCTTACATCATTAAGGAACGTTCAAAATCACGGAAGAGGCGTCCTGAAACACATATATAAAAAGTTATATATATTGTTTAAGATTTCTCTCAGTTTGTCTGCTTCCTCTGTTCAAGATAGCGATTCTAGCATAGGTGGTAGAAGGTAATAAATGAAATGGTGGTAAAGAGGATGATGAAATTATGGCCCTAATCCTAGGAAGTATAACCACCAATAGAGTGTAAATTTTGAATGAAATTACCTACGGTCCTGAAGCAATGAAAACGAGATAGCTGAGACCGTGATTCTTCTTTGAAGAGGTCTGCTTGAAAATCCTGAACGAGTGAGTATTTGTGAATCGCAAAGGTCCCTGCTTTCGAACGCACCTTATTAATTGAGTGAATAAGTGAAAGCGTGCGTATATTCGCTTTATAATTTTGTATGCATCTGTGTGATTGACGTGTCAATGGAATAGGATGAATCCTTGTAAACCCTGAACGATTAAATCAGTGCGATTCACAAAGGTCTAGGATACCCGAGTGATTGAGAGATTGCGAACGTAAACCTGGGATTTTCCTTTTTAATTTTTATTGTTTTTTATTCCTGTGTGAGCACAACGGGTCCCTGGCACTGGAGATATCCTTACAAACCCTGAGTGTATGTGTGAATGCGATTCACGAGAGTGACTGTAATTATTTAACACACCCTAGTGATCGTGTGCTCGTAAGTTTGTTTTATTTTTTATTAATTTTGCCCTTTTTTGTGTGATTGAGGTATACGTGGGTCACTGTTTCCCAAACTCACCCAAGTGACCTAGTGTGGGTTCCCTCTATTTCCCATTATTTGTAACTTGGTTTTTACCTTTCCCCTTTACAAACCTAGTGCCCATAGAGTCATAAAAACTTTAAATATATAGAACAAGTTCAATATCTGGTTCCAACACGCTCATCAGTAGGCTTTATCACTTTCTCATTCTCTGCCTGGCTTCTGCCGAGAACAGACGTGCTCGAGCTCGCTCCCTAGAACCGGTTCGACCCTACCTGAGACTACCTGCGTGCCTGCTGTTACTTCTGTGTTTGTTCTTCCCTAGTGAAGTGTAGTTTAGTGTTAGCTTTAATTTTGTGAAATAGTTAGTTTATTTAGTTTTTGTGCTGTTTGTTATTAGTTTTTAATAGTTTGGTGGTATTCCTTGTGGGTACTCTTAGTGGCTTGCGGTGGTTTTTGTCCGTCGAATCTAATTGGTTATCGGTGAGTGTTTTATTTTCTTTACCATCTTTTTTCTTTCCTTTCTTTACTTACTTACAAAGCGTAACTTATTGATTGAGCTAAATTTAACTAACCCCTCTTAGAAATTTTAGCATAGTGTATACAGGTTAGCTTTTATTGGGAACTCAGTAGTTTAATTAGGATGGCTTCATCTAGGTCCCCTGTTGCCATGCTCGAAGGCACTGGCGAATGCGCGGCTTTAAGGGCCCGTATTGTCATGCTGGAGAGAATGGTGCGGGAGCTTCGATCGGTGATCGCTGGCCGGAGGACTCCCCTCGGGAGAGATGGTGCTCGGGGTGGGAATACGAAAACCCGCCACGCCCATATGGGTGCACGGATTCGTCCGAATGCTACACGTGGCTGGGCGATTAGAGACCTACCCCGTGTCCCATCTCCCAACGAGGGAGTGTCTCACGTCCGTAGGTCAGACGATTGGAGGGTTGTCTCTCGGGGCAAGGGGAAGGTAACGCTGCGGCGTGGATTGGACTCTGCGGAGGCAGATACCATCCCCGTCTCCAACAGGTACCAGGTGTTGTCGGATGACAGCACCACCGTACCTGCAGCCCCTACCCCTACTCCGAGGGCACTGCCTAGGGTAAGACGTCAGGGAACGGGAAGGGAGGGAATTGTAGTAATAGGTAGCTCGAATGTCCGTCGTGTAATGGTCCCATTGAGGGAGAGGGCGCGCCGCGTAGGCGCCGATCAACGGGTGACCGCCTGGTGTATACCAGGCGGAGGAGTCCCTCAGGTGACGAAGGCGATCGAGGCGGCGGTCAAAGGCACGAAGTGCTCTAGGCTGCAGGTCGTGGCCCATGTGGGCACCAACGACGTCACGGACCGTGGATCCGAGGAGGTCCTCCGTTCCCTTAGGGAACTGAGCTCCGAGGTGAAGCGCGTCCAGGGCGTCGAGGGGGTTCGGCTGGGACTAACGGTCTGCAGCATCGTTCCGAGGGAGGATCGCGGGTCTCTGGTTTGGAGCCGAGTGGAAGGCATAAACCAGAGACTATCGAGATTCTGCTCGGACATAGGAGCCTCCTTCGTCGACCTCAGACCAACCCTCCGATCTTGCAGGACTCCCCTTAACCGATCTGGGGTCCATTACACGGCGGAAGCGGCGAGTAAGGTAGCGGATAGGATACTCGACCACTGTAGGCCTTTTTTAGGATAGAGAGCAGGTCACTTAGTGGGTCAATAACATCTGGGGATAGCGCGTATAATATTATTAATAAAAATATAAAAGTCATTGACAACACTGGCAATGATTTAGAAAGACATGTGACACGCACTTCCCCACAAAGGCGTCCTAAATTACAGTCAGACACTAATAAGGACGTTATTCAACATCAAAATAATTTAACTATACTTGTTATAAATTGCAGAAGCCTCAAGAACAAATCAGCGGATCTAGAACACATAATCCAAACTCATTCCGCTGATATAGTATTAGGCACAGAGAGTTGGCTGTGCAATGATATTAATGACCAAGAAATTTTCCCAATAGATTTCAAAGTTTACCGACACGATAGAGATACAAGACCCGGAGGAGGGGTTTTCGTGGCAGTTAAAAGTCATTTTGAAAGCAGGCAAGTTTCATTTGAAAATAATAACATAGAAAGTGTTTGGTGCACCTTACTACGGACCAATCAACCCAACATAAATTTATGCTCTTTCTACAGACCTCCAGACTCAGATTTGAAAACACTTCACACCCTCAACGATCAAATTCACAAGTTTACACGTAAATATAATAACAGCATAAACATAATTGGTGGCGACTTTAACCTCCCTGGTATAGATTGGGACAGCAATATCGTTAAATCTGGGACCCGCGATCGCGAATCTTGCAATTCCATGATAAAATTGGTTCAAAGAAACTCCCTCCATCAAGCAGTACGCATGCCCACCCGTGGAAAAAACATATTGGATCTATTTCTTACAAACACGCCGGAACGTATTATTAGTGTATCAACTGATGAGGGCTTGAGTGACCATAAAGCAATTAATGTCCATTTGGACATAGCAATAAAAAAGATTGTTAAACCAAAAAGAAAAATTTATAATTACCATAAAGCAGACTTTGAATCTTTTGCCAATCAATTAAACTCTTCACTACCCGAGTTCAAAACCCGCTTAAGTCATGCCAACGTGGAAGAAACTTGGACAGAATTTGTCAATATCATGCAAAAAGGAATCGTAGATTTCATACCTATAAAATACGTTAAAGCAAATCGCGACCCCAGGTGGTACAATAAAGACGTTAGAAAAGCCCTTCGAAAGCAGAGAATGCTACACTCTAGGGTAAAGAGGGCAGGCGTGAACACATCATCTCCTGAGAATACACAATTATGGGACACATATAGATCCTCTAAAATTGAAACCAAAAAACAATTACGTAGCGCCTTACTGGAATTTAAACGCAAAGTACTTTGCGAGCACTTGGACACTGACCCCAAAGCTTTCTGGTCATATGTTAGGGAAGTAAATGGGAGTAAACAAACCGTGGCTTGCTTAAGGGATTGTAGCAATGTAATTCATACAGACAGCGAGGTTAAAGCTAACATCTTAAATTCATTCTTCCAAAGCGTTTTCTCGAATGATGTTGCCACCGCATATCTCCAAGAAACAATACATACTCCACCCATGGAAAAAATAACAGTGGACCAACAAGGAATTCTAAAATTACTTAATGAGATTAAACCCAACAAATCCCCGGGTCCCGAAAATATACCAGCTAGGGTGATAAAACATTTAGCTCCAAACATTGCCCCGTACCTTGAATTTATATTTAACAAATCCCTCACAGAGTGCAAAGTACCTAAGATTTGGAAAACCGCGCAAATAACGCCTATTTTTAAAAGTGGTGACAGGGAGGATCCCAGTAATTACAGACCTATATCTCTCACTTCTATCTGTTGTAAAATATTAGAGCACATAATTGTCAGTTCAATAATGAGACACCTTGACAACATTAACTTTTTAAGTGACAATCAACACGGATTCAGGAAAACCCGCTCCTGCGAAACCCAATTAGGATTATTTACACATGATTTACTTGTATCTGGTGAGAGAGGTAGGCAAGTGGATGCCATCTTCTTAGATTTTCAAAAGGCATTTGATAAGGTCCCACATGGTAAACTCATTCATAAATTAAAGGTCGCGGGTATAAACAAGGGCGCTATAAGTTGGGTTAAAGATTTTCTTTCAGAGCGGGAACAGAGGGTAGTCCTTGATGGCGCTAGTTCCGACAGCGTTCGAGTCACGTCGGGGGTACCTCAGGGAAGTGTGATCGGGCCGTTACTTTTCTTGATTTTTGTTAACGATTTGAACCGCGAAGTGAAAAGTAACATTAGGATGTTTGCGGATGACACGGTGATCTATCGGGAGATATCTGGGGATGAGGATCGTTTTATTCTAGCGCAGGATTTAGATTGCATTACTAAATGGTGTTCTAACTGGGGATTGACTCTAAATTATAATAAATGTTCAGTGGTAAATTTCTTTAAAAGATCAACGGGATTTGCTTACAAATTAGCTGGAGGTGACCTAGCAGTAGTTGATACGGTAAAATACCTAGGTGTCACATTCACTAAAGACTTAACTTGGGGGACTCACATACGTAAAGTCTGCGGTCAAGCAAATAAAAAATTGGGATTCATTAGACGCATTGTCGGCAAAAGTGACTCAAAGGTCAAGGAACGTTGTTACCACGCTCTTGTAAGGCCTCATTTAGAATACGCATGCAGCGTGTGGGACCCGAGTGAAAAAGGTCTCATTCGGGAAATTGAGAAGGTTCAACGCCGGGCAGCCCGTTTTGTAAAAAATTCCTACGATAAAACGCAAAGCGTTACCGAAATGCTCATGGATTTGGGGTGGGAATCATTAGAAGAGAGACGATTCAATGCAAGACTGAAATTATTAAATAAATTCAGATCCGCATGTTTCAGCACCGAGGTCTCGCAGATTATTCGTACTCCTACATACATTGGTCGCTTGGATCATGCATATAAAATTCGGGAAATAGATGCCAGGACTAGCCGACTCAAGGACTCCTTCTTCCCACGGACAATACGGGATAGCAACTGTAGGATTGTAGATAGTAAAAATTCCACTTGCACCCTCAGTGTCTAAAAAATAATTAGTTCTACTTAAATGCATGCTCCTCCACTAACCTTATGTGTTTTGTTATAATAACCCATTCTTTCCGCATGATATCATTCGTGTTCTGTTCATCTGTTTTTAAGTTTCCCTTTCAGTCCCTCTTCCCTCCCGGCGGGGGGAAATTCCTGCTACCTGCAACGTTGGGTCGAATTCCCTTCCTTTTACTGTCTCTTTGGGGGGTTGAGTGTTTTGTGGTGCATTTTCATGTGGTAGTGATGTTTCACATTCTTGCTTGTTGTGTCCTGGCTTGCGTGTTTTAGGATGGCTTTCGTGCTGTATCCTGGGGTGCAGTTTTTTGTTGTTTTGCGGTGTATGTGTTTGCATGAGTATTGGATGGAGGGAGTTTTGCATGAGTGTGTGCGCTGCTGGGGTGTAATTTTCCGTGTTGTTTTTTGCATGTGGTATTTTTCGTTTTTACGGTTGGTGACCTAACACCCCCCGCCACACGCCCTTGCGGCGGCTTGCGGGGTATTATGTAGATGTAGATGTATCACTCAAAACTATCAAGGTTGCCAAGAAAATTTTAGAGCTTGTAAATTTTACAGTATTTATATTTTATTAACTAGAAAGTGCTTCACGCGAGTTTATGGGAAAAGTTTCTTCGTCTAAACTAAAAAAAAGTATTTCACGCTCTTTCTTATTAATTTGGCATAAACAAAGGATATCCACGAAAATTAAAGATACATTAATATGAAGAAGTATGCACTCCATATTTAGCTTTCCTGGAGAAAGGCATTCCATGACAGCATGTGAAAATCATTTAGCTATCTAATCGCCATCTCAGTTTGAGGACTGAGTCAACATGATAAGTAAATAAATAGCCCTAGAACGAGAAGTAACCATACGATGAATTTATGAACGAGTAGAATATTTCCCAATGTATATATTCGCATGGTATTCCACTATCACAAATATTAAAGTTTCTCGATCAGTTCGCGATTCCACTTTCACCAGCCTTTTGAAGTATATCAAATCATATTTACATTCATTAAAACATATGAATTAGTTTAAATGGAAAATTTGCAATCATGAGAAGATACACTTCAAAACTTTAAAGAGAGATTATTGTTGAAGTCACCAGAATACTCGTATTTTTTGACAATTTTCATGATTACTGTATATCTTCTACTGTATATTTCTGTATGTGTGCATGTTTGTTTGAAGTATTGTATGTGGATGCAGTAATGTATGTCGTATAGACGTCTGTAGGAAAATCAAGAACAATAAATTTTAACTCCAAAAAAATGTTGCAGCAACCTTTATTATAAACATTGATGACGTATAGATTAAAAGTTCGGTGCATATCTGTCATCCGCAATGGAGGTGAAACAGAAATAAGAATTTTTTTCATTCAGGAACCACATAAAACAATTAATGATCATTAACGCCGTGAAAACCTTCATTCTACCTCATAAATTGGCTAATTTAATTTGAATGCAGAAGACGTTGCTAATAATGGAGCGAACGGAAACTCAAGTAAACAGCACCGCAATGGTGCCAATATTTTATTTTTGCAAAAAGGTCGCGCCGTTAGTTTATTCAAAATGCAACTAGGGCCAAATATTTTTGCGTTTGTATAAGTTGAATTTATATCTGGAAACATCAACTTAATCATTACATATAAAATTTTTCGTGACGGCATTGTCTTTGGATTTACCACGCTCGTGAAATCCTCGTTCTCCATGGCAGCTAAGATGTGTCGACAGTGATTTTAGTGTAAGAACACGTGAACTTAAGTCACAACAGAAACAAAAAACGCGGTGAAATCCAAGAAAATGCCGCTATATTTTCCATTTAATCTACTAGATATATACTTAGTATTTTATTATAAGTTAATGCAACTATGCAAATATTTATTCGCGATTAACGGAGTACAGGTTTAATATTACCCTTAAGTGTCAATAAAAATACAGCGCACTGGCAGTGGGTTTCTCGATCAAGATGCAAACTTTACCAAAGATTACTAACTATAAGTACCTATTTTCTCAAATACCGTTGCATAAAAATCTTCTTGAAAATAGATTCGGAGACCAACGCTCTTCAGTGTCAATTTGAAACACTGAAAGAAAAAAAACATTATACGGACCCGTGATGTGACATATTGGTTCCATACAGTAGGGTGTGTCATAGTGAAGCCAATAAAGATGCAAAAGAATTTGTCCAACCAGCAAAATACGACGACTTATTAGTAATTATATTCAGAATGAGTTAAAATTATAGGCAGCGATTTCTTACAGAGAATTTAGAGCTGACAGTTTCCTTTGATAAAATTTAGGTAATATATAATTAACTATTTCAGAAAGGTTTTACACGTGAGTTGGAAGTAACAGATCTTCTTTTCAAGAACAATAAAACCCAAAAATCAATTTATTTGAAATATTTAGCCACAAAGATTTACACCATGCGACTCAAAGTGGAAAATCTTGTATTAAAAAATAAGATATTATTAATTCTATTTGTTGCAATCTTCCTATTTCGAATTCATGATCAACCTTGGATAAGTTTGATCATGCAAAGAAATGAGGATAAATGAGTCGAATAAAGAGTGATGATATCGGAAAAGAAAGAAATACTTGGTTGTTCCACATATATTTTATTAACACGACCTAGGTTTCGACTTACAAAGTCATCATCAGGTAAAGAACAGAAGACACAGGGCTTTATATAGTGGATAGAGAACTGGAGAGGGGAGGTGTTTGAGAAGAGGGAGGAGGGGAAAGAGAAAGGGAAATGGTGTGTAAGTTTGGGGGGAGGGGGAGAAGACGGTTGTGTATGGCGTCGGGGTGGGAGATTACGGTTGGGTACTGCTTCAGGGGGGGAGAGGGGCTGAGGAACAGAGGGAGGTCCAGGAGGGGGGAACGGGAGGAATAAGTTAGGTCATTAACTAGAATACCCTTAAGGTGACTATTCTTTGAAATTTCCAACCGTTCCAAGGCATCTAATCTTAAGCCTTTTTTCTCTACATGCAGAATTTTGGGGACAAAGTCACTGGAGTGGTTGTTTTCTATAAGGTGCTGGGCAAAATTGGATGACATATTTCCGTTTTTAAAACAAGCGTAATGTTCCTTGACACGATCACTGAATTTCCTTCCGGTTTGTCCAATGTAGAAGGCAGAGCACTCACAACACAATTGATAAACTCCACTCCTTTCCAATGCGGGAATTTTGTCCTTGCAGTTTGATAAAAGGTTCCCTAAGTTGGCTCTATTATAGAAGGCAGGTTTAATATTGTTTCCCGCAAGGGATCTGGTGACTTTACGGGAAATATTTCCCAGGAAGAGAATTCTTCTCCACTTCGAAACGTCTTCCTTGGGGATGGATCCGAATATTGATTTGACGGCTATTTTCTCTAGTTTTTTCCGATACAAGTTATCGACTAATTGGGAGCAGAAACCGTTGTTTTCAGCTATTGTTTTAATGATTTTAAGTTCGTTTTGGGTATTTTGTGGCGATAGAGGGATGCTAGTCAGACGGTGGACCATAGAGTTGAAGGCCGCTAATTTTTGTGGGAAATGATGTCTAGACGTAGAATGAATGATATGATCCGTACAAGTGTCCTTCCGGAAAATGGAGAAGTCCAGCTGCCGATTATTTTTAGTGATTGTTATATCTAAAAAGTTAATGGAGTTGTTGAGCTCTTTCTCCATAGTGAACTTAATGTTTTTATCCAAGGAGTTAAGGGTTATCAAGAAGCTATCCAGTTGTCTTTGTGAACCAGCCCATACACAAAAAATATCATCTACGTAACGGTGCCAAGAGATTATGTTTTTCACCAAGTTGTTGGAAGAGGAGAACAGAGTACTTTCCACCTGGTCCATATAGATGTCTGCTAGTAGAGGGGAAACAGGAGATCCCATGGCCAGACCATGGGTTTGTAGGAAATATTTTCCGTTGAACTTGAAATAGTTCTGCGATACACATGTTTTTAACACCAAACACAACTCACTGATTACTGGGAACGGGACCCCCTTCCGAAAAAGGATTTCTTCGGCTAACTGGAGGGCTTCCTGCGTGGGAACACTCGGGAAAAGGCTGCACACATCGAAGGAGACAAGGATGCACTTGGGAGGGAGGACTAACTCTGCAAGGCGGCGGGTCATATCGGCGCCATACACAACCGTCTTCTCCCCCTCCCCCCAAACTTACACACCATTTCCCTTTCTCTTTCCCCTCCTCCCTCTTCTCAAACACCTCCCCTCTCCAGTTCTCTATCCACTATATAAAGCCCTGTGTCTTCTGTTCTTTACCTGATGATGACTTTGTAAGTCGAAACCTAGGTCGTGTTAATAAAATATATGTGGAACAACCAAGTATTTCTTTCTTTTCCGATATGAATCGCTTCCACAAAGTGACGCCTCAGACAATTTTATTCAAGAGTGATGATGGCTGCATTTTCCCCTAAGCACAGCCCTTACTGAGATATCACAACACCTGGGGGGCTCTCAACAAGTGGGCGGAACAGTTTGACACCTCGAAACCTTCTCGCCATTGCTTGTGCATTACCCCTCTTTCACTCATTACCCATCCTTCAGGAAACTGGGTAGGAACGGCGGACCCCACTCTTCTCTTGAAATACCTTTTACAAAAAATTAACAGCAACATCTCCCGAGAAAATTCTCAGTTATGAGATGAGATGCAATGAGCGAACAAATGCCTCTATTTCCTCTCCACTTCCGAGGACTCGCGAACAGTGACGGAGGCGGGCAAAATACTTAGAATGTAATTCTAGAATGTCTGAAGCTTCAAAGACGATTTGGCTGAAAAGAGGGTTAACGGTAATGTGCTCCATTTATCCCTCTCTCTTTTCCCCTCTCAGCACCTCCGCCAGCTACTGGAAATAATTCAGTCATCTGCGCTAGTGACTCGGAAGGCGGAGGAATAGGATATGAAGCTCGGAAGTTCTAGAGACGGGTACGTATGTGTGTATTGTGTGCGTGTGTTGGGATCATAAGGACTGCTAAGGAGAGCGAGAGGCGAGGGAGTTCCTCGTTTCATTCAGATAAAAAAAAACAAGTTGAATAATGGTGAACGGAATCATTATGGGCATATCAACTGCGGCAGGTGAGCCGGAAATAAGTATTGCTTGAAAGAACAGGTCACGCTCTTATCGTGAGGAAAAGAGATTTAGCTGCGGCTCCAACGTCCTTACTTAACATAAAAATGAGGTGGAGTTTTGTCTTTCTTTGGTGGTCGACGATTCAACGCTAGTCAATGAATTCTCATTCATTCCCTGATAGCTTTAAAAAAATGATCCCACGATCATGATTTACTATGCTCGCAAAATTCAGGTTAATATCACCATTCAACATATATATATATATATATATATATATATATATATATATATATATATATATATATATATATATATATATATATATATGTATCTCTGCGAAACGAAATGGAACGCAGAAATATATAAAAATATAGATTTAGATTTGTAAAACATAGTGACACAAGGAAAGGACACTAATATGTGTAGTTTCGACGGCACCACCGCCGTCATCTGATGAACGTCAATACTACATATATGAGTGTCTTTTCTTTGCGTTTCTATGTTTTAAATATCTACATCTGTGTTTTTATATATTTATAAAAATATATTACTTCAATGTCTTTACTAATTTATTGATGATAATACTTCTTAGGTTAAAGTAGACACATTAATATTTTTGTACAGAGAAGGCAGACAAGCCACTGAAGCTATCTGACCTCGTCCAGCGGCTACTCGCGTCGTCAGCACTTCATGCGGCACGAACGGGTACTACTTTCCGGATGACCCTCGTATTAGTATAAATCGAAATTGATATGATGCTTATTTTCAACTGTCACTCACTGATTGAAAGCAAAAATGAATGCCACTCACTTTTATTTTAATTGAAAATAACCCCATGCATTATGGAGAAAAGTCTCTTTGTCAAATAAAAAAAACGAAAAAATAATGCAATCCTTGTTATTAATAAAAAGAGGTATTACGAAGAATTATATTTTATAGGGAAACACGAAACTGACAGCGATTAGGACCACTAAGAGTTACTTCCTAAATTCACAAAGATTTTCCGGGGAGAGCAATTTCAAATCGTAAGGTATTTCTCCGCCGATTATTAAGTATTCATAATTAAAATATAAAATTCATTTAATATATTTTCAAACGTCGTCGTCATTGCAAATATAATCCCCATTACACTTCTCTGAAGACTCCTTTTACATCAGTCTCTGGTAACTGGGACTGGTTAAAATAACTTGGGGCTTCTAAAGGAAAAAAATTACCTAGAAATTTTTATTATCAAATGAGGAAAATATCTGGTTACCTCTTTTTTCATCACTCGAGAGTGAAACTAGCGTAAAAATTGCAACATTATTCAGCCGCAATGAACTGGTGGTAGGAACCATAAAGAATTACATGTTATTCAATAATAATTTTCGCCATCATTTTCGTCGACAAAAAACTAACTTGGTATTAAGCGAACAAGAAGGGGAAAACAATATTATCATCCATAGTGTGAGTTGGTGCTCCGGAGTTTCCTCCTCGCCTCTCGCAACCCCCCGAAATTAATCCCGGCTACGTACTCTCGGGAGAAAATGAGATGCCGTTTGGAAGGAACTGGGAAGAGAATCTGAGCCGGGAAGGGGGTCCAGTGGAGGAGAAACACGAGGCCTGGATGGAAATATGGTATATATGAGGAGCCGCAAGTGAGATGTAAGGGGAGGGGGTTTAAAGGGGTTCGGAATTAAGGGGCAGGTTAAAACAGGAGTGGAATAAAGGCGTGAGGGTGCGAGTATTGTGGGAACTGAAGGAGCGGAATGTAAGTATGTACCTGCGCTAGATGAAGTGGAAGTCTGGAGCCTTGCCATCGCTAGGAGGGGATGGTTGGGACAGGATATAACGGAATGAGGAAATTCTCGCAGATGGAAGATTACGACGAAGGGAGTGGGTATAGACGCACAACATGGCGAATCAAAAGGAAAAAATAAGCTAAAGACTAAAAAGGGCGGGGGAAATTACGAAAAACGGGAGTTATTCAGAGACAAATAAATTTATAAATATTTTTTTAAGTTTTCAGAGGTTATGGCCACAGCGTACTATTGCATTCAATAGTTGCCATCCAGAGAGAAAACAGGTATAGTGTGCAATGGATAATAATTCAGTTAATCCGAAGATAATGATTTACGCTTTCCATTAGGTGGCAATGGATCATTGAAATAGAAAGCCAGGCAGAAATTCATTTACCAACCTAGAACGTGCGCACAATTTGATTGCCTTAGAACCAGAAATGCATTGAATTTGAATATTCTATCCCACTACTCAGCCGGGTGAATTGAAAGAGGGCAAAAGTTGGACCATAACACTAAACAAGTCGGGGAGGAAATTTGGCACAAAGTTTCATGATACAGGTATCATACATCATACCTGTAAAAGACGCTATTCTTATAGCCAAGTTTTTGTCAGGAGTAAAATTTGTTTTTGAAATTCTTTTACTCTAAGCTATAGTGGTTCTTTAACTCATTTCTCGCTGAATAATACAATACAATGGTATTATTAATAGCGTATGACAATAGATCAAAATAATTTAGGTTTTTCATGAAACAACAGGAAAAAAGGATTGAATTACTTGGAAAAGGTAATAAAACTCCACAGAAATTAAGCCAGTGGAATATATCCATTGCTGGCATGACACTTATAATAGTTATAAAAAAGAAAGCAACCATTTTATATATTCCCTTAATGCCTCATGTTTTTCATCAGATCTTGTTTTCACCTTCCGTCCAACCATATTCTTTGCTGTCACGGATTGGTATTTTCAGAATCGTCCTGACTGAACAGCAGATAATGATTTCAAGTATTCATTCGACGTATTGAATACTTTTATTCACAAAATGTTTGATTACGCTAAAAAACAAAATTAACTTTTGCTTATCTTATTACTTTTCTAGTTAGAGCCATGTTGCATAAATGTAGACATATCCATGTAGATTTACATTATTTTAAACATCGCGATAAAAAGTGACGCGCGTGTGATGGTGACGGTGCAAAGGCAAATATTGTGGAGCATTATAATAATTGTAAGAATCATTCCTAATGATGGAAAGACGGATTAATTGAATAGAATTCGGACGATGTGGATTTACATGAAAGATAGTGAAGAGACGGGTGGAGGGGATCGGGGGAGGGATGGTATGGGCCGGGACATGAAGAGATAAGGAGAGATGATTCGGAGGGATGATTGATGCGTGCGGCCGGAGAATGGGATGGGTAGCATGGGCAACAGGCTTGGTATTTTGAGATCGGCATGCAACGATGAGGAAATTGTGGGGGAGGAAAAAGGGAAGCGGGGTGGAGGACGAAGGTGCGTGCGTATTGAGGCTGGGAAAAACGGGCAGAATATGAATTTGAAAAGGGGGGGATTAAAGGGGAAGCTAAGGGCCGCGAGGAGGATGATAAAAGAGCCGGAGGGATGAAGAAATTCTTTTTGCATTCCCCGTGAACGCAATCGATGAGAGCCAATTCGTTTCGTCTCCGCCAGCCGAGACTTGTTTTCGGGGTTATTGCTTAAGGTGAAGGGGCAATAGTCGGGAGCGCACCAGTGGGTAAGCACTCGTATTACGATCTTAGGCATCGTACTTTGACCTCCCTTTCGGAGTAAACAGACAGAACCGCGGAAAGGTGACCATTTTTCATCTTCATTGAAAATGGAAATGCACGAGCGAGCCACGTCAATTTGATACAGGTCCATCGTCGATAATTGATGGCCCCATCATGGGGAATATAAGCCCAGACATTTCCGAGATGGTAGAGTTCGGAAACATCGAGGCTCCTACCACTAGATCTTACTTATTTGTTTCTGAGATCAAAAAAGATTTTTTCTACAGGAATGAAAGGAAAGGATGATTAAAGGAAAGAAAAACGCCTTTGATTGATGGGAATCCATGATGTTGACCTGCTATTAACCAGGCAGATTTTTATTTTATCTTTCCCGGGCAGTAGGGGAGCCAGCCTTCTGGCGAGGTGGTGGTTGAGGTCTGCTAGTATTATAATTTGCGGAAACATTATGATAACCATTTCAAAGCCACTTTATTCACTTATTATTGTCTATTCCTCGGCATTATTATCTTAGCTATTTAAAGTAACTTCCGGTAACCTTGAATTTCCACGAAAAATGTATGTTAATTGATATATTGTATATTATCTAACAAAGGGTTCTTAGGTGTGCCATTATCCGCCATTACTGCCTTATCAACGCTACCAGGAAGTAAAATTATTTAAGAGCTTAGATATTACATTTATTTGCGGAAATTTGATGCAAAAACATTTGAACTGGCTTTGGTATATATCCTGCATATCAAAACCCCACGAAAATTCACTCTGAAGGAGAATTTCAAGGGGATAAAACTGGTCAGCACAACCGAAGGGATACAGGAGTCCGGATTTGAATTTTAGTCACATCAAATTATTTTTTCGCAGATAATTTCGACGTAGAACTTAAGTTCTCGCAAGTATCAACTATGCGAAAAAAAACTCGAACCGTCGCGTCACCCAAACCTTTTAATTACAAAGCTACTGTTGTAAGTACCTTTGGCAATAATTGACAATTCATCTGGGTAGCTTCCATTTCTGGAACTTGTGAATAATTCAGAATCGACACAAATAATTCCTTCATCGAAATAAAAATTCATCAAATGATGAAGAAACGCATTCTAACAATATAGGAAGGACTTTCCCGTACTGTCAGGGCCATCATGGTTACGTCTATTTTTGATGAAGTCTTAAAAAACACCGAATTTCACTGTAATCGGCTGTTCAATGACTTTGGGCGAATTGGGTGACGAACCAGGCACGAATTCCGTTATTCATTCGTGGAATGGAACCGACCCACCTTTCCATCCCAAATTACATTCAGCGACGGGGAGGGAAAGGAACGGGCGCTCGTCGGAGCAATACCGATCACCTCACGCGCGACCTGACGTTATACGACATGTGAGAGCCGCCACCGCATTCGCCTTTATCTCGTCAACTCAGTATTGGAAAGACTGGGCTTGTATTTCAGGATCATAACCATAGACTTATAACTCATCTCCAGTTATGACATTTTTTCGAAAACCTGGATCCTCGTTTGCGGCTTGGGGCAAGGCCCTTGCAACTATAGCACAAAATTCTAGACGTCAACGAGGTCAAAGAGAATGCGACAAGGCAGCCGATGACCATTTAGAAAAATAACTTTGTCAATTGTTACTAAAAGTGGAAGACACGCTGGGATAAGTACACGAGGTCCAAAGGGGAGTACTTCGATGGGGAATAAGGCCTCATCGGAATAGCTAGGCTATTTTTATCAAAATATTGCATGGATGGATCCTTTCCGGTCAGATATCGTCTAGATATACACTCATGATGAAAAAATCATCTTATTCCCAGTAATATTTCTACTGTTGAAAAATAAACCCACATACGTATATATATATATATATATATTTTTTTTTTTAAGGTAATCTACCTGTTAAGGTAGGTTTTTGGATTGACACAGCTACTAAATAAATAGTTTGTGACTTTGTGACTCCTAACAGAACACAAAATCCATTATCCTACTCTACATCAGTTCCCTCTTCAGCTCTGAGTACTTTCTTCCTCCCTTCATCCCGTCCAACATCCCTATCCTGTTCCTTCCCTTTCCTCGTTTGCCTAACATTCTCCCCTCTATTACAGTCTTCAACATCCCACTGCCGGTCAATACCCCCTTCATCCAATCTTCCTGCCTCAACAGGATTTCTCCCAACAAACCCCTCTCTTCGCCCACCACACCAAGTACTTCCCATTTGTTTTCTTCTCTGTCCATTTCACCTTCTACATTCTTCTCCACACCCACATTTCAAAAGCCTCTAATCTACGTACATCCTCCTGCTTCAATGACCACGTTTCCGCACCGTACATAGCTACGCTCCATATCAAAGTTTTTACGAGTCTTTTCTTAACATCCTTACTCAAAGTCCCTGTCATCAACTCCCTCCTCCTTGTGAAAGCCTCTTTGCCTAACGCAATTCTTCTCTTTACGTCCCTACTACTTTGACCGTGTTGGTCCAAAACACTACCGAGATACGTAAACTGTTCTACCTGCTCTATTTTTTGCCCACCTATTTTAATGTTAAGCTTGGCCTTTTTCTTTCTAGAAAATCGCATAACCTTTGTTTTATTAATATTGATTCTCATCCCATACTTGTCGCACTGAATTTGCAATTCACTCAGCAATGCTTGCAACCCCTTGGCTCACTGACAGACTAAAGCTTGGTTATCAGCAAACCTAAAGAGAAGGAAGGAAATGCGGAGGAGGTTATCACAGAAGCAGCCGGAGACCCTGGATGGAAGGGGAAGGTGGGGAAAGGTTTGCGAGAGGAGAGTTAGGAGGGGAATTGTAAGAAGTGTGGGAATAATTGAGAAGGTTTAGGGAGAGGAGGGTGGATGAAAAATGCCAAGATTGGGATAATTAATGTCTAATATTAATACCTGGTTCTTTCCAGGAATCAAGGAGCCAGATAAACGCCTGTTCTATTGCTTTGATTTTGAGTGGAGGGTATTAGGGTGGGAGGGATGCTAAAATGGAGACACTATAACATTTATCAAACGGAATTGCTGTGTTTGGAGGCGTGTTTTGGGATTAGGAGCATCCTCATCAGGTAAGAATTGCATGAGGCCCGGTGGTTATTGATTCTAATATTGAGGGGTGTGGTATACTATACAATATAAAAGGCAGGGCATAGTTGGCTCTTCAGAAGGTAAGCTACATTGCTGAAAGGACATGAGGATCTGGGAATTGGTGGTAGGGAGTTGAAAAGCGGGTGGGATAGGGATGGGATACGGGTTTTGAAAATAGGTCATGCTTTGCAACTACGTTTAATGCAGGACATGGGAGGGTCTTTGGGACAGGGCGGAGATTTAAAGAGTGGATTGATTGATTTGAGGAGACCTGATAATTTGGCAGGGCGTTTGAAAGTAACGGAGGGGCATTTGGGAAAAAGGTTGGTGGTGGAATTATGGTTTTTGAAGATAGGGTAGAGGTTTTTTATGATTGATCTCAGAGACTCTAGGCCAGGGAAGTATATGGTCCAAATTGAAAGAGGGTGGGTTTCTGCGGCGGAGGAAGCTTTGAGAATGTAAGCACGTCTTCGGATTCTTTTGTTTAGGAGGGCATCAGGATAACCTTGTTGGAGGAGGGAATGGTGTAGATTTGAGATGAATTTCTCAAGAAGGTCGGGGTGATTGCCGATTCTGTGTCCTGTAATGGAAAGGGAATAAGGAATAGAGCGTTTGGTGTTATATGGTTGGTAACTGTTATAATGTTAATATTGTTGTTTGTTGGTTGGTTTTCTATGTACAGGAGTGTGAAATAGTTTGTCTATTTTTGCTAAGCTGTTACACTGGAAATTCCGGAAATTGGTGAATTGGTATACTTAATGAAGAAGGATTAGCTATACAGCTAATCATGCTAACAACAATGAAAGCTACTCATGCGACCGTATTTAAAGTTGTCTTAATTACGCTATCTGAACATCCGCCCATTATTTAGCTTACAACTGATATATCCCCGCGGTATCCTCCGTAGGGCACCGGAAACTATCAAAGGAGTTATTATCTACAAATACTTTACTGCTAACCTTTTTTTTACATGCTATTTGGAAATACGAAACCAATTACTGATACCAATCTAATATTATGACTTCACATTTTATTTGATTGCGAAAAAGTTGAATCATTATTTTATTTTTTTTGGATTAAGATGGTAACACGTATCGTAATATGCATTTGGATATTTATTTAGCATTCATATGAAGCAGATATTTTCACATTATTTTTGCAATTTAAACATAATATTAATAAATTATCACAATACAATGACCAAATTTAATCAAAGCAATTTTACTACTGTGGAGTTGACCGCAACGGGTTTATCCACGCCGTTACGTTCATATAAAATTTTCCGTTCAATTAAATTAAATCAAATTATCAATTATTGATAAATACCTAATAAGTTCAGATGATTAAATGAACAAGTGACCGGCTAAACGATTGGAGCAGGGAAAACACAGAAGGGTAATCATGCTAGAAAAAAAATGTTACTTATAAAATCTCCCGTTAAAAATGCTATGGTGGTTAATAGCTATACATACAATCTACCATGTTCATTGAAAAGGGCCTATAGAAGGCATATGCATATATTCTCCTGAGATACACAACAGTTCCGACTTATGCTGCAGAATATGAGGCCATTAAAAACCAATTGCTTCGATGGATTCTCGATGATAATTAATATATGTCCAGTATCGCCTTTATCTGTGAAAGGAAATAAAAATATAAATGCGGACGAAATATTTTATTCAATCCAATTGTAAAAATTATTTTCTAAGTAATCGAAAGAAATAATTTAAAAAGTTACCATTGGTCTCAAACTCCAACAAAGAAAACTTTATTTTAGTAAATCAATCTAAATTTGATACCAAGTTTAATTTTTAACTCAGCATTAAAGGTAGTTCTTAGTCATATATGTTTTTCTTTATCAAATATAGTATTTTAATGCTCTCCTACGTTGAATAGGAAATATCCAATCAAAATGCATCTCACAAGGTTCTATCGTCTATGGAGATGTGTGAAGTAAAATTCCTACCCCGTTCACTAAGAGCTTGATCTTACGTTGCGAATAGTAGGAGACAAGAAGGATTGATTAGCAACGGTGGGAATAGATACTCTTACTTGAACTGAGACCTCCCTATGAAACCTGTTTCCGTCTCTTTACGCGCGTGGGAGATTTCGAATAGTAGGTGAGGGCATCATATCAAAACGGTACAACCTCGTCATGCTTAATGTGTATAAGTCATCGTGGAAAACCAGTTTTATTTAAGAAGTTTAACTTGCCTCCTTCAACGCGAAAATATTTCTTCAACTTTACTATTGCAGGTGAAAATTGGTTGAACGGCTAGTTTCGATACCGTATGGGTTTGTTTACATTCCAGAATAAGTGAATCTGGCTCTACGGATGTAGCCGAGGGTTTTATTTGGGGCCACCTTCATGCTCTTGTTTCTTCTCACGAGAATTTGCCCCAGGACTTCGTTAACGGCCCTCCTTTGAAAGGGGTGGAGGTTTACTCTCATCTTCTCGACCTTTTCGGGAGTTATAAAGGGGCCGACATCACTTGCTTCCACGTTAAATCTCCTTTGTCCCTACTGCCGCATTCTCTTCCCATACAAAGGCACACGTTAGAGATTCTTAGCCTCAATTCATGAATTATGACTTACTTCTCCCTCCTAGAGAAAATGGGTCAACTCATGCTTCATGCCATCTTGAAATGGATTAAAAATGGACGTCTAGGGGTAATTTTAGTTAAATATTTGTGCAAAATTATTTTCAACTGTAATAAACATCGAGAAAATATTTACAAAGGTGTAACTTATCATACAACTAGTGAATATAGTAGAGTACTTCAAAAGATAGAGGAGCAAAAATAGTCATACTGCTTAAAAATATGAGAAAACAACCGTGTCACGACCTAGTAATTGAAATTATTGACAGTATTGAGCCAATTATTATTGTGCTTACAAGTACACTCTTTATGAAAGTCGAATATTTTCTTTTTAAGATACAAATGTAAGACATATTTATTGCAATTATTATCTGAGGCAATCAGGTTACTTTCAATTCATGGTTATTATTTACAACTTTTACCGTATTTAATCTGCGAAGACGTTTCAAAGCAACAATTTCAGAGTGTAAAAATCATTCGCCTTGACTGGGATTCAAACCCAGATCCCTCAATAGCCGGTCGAGTGCTTTAGCCAGTTAAGCTATCGAGGCGTCCTCTTAAACTCTGAAATTCTTTGGAAATCAGCGAAGACGTGTTTCTGCATACTTTCGATACTAAGTTTTATCGACCAATCGCTGGAAAGGAATCATTCTACTCTATCGTTGTTGCAGCCGGATTAGTTAGCGTTCCAACTCTCGCTTGGTGTAGAAACAATCAGCCGTAATGAACCGTCCAGCGTTTTACCTAGAGAAAAAGCTACCATTGAAACCACATATCAAGCCAGGATAACAGTTTTACGTGCCATGAAACTATCCGTATGTCAATGTAGTTCAGTATTAATTGATAAAATATTTCTTGTGAAACGCTTAAAATATTATGAAAGGATAAGCAACGGGATATGGTGCTTCAGCTGTAAGATACATTATATTAACGGTTTTTATTTTTTCTTACGTTTATTTTTGAAGAGACGGTAAATGTAAATATTTTCACTTCTGAAATCGAGAATTAATGCAAATTAATAGGAAGTCATTTAAAAAAATACAATCAAATTCCCCCCATTATCATCCCCTCATTTTTCTGCTTGGCGCGTACCTAATTAAGATATTGACCGCCATTACGCTCACATAGTAGAACTGCATGCATATAAACGAGCCTTTTTTGAGAAATAATAAAATCACTTTTAATGATTTGCTTGAGCAAGGTTAGTTTTGCATTGCTTTCTTGAGCTACTGTACGTAAGTGTGAACTTCACAACGCATGAGAAGAAACTATCCACTCCGTCGATACACTCACTCAATTCTACGAAATATCTCCCGTCCATGATGTTCCACTCATTCAATTCCGGTAACCTGAGGGTTAATTTAGCGCTCTCAGAATCCTTCATCCGCATCCGTCCATTTCAAATGAGCGATCACGTGAAGTGGGAGCGCTACCTACAAGTAGATTGTACGCTGCCGAAGCCTTAGGCGGTACAGGCTCCACCATGCATCCGACGCTTCGGGGGAGTGAATTTCCAAAGGGGACAAGGGAAAGACGACCCATGTTGGCGGGAGAGAATCTAAGTGAATCGAGTAGGAGAAAGGAAATAAACGGCAAAGCCAACGGGTGAAGCGGAGGGAGCGTTAAAAGGAGTGCTTTGAAGGCTGAGTTTCGAGAAGGCCATTTCATTGGAGATAATGATGAGAAAGACTAGGTGATACTCATGGCAGGCCATATGGTCAGCCAAGCGAAGTGATAAGAGGACAATAATAAACCATGGAAGTTTTATAAGTATCAGTCGGAGTATGAAAAATAAGGCCCCAGACAAGCGTGTTTGAATACACAGATAAAGCATAAGAAATATACTAAGATTTAAATGTCCTATTACTCTACGGAAAAAATAAAAAATACAAAAAAACCAACGAGAAACCACTATGTGATAATGGTCTTGTTTAACTTCCTGTTATTTTTTAAAACACTCCATGAAATTAATTCGTGCGAATCTAGATCCACATTACTTAATGCGAGCGTTCTAAAACTCATTTCTTGCACATCAATGTGGTGGATTGGTGGACAATTTTTGATGTAGTAATAGCAGAGCATTCAGCATAAATTTATAAGAAAATAAAAATTCCAAAACAGGGTATAAAATTTATTTTGCCATGAAATTGAATTTAGTTTAAACTTTGTAAAAAATCTTTGTCATTTACCAGCGTCCTTGTTCTCCTATGGGACAAGGTAATATCATCATTTTATAAAAATCAAAGAAATTAAAATGAAAGTTATTCTTGAAAATAAGTATAAATAAAAAAATCACGGACGGCAAACTTAGTTCAATTACTATCGGAATTTCAGCGTTACAATTTTCTAATTCTTAGTACTTTCAAGACTAATGCTGCTTAATTTCTATCAAACGGAACCCTTATGAACTTTGACATTCTTACACGTTAAATACGCTAGCAAAAATGAGAACCAATTATTTTGGGTATAAAATCAGAAAGTTGATTTCTCCATATGAGGACAAATATCAGTTCAACAAGGGTTACTAAAAAAGTTATAGAATAAATCATCAAGCAGCAGTTAATTATTAATATAGCGGAATATTATCAAGTCTGTTACTTTGAATATGCATCACTTCCACAAAGTATCGCCTTAAATTACTAGTTTATAAACAAGGGTAAGCTAATTACTATCAATAAGGGTCAAAACAATTTTATGTACACTAGTTAAAGTGGTAGATCGAAATGGCAGGTGTGGTGTTTTCACATTTTCCCTTATAAAATATACGCTGATAAAAATATTTGAGCATTGAATCCGGAGAGCAGTAAATGCCGTCAATTATTATTTTTGGGTAAATGATTACCGACACTATTTGCCAAAGCAATTTTTTTTTATAAAACTCAAGGCAACCTTACGCATAAACAAAATGCAGTAGAGGCGTCACACGACACATACGATACAATTCAGAACTACAACTCATGACTCTTGGGGGCGATCGAAATGTTAATGGGGCCGTTAATGGGAAGAAAAGGACGTCGCACGCAGCTTTTAGAAGTTTTATGCCTCCATTTGGGAGAGCGGTCTCGGGGCAACGAGATTGCCTGAGAGGTGGAAGGGGCGCGACGGAGAGGGGGAAAAAAAGCAGAAGAATCCACTACAACCTTTAGGCGGGCTCGCAGGTTATAATTTCTCCGCAAATAATGACGAAGCGGTGGGCGAGGGCCAAAGTGGAGCGCGGCATCGGGAATTATTCATACGGACGTCCCACCATTAACCATTTGAAGGCGAAAAAAGTATACCCACACGACGGAATACACATCCAGACGTGCGCATGAACACACACAGTCGGGGGGATGTGGCACTGCATCAACCCCTCGTGGCTGCATCCATACGTGACGGAAAAAATCCATATTATGCCATCTCCCCCCCTCCCACCTCCTTCCCTTTAGCCTGGTAGTTATAAGGCCCCCGGCAGTTCTCTCTCTACTCATACGCCCTTTTTCCCTCCCCCGACCTCATCCCATCCCTCTCTTGCGCTGCAGTCTGAAAAAACCATGTCACACATGCAGTCATCTCCTCCCCCATTAAACGCATTTGGAAGTCGGTCAACGGGAAAGCGCGGTGCGAAATGTAAAGCGACGGAACATGTTATTTTTCTTCTGGTCTTGCTTGCACTCTACTTCCTCACTGCGGGAGTTGCGAATTTTCAGCTAAATACCACGCTCCGCACCAGCAACAGTTAGTTTCCGGTGCTGCTGTAGACGAAAAGGTTTCCTCCGGACGCTGTGGACCCAGTCATTTTGCACTAGGGCATCGCACGCCATAATAATTTATGACTGAAAAAAATGTTCAATGGAGCTCATTATGGAAATATCAGATTAATGTGCAAATGGAGTCGGTTTCCTTGAGTTGAGATATACTGTTTTAAAATGGGTCTGATTTTGCGCTACATACAAATCGCAATTGTTTTATTCACTCCAGCCTCATTCGGGCGTAGAAAGTTGTTGTCGTTAGCGGCGCGCTACTACCTGCGCGCAAATGCATGGATGTATACGCACGTAAGATAAAGGGAATATAAAATACAGGATAGGTGAATTTAACCCTGATAAACGTAACAACAGGATTTGATCCCGGTACCCAAAACTATCTGACTCGTTGATAAAGGCCAATAGGGCGAAAACCATTTGGTTACCCAGAAATTTTAAAACACAGTCAATGACATAGAAGCCTGCGTTTATAGCTCATGAGTAAACTAAAATAGTACACTCTCAAACCCAAGGGGTTTTTCCCTCATAAGATTTTTAAAATATCGTGATAAAAATGTAAGACAACCCGTGAACAGCAGTTATATGAAAAAAAATCCTTTTCGATGCTACTTATAGATTTTTTTATCAAATCAAATTGGGAACACGTACAGGAACGCATTAATATTTTTAAAAGTGCGCTGTGATTGCTAAAAACAAATCGGAATCGGCAATTTTCTGATATTTGTTGGATACAGTAAGCTTATTTTATGAGAAGTAACAGTATGTGAGGATTAAAAGTAAATAATAGAAATACACCATCTAGCGAAGCTGTTTTCGGATCACTCTACAGAAACTTTCCTCCACATAAAATAACTCACCTGCCTAAAATAGCCTCCCCTAGATAACCGTGAAACCTGCGACCTATTTGGTTGACGATAATTCAAGGGATAAGCACTCAGCGAGGACGGACGCTTAACGACTGCGGGACAACTTACGCCACTCTAATCGCAGCTCAGCCCAACGAGATAATAAACGACTCCTGTAGGTGCCGCGAGGGGGCGTCAAAAAGAATTTGATAATAAAAAGTGTTTCGTATTGTGTTCACATCATTAAAAAGAATGAAGGGAGACAGGCCAGGGTGGGCTAGGAAAGCGTATTAGGAACAGGGGGGGTGAGAAGAAACGAAGTGGAAATGAGAAGATTTTCGCAAATCAATCCGCGCGAAAAGGATAGCTTGAATTGGGAGGAGCAGGAGTGAGTGAATGAGTGAGAAGAGGTTAAGGGGAAAAATGGGATAGAGAACCAAACGACTCGGGGCTCATTCATGAGAGCGAATGAGAGTGCTCGGAGGCAAATGAAATTAGGCACTGGCTGGCAAGAAAGAGAATGAGGGAAGTCATTTCCTAGGCCACGAGGAGCTTTCTACTGGAAAATGAAGCAAAATGTTCTTTCGGAGTGGCCGACGTGATGATTTCAAAGTCTTGAGTTCGAGTGGGAGAATGAGAGAAGGAAGAGTAGAGACCCGCAAGGGATTTCCTCGCAAAGAATAACACGAAGAAAGTTAAAGACTACTGATTCGGATTGCAACCGCTCTCCGGTACTTTGAATTACGAGTCTGCACCTGGGAAAATCAATGCAGCAGTTTGTTTGCAGTCTCTTTATGCATTTAATCCCTATTGAGTTCTCTAGTTTTTCATTTGAAAGGTACCTCTCCGCTATCTTGCGTGACACAACCATAGATCGTATCATGCAAAAATAGTCTGGACGTGGCTGGATTTCCCTATATTCAGAATATTTTTCAGTTTTCAAGTACGCATTATATATATATATATATATATATATATATATATATATATATATATATATATATAATACAAGGTAAAAGAAGTATAAAAATATTCAGAAATTTTCCAAACATTTAACAAGGCCTACCAGCACGTACGTGTTGCCTTCTAACGGACACTAACACATGCAAAAAGAATTCAGTGGGGTAGCTACTCAAATGGGCCGAGGCAATCAATCTGAGTAGTCTAGGGTATTTTGCTCGCCCCAGTTGATCAACCTCATTCTATTCCATAGAAGAAAACATTTATTTCGGGCAACGCATTCAAAAGAGGCGTACCACGCTAAATCACACGCAGCAGGAGGAATGTGATACTTCTGAATTCTGCGTTTCCATCACTCAGCAAACCTACGCACTACCTACGTGTAAACCTTCCTCTGTATCATTCTTAGGCTGAGTCTAAAATCCATACATGAAGAATAAAGATGGCTTCCCTCTATCCCATTATTATAATTTGTTGAAACATGGTTTGAGATGGGAACATATAGCCAAATATATGTTATACATATAGAACATAATTCCAGCTGGCGGTCAGGTGAAAACAATTTGCGAAAGATAAAATTCGATTTATCCATTTTATAATTTCACTGATTCAAACTCAGCTCAAGGCACATGATGAATACAAAACATATTCCCTATATCCATTCACACCACGGTACCAATTGTGCAATAATAGGATTTCTTAACTTGATAGTATTACTCTAGTTATTTTTTTGATCACTTAATGTAAATCAGCACAGGAATTATCAATTAGTTAACTGATGAACGAATTCTACCTTTCTTTAGATAAGTAAAATTAATCACAAAAAACTTCACATCTAAATTTTGAACAAAGGCAAGTGTTACGATATATTAGCGTAATCGTTCAGTATGCTGTATTTTTCAACACATCGCCCAAACAATCAAGGTTAATGGGGGAATAAAAGATGATAAGGGCTGAAGAAAGGAGAGGGGGACCAGATTGGGTGGGAGACAGTCTGTGTGTTCCCTCTCCTGTTCCACTCTCACTAAACTTATCTCCCCTCTCCGTTTATCTTGTAGCTTCCACAGCTAAAAATGTTAGCACTATCCAACATTATCACCTACTTAAGAAACTAATACCTCCCGCCTTCCTTGTATCACCCCAAATTAAAACCCACCTTCTAACTGTTTTGAAAAATACAGCAGGCTGGATTATGTCGTTGATACGCCAAAACACGAGTCATGTTAAAAACAAACTGATATTATTACCTATGTATAAAGAATTCCGTTCCAAAAATACAGGCTTCATGGGTTTCACATTGTATGAAGTATGTCCAGAAGTTGAAAAGTTTCAATTGCTTCAGCTTCGTCTGTTTCGGAGTTTTTAAAAATTCTTTCAAAAAATGTCATAATTCCACAAATACCGTATTTTTAATATTTATTTATTAAGTACATTCACCTTTATGTTTATATGCCTCAGGATGTCTCATATCTGCAGTTTTAAGTTTCCATTCCAAAGAGAGTTATGAGTATAATTTTAGTTACTTCAGCGTATTAGAAGTTCAAGTTGCCATTCAGATGGACAACGAAGACCTTATATATTCTTAAATCACCCGAATGACTATATGTGAGAATAAAAACGAGTGCTGTCATGAAAAGAAATTTAAAGTGCCTCTGTGATGCCCATTGTTAAAAATCGATAACCGTAAAAACAAAAAAGTGTTTTCCCAAAAATGACATTACGAAAATACAATCTGAATAAATTATACATATCCTTCAACAAGCAATTTTTCTTCCCTGTTTCATATTAATGGTTCAAATAATGACTATATAACTCTATTATTTATTGAAAGTCACTAATAAATTATATAGAAACATAAATTAATGACATTATGACAATGAGAAGTAAAATTTAATTTGAACAGTATTAAATCCATATTTGAGTCTAAATTGACATTGTATTTAGTTTGCTAAATGCATTCACAAATAAACATTAAACCACTTTAGTATAATATTTTACCAATAAGTATGACTAACGCAGACAAAAAATCATGCAAATAAATAAGATATCCATAAATAATAGATGGTATATTTCTATTTGATTTTAAATTAAGCTGAAGTAAATAAAGTTTCAATCAATCAAGCTTTCAGTCACCAATGACATTCAAAATCAAAATGTAAGATGAGGAAATTTACTTATATCAATAATTCTGCAATAATTTTTCCGTAATCCGGATAAATACTGGCAAAGACGAAACTATCAAATACTTGTAGGCCTCATTCATCCTACCATTGTCATATACTATACAAGGCTAACGTCCATGTTACTTTCACACTGGTAACTCATAACAAGAATCTGCAAAGTAGAATGACTTCGGTAAATGGAATAAATTTCCCATTTAGTTTAGTCTCCTTAAAGCTGGAGCGGTGATGTTTATAGCTAATAACCACAGGAGCAATTCAAGTGACTCATGGGCCCCGCGCTCGACACACCTTTCCTCTCTAATGATATAATACTCTTAGACCACATGCATAGCCCATAAAACATTGAGCATTAAAAAAATGCTATTTTGAAAAAAAATAGATAATAATCGATGGACATTAAAAAATACTATAATGCTAATTTGAATGAAATCTCTATCCTTACAGAAGCCGTTTTAATTAAGTTACGTATTCATGATAACCACGGCGCAAGTTCAATTATGACACAAAAAACATTAAATTAAAATATTAACCAAGGAGTGGGGGAAAACACTTTTAATAAAGTGAAATTTCACATAAAATTCGGTTCAGTTTCGATTCCAATTAATTATATTATGTGAAAGAAAACGACTTGTTTACAGCACGTAAACTTCAAATCTGCACAATCTCGTTAAACAATCTTTTTTTCTCTTAAGCTCATATGTATTTCCTCCCCTGCATTTCAAAGCTTTATACGTACTTGACTCGATTCAATCGTGATACTCCTGGATGAAATTAGTGAACAGAAATGATAAGTACTAAAAGAGAAGCTATTGCGGAAGTTGAAATAAATCAAAATACTTAGTAAATCCACATTAAAAGGGTCATTCAATCATGAAGTAGTTCCACAAATTCACGCCGAAAATCATTTCGTATATTGCGGAAATAGATATCCCAACATGACAAAATATTCTGAAGATGTCGGGTAGCTCGGTAAAAACCGGTCTCACAACGCTAAGTCACGGAGCCAACCCAGGTCAAGCGCATGAGTTTTTCTGGCCTGATGATAGGGAAAAATTCTGTATAACTTTAATTGTATGCTGGAGAGCGAATAGTCCTACCATTAATATGGAAATTGAACGCAATGGACTTGAAAAATTTTACTACCACATTTGTATGAACTAATTTCGCGAAACAAGAGAGAAAAAACATTTTCATATGTCATCTCACAAAACTTTTCTTTAATTATAACTTAGATTTACTCTCACAAAAAACTCTGACATTTTTTATTTTCTTTTTCCATTGAAAATATCATATCGATTTTTTCTGAAAAAAATAATTTCCTCTAAAGTAACGATAAATTAAATAGATAAAAGCGATGAATGATGCACTCATTTATGTAAAAATTATTATGGTGAAAGAGAATGAAAAAATTGCTTTAAATTCAAATCACTTTTCCAGAATTCCTTATCATAATTTCTCATTAAATGAAGCGAGAGAGATGTTTGAGGAATGCGACACATTCGGTGATCTCATTGCAATGAAAATCAAAAGGCTAGAACAACATAAATTAAATTGCGATCAAAATCTAATAATTGATTTCGTTAATTCTCTCGCACAATATTTGGGATGGGGTGAGAGAGTATATTTATAAATTTCAACGAACATCTATCAACCGTCCCTCTTCTCTGACAATTGGATTACAATTAAAATTCGAATCGGTGGTCTCCCTTTAAACAATTGGTTTCAAGGGCGGATCTGGAGCAATTCTGCATTTTTTCTCTAAGTAGTAAGTGCCGCAATAACATATGTTCCATGGTTCAAGCGTCCAAAATGAGAATTAAAAATTAACATATGTTCGTCATTCAACAATGCAATCACATTTTCACTTACCTATGTACAAGTACATATATCCAAACAAAGGCAATAACCAGAGCATATAATTTCCCGGAAATGAATGCTCTTTAGCTCCAATATCCCAATCGGTAACCCATAACATAATGTTTCATTGATATTCTAGGACTTTAACTGCAACTAATGATTTGGAAAGTAGTAATGAAAAGTCAACGTTGCTTCCTAGCTGCTCGAAAAAATTTCAATATCAAGGCAAACAAATTAACACTGAAAAAAACTCTAAATCACTGCTAAATGACAGCTTCCACTATCAAATGACCAGAAATATTTTCAATTGATGCACCTGAATTGTAGAAAATAAGGACGGGAAGATTATCTGTTTCCTGAGTCGATCATAAATTTCAACTTCAACTGGACATTTTCCGTTTCCCAGAAAAATGAAAATTTGTCTTTCGGTGAAATGCATTTCCAGGAAAAACACGGAAATGTGCTTTTCATTTTCCTCCTCTTATTTTTTTGCATGAGGTAACCGATATCCTCGGATATGCTGGAATAGGACCAATCTATTTCTCCCAAAATCCACATACCTTACCAAAATAGATATACGTACTATTTTTTTCGCATCATAATCCCACGCGAGATTTTTCTTTATTCATCTGTCGGGCTTTTCTATTTTTACATTAAATTTTGAACATAATTCCATATCTAGAAAAACTATTGAAGAACATAGCATCATCTTCCACTCAAAGAACCATATTCCAGACAGAGTTAAAGAAAAAAGCATATAACACGCATTAATGTGGAAGAGAATGGAAAAAAGTCTTTTTATATGCAAATTCTTTCCCAGCAATCACATACATTATTTCGATTTTAACGGAATTATAAATAATCTAATTTCTTTTTTTTTAACGGTGAAGAATGAATAATATTAGTTGCCTATGCTACGAGGCTTATCTTAGTTATTTAGATGAGTGTTTGTTTCCGAGGTTGGAATTTATGCGGAAGTGGTAAAAACATACCATAGTTCGTATGTGTGAATTCAAGTAAAGATACGAGGTCTGTTCAAAGAGTATCGCTAATTTTGAATTTTCGCGGGTTACGCATATTTGATTTTAATTATTTTTTTTGATGCCTTATGTTGGTACTTATGTCTCTCACTTATGCCGAAAGGTTCGACCATTTTGAATGTTTAGTTAATTGTTGACAGCTATTTTTCTTGGACGTGTTTTGGATTGTCTTCGATTTTTGCCTGTTCCAAAAAATGGATCAAAGAATCTGTAGCGAATTTTGTGTGAAAAACGAAATTAAGTGCGCGAACGCATTCCGAATGTTGACTGTGGCAGCGCGTAGAAGCTACCTTGGACCGAAGCAACGTTTATAGGTGGCACCAAATGTCCAGAGGGCTGAGAAGATGTGAAGGACGAAGAGCGTGCCGGACGCCCGAGCACGTCAGCAACAGAAATAAACATTGATGAAGTGTAGAAAATAGTATTGGCCAATCTTCGAATCACCGTTAGAGAAGTTGCTGAGGACATACATGTATCGATTGGCTCGTGCCATTCGATGTTTAACAATGATTTGAGCATTACACGACTTGCCGCGAAATTAGTACCAAAATTGTTCAATTTTGGCCACAATCATCAACGAATTAACATTCCTATTGAGGTGTTGAAATCCGTCCGCGACGACCCAAATTAGCTCCAGAGGGTCATTACTTGAGACGAATCATGGGTTTACGGTTATGACGTGGAAATGAAAGCTCAATCATCCCAATAGAAGCTGCAGCACGAGCCAAGACCGAATGTGTTCGTTCTTGGCTTGTGCTATTCGATCGACAGTGAAAGTTTTTCTTACAGTTTTCTTCAACTGCAGGGGCGTAGTGCATCATGAGTTCTTACCACAGGGTAGAACGGTAAATAAGGAATATTACCTGCAAGTTATGCGCAATTTGCGCGAAGCAATCCGCCACAAACGCCCAGATTTGTGGAAGAACAAAATTTGGCTTTTGCACCGTGACAACGCCCCTGTTACTTGTGCGCAATATTTTGGCCAAAAATAACACCCTCATGATTCCGCAGCCATCCTTTTCTCCAGATCTGGCCCCCAGTGACTTTTTCTTATTCCCGAAATCGAACAGGCCCATGAAAGGATAACGCTGCGCTACGATTGACGATGTAAATACATCGAAGGAGGAGCTGAACAAAATCACAAAAACTGATTTTTGGAAGTGCTTCGAGGATTGGGAAAAACGTTGGCACAAGTGTATAATATCTAATGGGGATTAGTTTGAAGGAGACAAAATAGATATTCATGAATAAATAAATAATTTTTGAAAAAACACAAAAGTCGTGATACTTTTTGAACAGACCTCTTTTATGTACGTAAAGGTAAAAATATACGTGCTTTGCTCATTTAGTGAAACACCTTAAGGATACAACTCAGTCACGATACAATTAAAATAATATTTATGATTATGAAAAATTTATTCGAGATAAGGAGGTGAAAATATTTTTATAATTGATGAATAGAATATAATTTATGCAACATTATACTACGCTTTGAAGAATGGAATTGTGTGTTCATCATTTGACTCCACTTTTACAATAATACCATATTTACAGGGAACTGACTACTATTTCTACCGATAATTAGTCTCAATATCTAATTTTCATTAATGTAGGATTTATAATTTATCCCGTTTGTGTTTCTCAAGTCTTTACCCCATAGTGATACATTTCTGATATTATCTAGCATAAAAGATACATAATATTACCATCTATGTTACATTCAAAGGAAATTACCATATTTACGGACGGTAAAAATAGTGTCTAGGTCTAAAATGGAAATTTTGGGGTACTCTTACAAACCTTTATATTAATTCATACTTGCTCCGTCTCCTCCTTAGTCCGATGTTTGCCATCACATTCTTTTATTCCTACTATGTACCCTCCGAAACATCCTCTTCCCTCGCCTCATATAAATTCGCACAGCCACTTCCAACCCTGCTCCCTGTCCCACATATTATTCTTACCTCTACCTCATCAAACTCTACCTCCACTCCACTCGCCTCTTTCCCCCTTCCTCTCCTCCGCACAACGCCAAACCCTCTTACCAGTTTCCTTCCTTTTGTTGCCGCGGAATTTTACCCTAACAAAATTATCTGCTTCTTCTTTTTCCATTTCCACTATTCCCCAAGGCCCCGCCCACACTCCCACTCCTCCCTATGTGTCGGCGCCGCGCCCTCTTCAAACTTTTCACCTCCGGTATCCCTTCCCCCCCCACCCCCAACCCGACTGCGCACCATCCCTCACCTACCCCCGCCGCTCTCTTTTTAATTCAAAGAGAGACCCGTCCCTCGAGCATTTCTTCTCTTCCACTCGCCCTTTCCCTCCTCCTCCGTCTTCCCTTTCTCCCCTCGCAACCCGCACCGGAGAATTCAAGGGGATGAGGCTTTTCCTTCGTCTGTGTAAGGGTACGCATACACTCCTATTTTTACAAATGTTAACTCCTCCTGTATACGGCCTGAGGCTGGTAAGGAAGGGTAAGGAAAATTCAAACAATCAAGTCCGCTCTTCAGGAAACCTTCCTAATGAGATCAATCACCTCTCATTCAATCTGGACCACTTGAGAATCCCCAAAGGAAAGAAGAGAGCTCAGATATCTCTCTGGCCCCAAAAAATTTCTCGGAAATTTGCTTGAGAGTTGTCGTGACGTAGCGAATGAATATAAATGAGTTGCAGAGACATTATAATTTTGTCAAAAATCTTCAAATGAAATAGGAATGTTTTGTGTATTCTACCAGCCTATGAGACTCAAAAAGACTAATCAGTCTTAATTCTGTTTGCATATTAACATTATCTCCAATAAAAAATGGTTTAAAAAATAAAAAAGGATTTAGCAAGTAATTTCATTTTCTTTCAAATGATCCGTTGAAGTCCCTTTCGGTGTTTGAGCATCGTCAATTCGAACAAACTCAAAGGACCCAGATGCATCGACTCGAAGAGTAAATTTTATCTCTAATACTTCCTCTTTCGCGTCCGTAGTTCCCCAACATATCCTTACTTCCTCCGAGCGCCACTATTTAATTCAAAGATGAACCCAAGTTCAACTCAACCATTGTAATTGTAGGATAAATATTACGCTACATCATCAATAGAGATATAATACGGGTAATACGTTAAAATACAAATAATGACATGAATCGAAGACGTAAACTACGAGTGCTGGTGATGCAGAAACAGCAAGAAAATCCAATAGTCTGTCCTGCAGATGGTTAAATAATTCATCCTGCCGGAGACAGAGAAAAAACATCTCGGACACACATTGCTACATTTTACTCCGACCACTTGCATCCCATCTTCATACTCATGAATAGAACTCACAAAGGAAAGACTTACTGACCATAATTGACACACGATTATCCAAGTTTTTAATTTATGCAAGTAATTTTATGCCTAGTAAACGGAGAAAAATCAATATTCACTGATACCTTGAAGATTTTATGACTTAATTTGCTTTCTAACTTCGTCAAATCTTAATTATTTCTTCCATTCACGTCCTCTTTGTATTCCACTTATTACCTAGAATCCCATCTTTAAAGGGCCACGTCTTCAGGGTATGTCGCGTACGTGAGAGAGACCGAGAAAATGAAGCATTTCGACCAGCTCATTCTCTCGCTCGTCGACTGCGATCATTCAAATGCACTCCTCACCCTTTCACCTACCTCCTTCCCCAGGTTCCTCGCAGAATATCCCTCGGCTTTCATTTCTTGTTTTTCATCTCTTTCATCCCACATCTTCTACCTCTTACACCTTGCCGCTTTCGCCCCCGCAGCCCTCGCACAACCCTACCCTCCGACTCAATCACATCCTTTCTTTTGTCTTAAGCGCTCCTCGTCTTCCCGACACTCGTAAAAACCCACCATAATTTCTCGGCAAATCTCAGGGCCTTTTCCTCTTCTCTCCTGCACCCCTCTCTTCTCTTCTCCATCGTGCACACCTCGTTCTCTCGACCCGTCCCCCCACAAGAACCCTTGGAAGAGCCAGTCACCTTAACGGTTTCCACCCTCTTACCCCATCCCCCCATACCATTCATACAGTCGCGGTTGACGGCAGGTAAGACGAGGGCCAGCGGAGGAGAAAGAGGAAGAGAAGAAGTGAAAAGGGAAGCAGAAGTTGGAAGGCTCGGATTGGTTGTAGGATGGAGGGAGATGATGGGTAAAGGTGGGATCGTGGAGGATAGCATCAAGACAAGGGAAGAGGCAGGATGAGCGAGGCAGAGAGTGAAAGGAGAAGGGTATGTGTACATAAGACTGGAGAGTATAGCCGCGGGGATTAATGTTGGGCTCGGACGAGATGCGTTGGGAAAACGGGCCCCATCTTTTGCTTAATCATGGGAGAGGGGAAGAAGAAGGGTGCATGGTTGTTGTGGTGATACTAGGACGGGATTAAAGGAAGAGATTGAAGCAAGTGAAGGGTGGAGAATGAATTGAGTTAGGGGTGGATAAAAGCATACGGAGAAGAAAGGATAAAAAGAAGAAACTGAGGACATAAAGTGAGGGAGTTTAACGGGTAAGTCTGTGAGAGACTAAACGTCAAGGAAAAAGAAATGACGGGGAAAATTAAAACGATAGTAAAGAGACCAATGATGCGCACGCGCTCTTGTTTTGTCTTGGAACTTAATAAGTGAAGTATACTAATTAGGACGCGAACCGTTCAATAGAGTGAGAATTAAATTCTTATCTGCATGATTTACCCTGAAAAATTTAAATTTCATATTATATTGTTGTGGGTCACGGTAGTCCAGGGGGTAAAGCGTTGGACTACTGACCGGAGGGCCTGGGTTTGATTCCCGGGCAAGCCTCTCTGGGCACCTGCAGCTCCACCCAAGCTATGTGATTTTTCGGGTACCAGATCTTCCTAGGAAACCATAACCGTCACAGGGAAAGGAACTGGCCCCCCTACCCTGATGTGTGAATTTCACACGCCATATAGGGCTTAGTACTGAGAGATCTCTACCATCACCTACCAAACCGACCTTCGGGTTGATTGCTGTGTTTATGGTTTTTTTTAATATGTAGGTATTCATATTCCAATCAACACTGGCCGATATTTTATACTTCAAGTAGCCTGATGTGAAAGTGAAGTCAGTTTTTGAAATTAAGCCTTCGGGTTGATTACTGTGTTCGTGGTTTTTTTATTATATTGTATATTTGTATAACGTACTCGTGCATGTGGCACAAGTTTCATTGTTTGACTGCAGTATTGCCGATGCACGTGGAGACGTTCAGTTTGCTAACGGTGACGATGAAGGTAACAAGCGATGCTACATTAACATTTTGCCTTCACCTCCTAAATCCCCTTATATTCCGTTAGGGCCTAGGTACGGGGGGCCTATTAAGAGTCTTTTCTTTCCCACAGCATAAAGAAAAGATAATTTAAAATGTTTGATGACGGGAGACAGTCAATTTTGTAGGAATGTGAACACGGAGCTCCCGTCTCTGATCCTACGGAATCCAACATTAATACCACTGCTACAATTGGGAGAGATGATCCATGACTAACTCAAAGAACACTCTCAGAAATATTGGAAACTTCATTGGGTGCCATCCCAACGTCGGTAGCAGAAAATTTGCATCTGAGAAATGTTTATGTGCCACGGGCTTCATAAAATCGTGATTTTCCGCAAAAAAAATGTGGATAGTCTTCCTTATAGACCCCCATTCCTAGCTCTATGTGACTTTTTCTTGTCTATAAAAGTGAACGAACGAACTATATAGAAAGCGGTTTTTATAGGCAGAGGTACACAAGCTTGAACTTGCAACAGCTACCAATGACGCAGAAATGTCGTCAAATCTACTGAAACCTGTACTACATTATCCATTATTCCTTAACCTGAAAATTTTAACATTAAATTAAAATTTTCCGCATCATAATATGTAAATAAAAATTTATAGAATCTCTTTATTATTCATTAACAAACTCGTAGACATTGATGTTTTTTCAATATATGGATAGTAATTTTTAATTAAACTTGCTGACAATAAGGCCGCTTACGTAAAAATAAATACACTAAATATTATATGTGAATTAAGATCAATGTCAAAATTTAAATAATACACCCCAGATATGTCATTACCTAATTTAAACAATTCTGTAATCCGGGCGATGAAAATGAACTGCAATCCGCACGGCATTGTCAAAAGGATGGCCAAAAAATGGTAATCAAATCAGGAAATAATGAATATGGATAAAAACTCATTTCTAAAATTCATTCTCAAAATAAAGTTATCGGCAATGTAGTGATCGAGGCTCGACAAGGGGTAGTGGCACTGGATCTAAATAGATAACACCACATGGACTCATGCTGACCCATTATAATAAAATTCTTTCTAAATCTCTCGAACTAAAAATTTAAATTTGATTATTCCAATAGTTTTACAACGATTTAGAACCTTTTGAAATACTTTTAAAATATGTGAGCTCACTGGGTGTAAAGCGATCACTGGCAGATTCAGTAAATAATAGTTGAATTTCTATTGGAATGGTATCCCAAACACTTTTTTCTTATTAATGCCAAAAATCATCCTACGCATTTAGCTGTGCCATTGTTTTAAGTTCCCAACTTGCAGCTCAATGTACAGGATACCTGTATACTAACGAAGTAAACTATTATTTGACCAAACTTAGGAAATTGTGGTACTATTGGAGTGTATTGATTCTTACAGTTTCTGCTTCAGAATACACTAGGATACCCTTAAATTAGTAAGCAAAATATAATTGTCTTTAGAAGAACAAATATGATCCTATAGCCAAAAAACATAAAAAACAAGAATTCACAAGCACAGCAAATTCATTAAGGGGTAATTAAATTGGAAATTTGTTAGCGGTAAGAGTGCTCCTTAATATGATATTCTGATTAGACAGTTTCTCTGTCAGAGGGAAAGTTTCCTCTATTCTCAGCCTCATTTTCTGGCAGATGAGTACAATAATAGTAGAATGTATGAAACCACTGAGAAACAATAGTATTTTCAATAAGCATATAAAAAATTAAAGGAAACTAACATTATATTATGGAAAGTATTACAAAACTGTATGCCTTCTTCAAATACAGGGTTCGTCCGGAAAATAAGTGTACTGAGCTCAGGAAAAAAAATTTATTACACTTTTACATATCTTAAGCTAATATTCCTCAAAATAGGACCCTTGTGAGTCGATACACTTGTTCCAGCGGCGTTCCCATTCCTGGAACGCTCCCGCGAAGGCATCATCGGGAACCTCTCGAAGAATCGTCGTCGACCTCTTCTCTGCCCTCCACGAACATCTTGTGCCACCGAAAGATCATGTTTCTGGACATGGCTGACTCCCCGTAAGCCTGGTTAATCATACCGACAGTTTTGGTAGACGATTTCCCAAGCTTTACCGCAAATTTGATGGAATAACGCTGCTCCAAAAACTTCGGCATCGCGTTCCGTGACTTGGGTCGAAGCGTGGAGGTTCGCGTTAACAGAGCTCCTCACTACACCACAGCTCAGAGCCGACTGCCTTTTTCAGCGTCGCTTGCCAACATACCCCCCTCCAATCGCAGCCCATCAGAGCGGTGCTGGGCGCGCCTGGAGCGGCGCGCCCAGCCCAGGAGTCAGTGCACTTATTTTCCGGACGAACCCTGTAGGTGGTGTTGCTCAGTAGCCATAAGACTTATTTTAAGCTGCCCTCTCCGTGGACTTTTATATTGAAATTTGATTTTGATTTATAAATTTTAGCAGATCCTAATCGAATGGAAAAACTATTAAAAAAATGGATTTCGCCTATATTTCCAGAGAAAAGCGAACCGATGAACAAGCAGTTATCCTTTTGACGGGATTTTGACGGGGACCTAATCCCTAATTAAGGTCGATTTTGAAGGTTGAGATTCTCATACGCTACGCCTCGGGGCACCAACTTTTGGGGTGGAAGGGCTCGCGTATTAATTGGAACCCAGTGAGAGGAGAGGGCCTCAGGTCAGGCCTATTGTCAACCTTCACCTCGACCACATGGTCCGCTGCCATATACCGACCGATCCTTTTACCAACTAATGAACAATGTCGACGGCGCCTGTGACTGGCGTAGAGAGATAAATTTGATCTCTTACGATCACTCGAGTTTGGCTAGTGACTCGATCGATTCCCCTTCTCTCTCTCTAGCATGAAGAATTTAGATATAAGGTGGTGCGGTCAATGGCATGCTGTTTAAAAAGGAGGAAGAGATAGAGATTAAAGCAAGGATTCCCAAATATTTATGATTGAATAGTTCAAAAATATTTTTCGGATCCTCTAAGTACCGTGACAGGAAAACAAGGCGATAACGTCAATATTAAAAATAATCATGAGCTATTAGGACACGTAACTTAGTAATTGTCCTCAACTTTTTCGAAGCTGGGAATTTTGTGGCGAAGTAAAGAGTCAAAGTTCCATTTGTACCCGAGTATTGAAACTTCCACGAGATTTAGCCTGACTCAACTAATTTACGATTGTAACCAATCAGCTCTTAAAAATAATATAATTTTTAGTATTACGCTAGGGGAAGTCGCTAATAGTACATTCATGTAGTACAGACAAAAGAGTTTAATTCAGCGAAGGAAAGAATAGCTGAATGGGGGCATTAAGTATCAATCAATCCTACACAGTGCATTGGGACTATTTGTGGAACTTTAATAATAAAATACATAAGAATGCCTAAGCTTTTGGCTTACAATATCTTTTTCTTTTTACTCTATAAAAAGCCTTACCTTCAGAGGTATTTTCAAAACTATCAATTATGTCATGATACAAAGTCTGGAGACCTCTGGATTTTGGGACGCTGCTTTGGATTGAAGCGGAGGACAGGTAGAGGGGAGGTGGAGAGGTAGTGAACCATTGGAGGAAGTTGTTAGAGGTAGGGAGCCAAGTAAGAGGAGGAAGACAGGGGGAACTGGCTATTCAAACTGGGAGAAGGGAGGGTGGATGGATTGGGACGAGGCCGATATCCAGACGATGCTGGTGGTCGTCCGGCTTTTCCGCATTAGCGGAGAGAAAGGAATTTCGGATATACCTTCACACCATTGAGAACGAGGAAAATGAGCACGCGCGCACACAAACACACGTGCAAATCCTCGCTCATGATTTAATGAGGGAGAGCAGCACTTCTCTCGATGTTTGCCGCTCCGGCGGGCGAGGATACGAAAACTTTAAAGCGTAGACCTGACTTAAGCGGCAACTCGATTTTTTTAGGAAGCACTCATCCGTCGAGACATTTTGCTGAATTGCTACACCACAGAGGACCGGGAGAAACGATGAGAGGGAGAGAGAGATAGAGAGTAAAGCAAGGAAGAAAGTGATGGAGAAGAGGAGGAAGAAAGAGAGATGGAGGATAGGGAGAGAAGAGAAGGAGCATTACGGTTTTTGCTCGAGAGCGAAGTCATTCCTCAGCCAGGTAATCGGCTTTTGAAAGGTTTCAATCCGCCGGAAATGAATGTGCACCGATCTCGCATCTCTGAGTGAGGATGATAATGTCAGAGAATTTACGGAAAAAATACAAGTCCGCTACATCATCAATGAAAGAGTTTCCGATGATAGTAGAATTTTGGCCCGAGAAATAAAAAGGTATTGGGCGGAATTAAAGAATGTTTTTAGGCTACCTTTCCTGACGCAAGAAATTCATTCTTAACGATAATGAAAGAAGATGAAAATAACAGAAAAATATTTTCCACTTTTCTTGAACAATGAATACAATATGAATGCATTATCTCATACTTTCGAAAATTGTAGGGCCTGCACCTTTATTTTCTTCTGTATTTGATACTTATACAAATAAGATATCTACTTTTATGCTACAAAAAAAGTTATGTTGGCAGAAATGTTTAGTTTGTCGGTTTGTCTATTTTGGAAAGAGATTTCAAAGAGGCCTTGAGACTTAAATTGTAGATTAACTAGTATTTCAGTCACTCTACCAGTTAAAAATACCAAAATAGACTTAGCTTAGGAATATGGACGATAGACTACTGAGAATAGGTAAAATATGTTAGCGGTGTAACTGTTAAAGTAGTAGCAGTCCTACAAATAGGAAAAAGTACAATGTTCATTCATTTAGTAGGTTAATTAAGTATTACCTGAAACTAAGCAGCAAAACATGATCAAGTAATCATATTCTAAAATATATTAAAGCAAATCTCACCAATCTTAGGATATTTCAACCAAAATGATTTGAACTGACAAAATAGTAGCAACTTTGCCAATTTTGGAGGAAATTAACGCTATTCGCTTTTCATTGGGAATCTTATAATTGCGCTACATTATTTGGCTTGGCTTCAAAAAGAGGATGAAAAAATAGCCAAGAACTATGGACCAGCAAGCATACATGTACATAATACCCCGTAAGCCCCCACAAGGGTGTGTGGCGGGGGGTGTTAGGTCACCAACCGTAAAAAGGAACATCGTAAGCATAACATCAGTTATTTGCAAAATATTGGATAAAATAATCGTTGACTACATTCGGGAATGGTGGACAAGAGATAGATGGCTATTCAAACACTAACACGGGTTTAGAACGGGATACTTGTATGAAACGCAGCTTTTGGAATTGAGCCAATAAATCGGTGACGCAATAGATGAAGGGAAGGATGTTGATGTAGTAATCGTTAATTTTTCGGCGGCTGCCGACCAAGTGCCTCACGATAGATTATTGCTAAAGTTGGAGTCGTTATCGTAGGATTTGAGGGTAAAGCAATGGATAAAAACATTTCTTACAGGCTGAATTTAAAAATAAAAATAGGGGATGGATTTTCAAAAGAGGCGAACATTATAGCAGGAGTTCAAAGAAATTTAGCTGGAAGTAGCGTAATCACAAAAGAAAAGGCGTACCAGGTACTGGTTAGCCCTATTCTAGAATGCTCGTCCATAGTATGGGATCCATACACGGGACATATTAGATAGAAAAAGATGGAAAAAGTTCAAAGAAAGGCAGCAAGATATACACCGGGAAGGTACAAAAGAACAGATAGTGTCACGTAAATGTTGGATATACTGAAATGGGAGAGAAAGAAAAATAGAATAAAAAGGAGTAGGTTGGGCGCGATGCATAGAATTGTCAAAAATGACGAAGGGTGGGAAGATTTATGGAAAGAGATAGAAAAACCAAACTTTAAGGGAAAACGACCACAGCTTTAAAATAACAATTAGAACGCAAAAAACAAATAATAAAAATACTCTTTTTTTAAACAGAACTATTGTGGAATGGAATCAGCTGCATGGAGGTTTGTCTGAGCCCTTTCCATCCAATTTCAGGAGTTTTAAGAATAAATGTAAAGCAGCCATTGGGAGATAAACTTCATTGATCAGTGATTATAATACTCTTGTACTTATTAAAATATTGCTTGTATGTGATGTGGATGGCGTGAAAATTTTTTATTTTCAAAGTGAATAATGTGTTACGGGGCGTGATTTTGAATGGAGTATGAATGAGTGCGTGATTATGGACGGAGTGCGGCAATGGACGGAGCGTTGTAGGTATGGTGTGAACCTAGCCCTTGTGCGATGGTTACGGTGGGGTTGGTATTCTTAAAGTGTCATTGTATATGAGTATTTGGTCTCGTATCTGTTCTTCTTGTGTATTCATGTGCATTGTACGAGTGACCGTTGACGAGACTTGACCGTTGCTACTAGAACAATTGCCTAATTGCAACAAGATTTATATAATAATAATATGGTACTTAAACACAAGGTATCAGAGTGGTGCAAAGTACAGATCTTTAGTTCATGATTCCATTGATAGAGGTTGTTCCTCTTATTTACGTAATATTTTCCCTTAATTCAAGCCATTTTAAAAATAAATGTACTAGTCTTTCGAATATCTACCTACCAACCTGGTGTTGGAAAATGAATTAATCGGCTCATTGAGTTCTAGTGCGTATATATTTGCATCAATATCAACTGAAAGAAATCAAGGCGGGATAAATTATTTCTCTTTGATTAAGTCAACTACTAATCCTCGGTTTGCCGGATCAAGACAGCTAGAAAATCTACAAATGTACTGTCAACCAGAATAATCAAAAATCCATTAAATTAACAATAACTCAAATTACTTGTACGAAGTTTGTAAAAAGGTTTCTAAAAATTGAATATACATACATCAAATAATATTGACAACATTGGCGGATTGAATTCTTAATAAGATGTGTTTTTATATGAAAAATCAAGCTATCCATAGCTGACTCTATATCTATGTGTTCTCTATACGCTGATATTGATTATGTTTTCCTCAACGTGGATCTCAATCGTCGGTAATGAGTGTTGCTCTTGACTTAAATGGTACCTTCATTCAATACAATTTATGTTTCTTTTTGACTAGCACATTCAAGTTTGCCTATTGTCATCGACGAATAATTTTCCGGCTTGTAATATTTCAACAATACGGGCGTATAAAATCAATTCCTATTCCTACTCCCAACCAACACTCTTCGAAAGCTTTGATAAAGCTTATGTAAATCCGGAGATTCGCAGGACAGAGAGGCTCTAAAACCGCAGGGAATCACGATTTGCCATATATAATCATCTCAGTCATCTCAGACTTTGATTTTAACTTCAAAGTCGGAGACGCCCTGAGATATTAAAAGAATATAAAACGGGTCAATCCCTTAAAATTATCTGCTGGAAACGAGAAATTATTCAGGTATAGGAATATAAATGAGATTAACAACAAATATTCAAGAGTAATGTGACGCTGCTATCCTTGAAAATCTACACGGTTTTATTCAAAATGGGGGCCTACGAGTGTAATGAGTAAAACATGTAGGGAAAGCAATGATGAGAGCTGTAGAAAACTAGTTTAAAACATGAGGCATCGATGTGGACACAACAGCAAACACAAATAAAATATTTGGCAATTGAGAAAACAAAGACTCTTTGGAATCAGCACTTAATCCTTCTTTTGCAACACAGTGCTTAATAAGGGACCAGAAACATTGGGACCACGAGCAGAATTAAACCCACAGGGCAAAACTCTAGCCTAACGAGTGCTTTTTTCCATTGGTTTTATATTGAAAAGGTACTACAAGAACTGTGGAAAGCTGAATATGGGAGAATGGGTACTGCAATACTTCGGAAGTTAATAGTATGGGAGAAAAAAATAATTTTCTTCACTTTAATCAATCCCCGATTTCCAATCCCTCCTAAAAATAAAAATATTTGAAAATTATAAGAAAGCAGAGTTGAAACGGCATGTAAATATATTCCACCCTGCCGAAGAAGCCGATTTAGGACGTTGGCTAATTAAATCTTGGAAGAATTATTCTCAAAGATGTCTGACGATGGTTGAAGGGAGAAACCAGTAGAAAAATCTGATTCCATCGGAGAATGAACGAAGAAGAAAACACACAAACAAGGTCCTGTGGGCGACCCATCTTCAAGGAGTGCATTTACCTTGAGAGCACTCCTTCCGAGATCTCAGACACGAGCTCGACGGACAGAATTGAGGGCGAGAGAGAGAGAATTGGGCGTCGAGGAGGTAGAGGGGGGGAGGAAATAATGGCATAAATAACAAGGTTAAGGCTAAAAATAAGAATCCTCGGGGAACGCTCCGAATTTGCTCTCTCCACCGGTCCCGCGATATAATTCAATAAAAGCTTCCAGAAATTTGCCACCCCCTCCTCACTTCTCTTTCCAGATGTTTACATGCTCACGCGAAGAATCTAAGGAGTATATAAATGGGTCTCCCCATAAATAAACGAAAGATACAAGTAACGCAAAAAAGACTTGGGGGACCGGAGATGGAGGTAGAGAGAGAGTGAGGGTGAGAGAGAGTGAGGGTGAGAGAGAGTGAGGGTGAGAGAGAGTGAGGGTGAGAGAGAGTGAGGGTGAGAGAGAGTGAGGGTGAGAGAGAGTGAGGGTGAGAGAGAGTGAGGGTGAGAGAGAGTGAGGGTGAGAGAGAGTGAGGGTGAGAGAGAGTGAGGGTGAGAGAGAGTGAGGGTGAGAGAGAGTGAGGGTGAGAGAGAGTGAGGGTGAGAGAGAGTGAGGGTGAGAGAGAGTGAGGGTGAGAGAGAGTGAGGGTGAGAGAGAGTGAGGGTGAGAGAGAGTGAGGGAGAGAGAGAGAGGGAGAGACAGAGAGGGAGAGACGGAGAGGGAGAGACGGAGAGGGAGAGACGGAGAGGGTGAGAGAGAGGGTGAGAAGAAGAGAGAGGGAGAGAGTGGGAGAGAGAAAGGGAGAGACGGAGAGGGAGAGACGGAGAGGGAGGGACGGAGAGGGAGAGACGGAGAGGGAGAGACGGAGAGGGAGAGACGGAGAGGGAGAGACGGAGAGAGAGAGGGAGAGAGGGAGAGACAGAGAGGGAGAGACAGAGAGGGAGAGAGAGGGAGGGACAGAGAAAGAAAGAGACGAGAGAGTGAAGGCCATCTCTCCTTAGGGATGAAATGAGAGAGGGTGACGGAGTGGAAAGCAGAAGGGGGGAGGAAGGCGATTAGGGGGAGGAAGACCGAGGGAAAAATCGTGGTAAGGGATGGAAAGTGGAAAATGTATGTAGAGAGGGAATAAAAAAAATAAAAGGAGGGAAAAAAATGGGATGTCGGTGACCCTCACGGATCGGGGTGTGGGAAGGGAGATGCGAAAAAGGCGGTGGCGGCGGATTCGCGTAGGTGTCCAAGCGGTGGGAGGGTGGGGATGCCGAGCGCGTGGAGACGCTGAAGGTTAAAGGGGAAGCTAGGGAAAGGTTAAAGGGTTAAGCTAACCCGATTCAGCCGTCGACCGGGACTATATTGATATCGCTTTATTGGCGGGCTCGAGGAAAAAAGTGCAAACGAGAGACCAATGCTCGTCGAGCCAAGTCGACGTCCGCAAAAGGGGTGGGCTCGGAGGACAGCGTAAGAAATCTAAAGCACCCTGCATGGGGTATTTATAGGTCAGTGGAGAGAGGGTGCTACTTCTGGAGGAAAAAGGATAACAACCGTCCCCTTTTTTCCACTCATTTATCGCTACCTACCTTGCCTAATCTTTCACGGATAAAAATAGGAGAGGGCGTGATTTTATGGCGTTCAATACGGCCAAATTCATCAGATCTAATGAAAGACTTCTTCAGGTTTGCCGTGAAGTCTGGATACTGCTCCTCTTGCAATGAGAAACTGCTATAAGTTTTCCTAGGAATAGAATACAAATGCAAATGGATTCATTAATTTCTCCCAGCCAGAAACGATGCCACGAGTTCTCAATACATATAAATTTTACGGACTTTGCACAACGGGGAGGGATTGCTCTAAAATAAATGTCAGACATTGATTAATGTAATTCCTGGGCAATAGCGAAACTCTATAAGTTATGTTTAAAACAATTGCGTTAATATAGCACGACAGGCGTTGCGTGTTTCAGCATCATCAGATAGAATACGCAGAACACAACGGTTACGCATAGAATATATACATACATTTACATGAATGTATACAATAAGCATGGTATGCATTCTGTCCACTGTACCTCATGACGCCTAAATGGGCGAAACTGGTCGGATTACATTAATGAATTTGTTTTTGGAGCTTTAAAATGTTTAAAAATTTTCCCAATCAATGGATAAATATGTTTGGTTAACAACTAGTCGAAGTAGGTGGAGACAACAGATGCCTTGTTGCTGATCAGATTTAAGCATAAAGAGAATGGCGTCAACTACAAAGATTCCATGTTGTGGATGAAAATCCTGATTTTCAAAATCTTTGTGCACTTAGATAATATAAATCATTAGGATCAATCGTATTTATATGCGATACTTGAGGAATTGGGAAAGTATTTCCATTTCAGAAGCACAAAATACAAAACAGGTTTTCACACTGGCTATTTATTAATGTGAATAGGCATTCAAGTTCGAAAAATAAACAATCAATTATATATTGAGTAGTTTGAATCGCGAGAGATGTTTTTAACGGCTATATAAAAACTTACCCACGTTGACATATTGTGCGAAAATGTCATTCTCAAAGTTTTGCATTCAGAAGACGGTTGACAACGATGGTCTGCCTCGTATTCGAGCAGGATTTTTTTAACTGGTGGGGAGAGGTCCCAGATGTGAGAACAAAAGTCAACTCTATTCTGTGGCTCGTATTACTAAGTCTAATTACCATTTTTGCACTTCTAAAGCATTCAGCGAGAGATCAGACATAAAATAAAAAGCAATTGGCCGTGACTCTGCCGCCCTACCTTGACCCCTCCCCTTTCGGACCGAATGAACTGACGCGAGTCCGGGTGATTTTGGGCGATGGTGGGCATTCGAAATTCATGAAGCGCGGTGGCGGCCACCTCAGTAGGCAGACTTCGACGGCCCACGCATCGCAACGTACGTATTTGTTCGGCCCGCGCCGCGCGGGGTTTCAATTAAGAGAAACGGCCGATGGAGCAAGTTACAAATCGATGGCCTCGGCAGCATTCAGCCCAGCCGATACGTAATTTGATTGTGACGGGAGAATTCATCGCATTCCTCTTCCGCTAATTCATTCGCCCTGTTTTAGCTTAGCATTGCCGCAGGGACTTGATGGGGTGCCCGAGAGAAAAAGAAAAAAGTTACATCAATAATGTTGAATTTTATTAACATTTCGAACAAATATGCCCTGAAGCTAAGATCAAACGTCGAACCTTTTCTCGCGAGACAACACGCCTTTTACATTGTAATGCTTTCAAAATATTCAAGAATAAAAAAGCCACATTTTGGCAACATTTCACTAATGTAACGCCAAAAAGTCTGTAAAAATACAAATTAATATTGATACGCGTGATAATCTGTCACAATTCATATGGATAGAAAGGAAAATCAAAGTAAACTAGTGAATCATGATAATAATTGAGGAAATAGGATTTCATGGTGAAAATCTTGTGGAAAGTATTTAAAAAATAATTTTTAGCTAGTGTAAAGCGAAAAGTATCAGTAAATATGCTTCAAAATACAGATTAACAAATTGAAAACAGAAAAAATAATCTCATGGTCTCCACTTGCAATCAATCCCATCAATGTTTTAAAGTAGTTTCATACTAATTATGCCATACAGTTATGCATTAATATCCGATCATTTCATTTCTCTATATTATGTCTTTTTTTGTTGCATGTATCTACTTGAACCCTGAGGTTTCTTTGAATTCGTTTTCATTCACTTTTTCACCAAGAACTGTTTTTGCCATGCTAACCTATCAACTTATCCCAAAATGTTCAATACGGTTATGTCTTTGTTTCAAACTTTTCGCTAGACTACTTTCTTCTTCCACTCTTCGTAGAATTCGTTCATATTTCAATCCATCCGATAGGTTAATCGTTCAACTATACACCCGTATTTCTATTTCTCCCATTTTATCTCTTTCGCTGCTGTTACTGTCCATCCTCACAGCTATTGAAAATATTATCTATTACGAGATTTTATTATTTTCAGGCGCAGCTTTTTGGGCCTTAGGAAAAATTTTGAAATGTCTTTACGGACATGCGAATGAAGATATTTGCTCTGAACACTATTATCAAAGATTTACTCTAAATTTTCTAAAACTAAAGGTGCGAAAGTTTACATGATTAATCATATTGTCGGTAATTAGCCATCATTAATGTTTTCACTAAACTACTGATGTGCATAGACAACTTCATTTGATGAAACTAGCATATCTTTTACCTTTAGCAAATATGATTAAATTTAACTCAATATCGCCCAATTCTTTGAAATGATCTCTCTGTTATGGTAGAATTGAAGAACTACATATTGATTTGTCTCCTCCTACTTCGGGATCGAAATTTTATTCAGGCAGGCATATGGGTATCCGAGGACAGTATCTATTTGATATCGTTTATATTAATATTTTATAAACAATTTAAGGCTGCATCAATTCAAATACGCTTATTAATAGTTAATTTAATATATCAAAAATGTTGCTATGAGAGATGCGCCAATAGACTGTATACAGATGGGGTATTCCCTTAGCACCTCATTCCGTCTTTACCGGCGAATGATACTGAAGTGTAACCCGTGGGTTAGGGTGACGCGGGTGGGGGATCTCCTGACGCTGCGTGTTACGAATATTCCTCGTGCCTCTCTCGCAGCCAACCGTCGCGGTCATCGCTGTCTTCGACAGGCACTCGCGGTCGGCGGGACACCCGACCGCGACATCTCCTTCCGTCCGAAGAGAGAAGAGTGACTGTGCGTGAGTGAGGCGAAGGCCGGCCCCACTAGGGGGAGCGGAGGGGTCTCTCTGTCCCCGTCTTCTCCCACATGCGCGGCGTGTGTGGCGGTGGGGAGGATGTGGGAAAGGGTGAGGATATTGGGTATGTGCGGAGGGAGAGAAGTATAAACAAGTTGCTCCAAGGTCTACGAGGATATGTTTGAATCGATTGGAGGTACGTTTTGGATTTATGAATCCTGAAATATACGAGCAACCCCATGTCGTGTCGCTTTAAAACACTATTTAATCCTACAGGTTTACGGTCTACCTTTCTACCTTCCATCTTCCGTTTGGAAGACTTTTTTTCCTCACTCTTCGGGACTGGTGAAATTCTTTGTTCCACTGACATTATCCCATCATATCTGGAGATCTTCGACTGACTTATTTTCTGCCTTCATCAAATTTGACCCAGACTTCCTCCTTTCCTAATCGTGTTCCTCCTCTCTGTTCCATTTAATCTCTCTATCCGTATAAATACCCGCGTTTCAAAAAACTTCCCAATAAGTATATACATTTCTCTAAATCGACAAGGTTGCGGAACCACACAACTCCGCAATGAGCTCACATAAAAACCTTACACAATCTTTCCCTTATACATTTACTCAAAAGTCTAGCCATTAATTCTCTACCCTAGGCTAATGAAATACTTCTCCAAATTCACTTAATAAACTAACCACAGCAATCAACCGGATGGTTGGCTTCAGAGGGCTAGCCTACTGCGCAGATGGCACATGGTGGGGCAAGAACATAATTCCTTACTCTGTCAACCACGGCTTTTTTCATTTTTGTCAAAATCAGTCCTCAAGTTTTCCATCAAAACTAATTTAAGAACTCCTAATTTTATTTATTCTGCTTTTCCACTGGACATCATAAATTTTGTTCTTCTATGGTATATTTGAACTCTCTTCTTAGTTTGGAAGTTGGAGCATTTTCCGGTTCATACATTTCCTCATCAAGATAAATTGAAACGTCAAAGGGTCGCTGAGACATTCTGATTTCATCAGCTTCCTGGCCATTAAGGGTTCTCTTTTTTTTCTTTATCGCGATATGTGGTGCGGAAGTAGATTTTCTCGGGTTGACCTAGACGTGCAATGAGTGTAGACTATTTTTCCGGGTAAAATTCGTAGCCATTTCCTTGGAATAGGCCGGGTGAGTTCCACTTGTCGGAAACAAACACTTTGTTGGAATGATAGACGGAATCCAATTGCGTCCAAGAAAACGGAAGCAGAACTGTTAAGCCTGGCCTTCATGGAACTACTAAGGTGACGCATATAAACCAACTATCCATTGCAAGGGTTGGTTATGTTATCACATTTTGACCAATGCTGAACATCTCTTGCCAAATTTGTCAAAATATTCTTGAATATTTGGTATTAAAAAATGTATTGAATTTTTTCGTACTGATGCTCGAATAAGCTAAACCAGTTATTTAAGTATATGCAGAACATTAAACTTTGTTTAAACTACGAAGACTTGAGAATGCAGAATTAAGTTATACCCTTAATGTGTGACATATGGATCATGTAAAACCTTTGCTACATATACGCACACCTCTATACGTTAAAATAATTCAACGTCGAAATTATCAATCGGGTTTATTTACGCTTAGGTTATTGACACCCGATACTCCCATTATCAGACACCCTCTTATCTGACAAAATATATCAGCTCTTAAAAAGCCATTCAAGTAAGAACGGTTCGCATTACAGCAAAGTTATAATTACTTGAGCCCACATTAAACATTGGCGTTTAATACAATTTTCGATGCATTATTATGCTATCTATGTTTACCCAGGCGGTGGTGGTAGTGATTACACTATGCTTCAGTAAAATTAAGAAGCGTAGGAGTTTTACTTGATGAGAAAAATTATTTTTAATGATCACAGATTATTTTTATACTGTCATGAACTTGCGTAAAATTTGTATTGCGTCATTTTCTAATTATTTAATTTGAAAATCATTGCCCGCATAAAATCACCAAAATTAGTGTTAGTGCCTCTCGGGATGCTATGATTGGCAGTTAAAATCATATTTTTTATTATCTTGTCAAGTTGGAGCCTGAATTATTGCCCCTTTTTTTACCCTTATAACGCCAAGTGAACCTTGTTAGAAATTAAATTCTCAAATGTTTTTATTAGTACTTCAATTTTTACAGCAAAAATGAAATTCTTTCATTCACCTCAAGTCATCTACCTCAAAACTGGGAATGGATGTCTTTCAGTAACGACCTTCGAAAGTGGTAGCTATGCCTCGTATGGAAAAGAAGACTATGGTGTAAGATGGGGCAAGAATATATATATATATATATATATATATATATATTTGCATAGAAATTAAGAATGTCTATGTAAGCACCTAAGTCGTACAGCAGTGTATGTTTCCCTGGCTTTGGAAGGAAAAATTACATCAGTAAACCGCAGGCTTGCGTTACGCTCCAACTAGCATCATGTCGTTCCCAGAGTTGGTTTCTTTATCGCTATCTTTTCTCTTCAGCGGTCTCTGCCTTCGTATTAAATCAAAACAATACCAAAACTCCTAGTCTTTCCTATTATTTGCGTATTTGTTCTCTCTTTTCTTTTCCGTTCACAAAAATTGAAAAATAACTAATTTTTTTCTTAAAATCATTCTCGATTTTCACTCGTTCCTTCCCTTATCTATTTGCTTGCATTCATTATTTCATTCTTCGTGCACATTGATGATATTTTGATAAAAAGGATGACGCATCTAAGGGCGCAGTATTTATAGCCACAATGTTAATGTCATTATGCCTGAGGTTCTAGTAAGGAGCAGCACTGTCGAGAATAAATTGAATATACATTTTGGTAGTATTATTAACGATTAAAAATGCTATTTTTCTCCACTATTACCAAATATTTGTTGTTTCACTTCCGTGTTACTCCTAAACGATCAAAAATGACACCATTAAAACACCCTGGATTCCAATGATTCCCTAAGATTTAAGGGTTCTTTAACGCGCCAATTATAGTATTGGACTTGGAGTAACGCCAATATTCTCTAATTTACTTCACCCCCATCAGTTGGGATTGATTTTTTTTGCACAAGTCGTTTTTATTGGGCGTGGGTTGCTAGAAGAGACCAATCTCATTAAAATTAAATCTCCTCTTCCCTTCATACCGTCAAAAATGTCTTTCATTATTTTTTCAATTCTGTAGCTCTTTAATCGCAAACATCGGCCAGCACTCTCCCAACAGTCTTTAGCCTAATTTGTTACATACCTTTATTAGAATTTAAGTGATATGCATTCGACTTTCTTCTTAGTTCCACGAATTACATCAAGAAATTATGCTTTGCTCATTACCTTGACGGTGTTGCCCATGGGAGCATTGTGGGCTAAAATTAAGGGCACTGACTGACTGTGGGCATTCTTAAGAATGACTTTCACTCATTAATTCACTCATATACGAGGTCTGTTCAAAAAGGGTATCGCGAAGTTTGAATTTCCGCCGCTCACGAATATTTGGCTTTTGATATTATAGTGGCGTTACACTGGTATTTTTGTCTCTCACTTATGCTGGAAAGGTCGGCCATTTTGAATGTTCAGTTAATTGTTGACAGCTGTTTTGCTCGGACGTGTTTTGGCTTATCTTTGATTTTACATGTTCCAAAAAATAGATAAAGAATCTGTATCAAATTTTGTATGAAAAACGAAATTAAGCGTGCGGACGCAATTTGAATGTTGACTGTGGCATACGGAGAAGCTACCTTGGACCGAAGCAACGAAGTAAGAATCGGTGGTACAAAATGTTCTCAGGGGGCTGAGAAGATGTGAAGGACGAAGAGCGTGCCGGACGCCCGAGCACGTCAACAACAGACGAAAACATTCATGAGGTGAAGAAAATAGTAATGGCCAATCGTCGAATTACCGTTAGAGAAGTTGCTGAGGACATACATGTATCGATTGGCTCGTTCCAATCGATTTTTACCAATGATTTGAGAATAACACGGGTCGCCGCGAAATGCGTACTAAAATTGCTCAATTTCGACCAAAATCATCAACGCATTAACATTCATATTGAGGTGTTGAACTCCGTCCGCGACGACCAAAATTTGTTCCAGAGGGCCACTACTCGAGACGAATCATGGGTTTATGGTTATGACTTGGAAACTCCCAAACTCACAATCATCCCAATGGAAGCTGCAGCACGAGCCAAGACCGAAAAAAGCGCGCTAAGTTCGGTCGAATGTTCCACGAGGATTACTGATTTCTTCCATTGCAGGGGCGTGGTGCATCATGAGTTCTTGCCACAGGGTAGAACGATAAATAAGGAATATTACTTGCAAATTATGCGCAATTAGCGCGATGCAATCTTCCACAAACGCCCGGATTCGTGGAAGAACAAATATTGGCTTTTGCACCATGACAGAGCCCCTGCTCACACATCGTTACTTGTTTGGCCAAAAACAACACACTAATGATACCTCAGCCACCGTATTCCCCAAGTCTGGCCCCCAGTGACTTTTTCTTGTTTCCGAAACTGAAGAGGCCCATGAAAGGATGACGCTACGCTACGGTTGACGAGATAAAGACTGCATCGAAGGAGCTGAACAAGATCACAAAAACTGATTTTTGAAGTGCTTCGAGGAGTGGAAAAAACGTTGGCACAAGTGTTTAATATCTAATGGATATTAGTTTGAAGGGGACAAAATAGATATTCATGAATAAATAAATAATTGTTGAAAAACACTAATGTCGTGATACTTTTTGAACACACTTCATATGCACGTATACATTTATTTTATTTAGAGTAAAATACAGCGTCCGTTATTTGGAGGTACCTTCCTAGAAGATTTGTATGTTGATTGAGTAGTACAATGAGTTTCAAATTATCAGGTAAAAAAACCTTATTGATTGAATTAAAGCCCTATAAATATTTTAAATGATAGTTTAATAAAATGAAAAAAATCTTGAAGGCTATATCACTCAGAAATAATCGTAATGTTACCAATTAACATTTAAATCTGTATATGGCGTGTTTAATGTCGGAGGAATGTTTGCTTCACGGATTTTGAGCAATTATAGCCGCAGGTGACGGTGAGGGAGGAAATGTAACCATATTTTTATATATAATTATAATGAATTAACTCCCACTCTAGCAACTACCAAAGTTTGCCAAGCCACTAAACTGATTAAACAAGTTTAAAACCCGCCCAGCGACCTTCCAAAGTCTTCATTTCAAACTTTTACGCCCAACAAGGCTAAGACGACCGGGTCCTCGATTGTAGGATATAATGTCCGTCGCCCCGTAACTAGATTAATTATTTATTTTTAGGAGGAGGAGTGGTGGAATATTAATTTGCACGGCATTACACGGAGCCAACGATGACGGGGCCTCGGCGTCTGTGTGTGTGTGTGCAGACCGTCGCCTCTCGTCAAATGAATCACGGTGAAACTTAAACGGCTCTTCGCTCCGGGGAGCAAACCGCGTGGGAAACCGCACTCTCGGAACGATGGAGCACCGAGTAAAAACAAAGGAGGAGAGATGAGTCGCAAAATAAACTCGCCGACCGACCGCCGCGTCACGTCGTCCACTTTCCCCCAACGGTTGTTTTAAGCAAGGCCGTGGGATGTGCAGCCGTAGTCCGATCCTCCGAGGCGATGAGATTTGGAGAGGAAAAATACGAGTCGCGGGAAGGATGCGGAGCGCAGGGAGGGGAAGGGGAGGAGAAGAGGATCTCAGGAAGCGCATACAACAACAGGGGATATTGGGATGCTGAATTATTCAGCGAGGAGGCAGGAGATGGTAAAGTACGAAAAGAGAATGGGAAATGGGACGGCGAAGTGGATGAGCCGAGTGGAAGTGAAGGAGTTGTCGGAATGCCGTCGGGGAGTGTGAGAAAATATGAAGAGGGGGTGAAAGAGGTCACGGGGAGAAAATGGGTTAGGAAAGAGATAAGAGGGAGGAAGAGAGAGAGAGAGAGAGACGGGTAGGAGGAAGAGTGACGTCGCCTACTGTCTGGGACTTACAAACAATCCTATGGATGTGAAATCGATCATTAAATGCAAAGCAGGTATGTGGTTTTGCATGGAACGTTACTATCTAAACCGGGAGATAAAATTCGTTTTCCCATCATGTAACAGTCGGCGCGAGATTTTTAATTTCAGTGGTTCGGCCACCTTCTTCAGCGGGAGGAAAGAGAGAACTCAGACCTATACAATCTTTTTGTGATTTATTATTATTATTAGGTAATCTACCGCTTAAGGTAGGTTTTTGGATTGACACAGCTACTAAATAAATAATTTGTGACTACTAACAGAACACAAAATCCATTATCCTACTCTACATCAGTTCCCTCTTCAACACCGAGTACTTTCCTCCTCCCTTCATCCCGTCCAACATCCCTATCCTGTTCCTTCCCTTTCCTCGTTTGCTTAACATTCTCCCCTCTATTACAGTCTTCAACATCCCACTGCCGGTCAATACCCCCTTCATCCACTTTTCCTGCCTCCACAGGATTTCTCTTCGCCCACCACACCAAGTACTTCCCATTTGTTTTCTTCTCTGCCCATTTCACCTTCTACATTCTTCTCCACACCCACATTTCAAAAGCCTCCCGTCTACGTCTATCCTTTTTATATGTATAAAAAGTACAATATCCTACTGTCCCCATCCCATGGACTACAACCTTGACGTTGTGGGTTTGTGCGTTTCGATGACCTCTAGAGCTGTGCTGGCGGGAGCATTGATAATTACTCCTGGTAGGGTCACCCATGCTAGAAAGGTCAAAGTTCAGGAGCCAGACGAGGGGTAGTCCACGCAGCGATGTAGATGTAGATGTCTGTTTCTCAGTGAGGCGGCTGCAATGGCGTCTGACCCCAGTGGGGCGGCCAGTAAGTAATGGTGTCACGTTAAAAACACTATTGAGGAAGGCAACGGGAAACCACCTCAATTATCATTCCAAAGATTAAAATGATGGACACTACAGAGAATATGAGTCCTGGATACTACAGGACGCGGCCCAATCAGCTGTGTCTTTCCCGGAAGCGGGAGAGGCAAGGCTTCGATGGTCGTCACCTCACGAAAGCCTTGCAAACAAAACCGACAGTAGCAGTTTACTGAATCAGCCCCTTCCTGAAAACTGCAGATGGACAGCCTATGCTGATGACGTTGTGATCACAATGCCTGCAAATTCCAGGAGAGAAATAGAAAAACTCGCAAAAGAATGTTGCCATATAGTGGAGTCATGGAGTACGAAAGTGAAATTAAAAATTTCTGTGAATAAGACTAAGTACGTCGTATTCGGGAAAAAATTGTCACGAAACCCAACTATAAAAATCTATGGTCAGAATATCAAAAGATCCTCCACATTCAGATACCTGGGCATTGAATTCGACGAGAGACTAACATTCGAAGAGCACGCAAATTACGCAGCAGGCAAGGTCAAGAAAATATTTAACTGCTTAAGATGGCTGTGCAGAAACCGATTTGGCATCACCACTAATAGCTTAAGAACTATATACAATGGAGTCACCATCCCAATATTGGCATACGGCTGTGAGGTGTGGGGAGAGAGACTCAATTACAGCAGAATCCGGAGAAAACTGGAAGAGGCCCAAAGATCTTGCCTAATTGCAATATCCGGGAGCTACAATACGGTCTGTAATGAAGCTCTACAAATAATAACTGGAATACAGCCGATAACGTTCTCAATAGAGGAAAGAAGAATCAAGGTACGGATGAAGCAGATGGAAGAGGCTACTCTGGGAGATGTAGCTTTGTCTCCAACTGAGAAATGGAGCAGGAACAGGAATTTTATAAGAGCGTATTTCCTGGATATGTGGGAACGGGAATGAGAAACATTAGAAAAGGGTAAAACAACCAGACAATTTTTACCTAGCGTGAAGGAAAGAATGAAGATCAACTTTAAAACTTACAACGGTATTACGCAAATTTTAACGGGCAACGGGGAGTTTAGATCATACCTCAAGAAAATAGGGAAAAAAAGGAGGGGACGTGTGAATGCATGATGGAGGAGGACACGGCAATAAACAGAGTCCTTTATTGCCCAATTTATGCCGAGGAAAGACGCGAACTGGAAGCTATCCTTGGATATTTGCATAACGTCCAACAAATTGGGCAATACCTACATGAGGAACCAATTAGGAAAATATTGGAAAGATTTATCAACAAAAGATAAAGTAAGAACGGGGAGAGTAACGGAAAGGAATGGCATGTGACTCATATTTTGTATTTTGTAAAATTAACGAAATTGTATTGGGGGTTTAAACATAAGGCACCCAAAAAAAACAAACTGAAATTGAAACAATAAATTGCCCGATCCTGCTCGAACGGGCCCAACTATTATTATTATAGTAGCAGGACAGACGAAGCAGAAGAAGAAAACCGAATTGGTTAGAATAGGGTAAGGGAAAAGAGCTACTATCGAAGAAAAATGGGAAAAGATCAAGAAAGGGATATTGAAAGCCGCAAAAGAAACTATAGGGACTGTTCAAGGGAAAAGGACAAGGAAACCATGGATTACGAATGAGATCATTAGAAAGATGGATGAGAGAAGGAAATGGAAGAATGTAAACACAGAGTTAGGCAAAATGAAGTAAAAAGAGTTTAATAATAAATTAAGACGGGCAACAAATAAAGCAAAAGACGCATGGTGGTAGATGCAGTGAGAGGATATGGAAAGTTTGCAGAGGAAGGGTGAAATTGTCGCGCTATACAGCAAGGTTACATCACTATCGGGAACTAAGAACGGAAGATCGAAGCTAACAGTTAGAGATAAGGGGGATAAGGTAATAGTTGGCAGAGAAAATATCCAAGAAAGATGGAAGGAATATATAGAAGAACTGTTTTGTAAAGAACTTCGACCAACAAAGTTAGACATAGAGAAGGAACATGACGTAGGGATAGTTTAGGTCCGGGCATACTCGACGATGAGATAGAAAGGTCATTAAGGGAGATGCAGTCAAATAAGGCCTTTGGAATAGACAACATTCCTGTGGAACTACTAAAAGGTTAGGTAAAATGTGGGAGGACGAGTTTATATGGACTGATTCGTAGTATCTGAGAGGAAGGAATCTGGCTGGAACATTTTGTGAGATCAGTGTTAGTACCTATTCCGAAAAAGGTGAAGGCTATATCAAGTGAGTACTAAAGAACAAAGTTTGATTTCGCTGGCAGCGTAAGTTGTTCTCAGGATCATCAACAAAGGATAGAGAGTAGGGCAAATGTTTACTTAGGGGATGATCAGTTTGAGTTTAGGAAGGAGAGAGGCACGCGTGATGCCATTGCAGTAATGAGATCACTAATCGAGAGGAAAATAGAATACAGTTAGGACGTATTTGCCTGTTTTGTAGATTCCGAAAAGGCGTTTGATAGAGTTGATTGGGAAGAACTAATGAGTAAATTGCAGAAAATATTAATAGATTGGAGGGAAAGGAGGCTAATCCGCAACCTGTACATGTCTCAGACTGCTCAAGTGCAAGTGGGGAACGGGGAGTTCGGATGGGCAGTATTAGGAAGAGGTGTAAGGCCGGGTTGCCCATTATCACCGTTGCTGTTCAACCTGTATGCAGAGGAAATGATTAAAGAGACATGGGAAGAACTAGATGTAGGAATGGAAGTGGGCGGGTAATTCGTAAAATCAGTTAGGTTTGCTGATGACCAAGCTTTAGTTTGTCAGTCAGCCAAGAGGCTGCAAGCATTGCTGAGTGAATTGGAAATTCAGTGCGACACGTATGGGATGAAAATGAATATTAATAAAACAAAGGTTATGCGATTTTCTAGAAAGAAAAAGGCTATGCTAAAAATTAAAATAGGAGGGCAAAAACTAGAGCAGATGGAACAGTTCACGCAAATATTTTGGACGAATACGGTCAAAGTAGTAGAGACGTAGGAAGAAGAGTGCGCTAGGCATAGAGGCTTTCGCAAGGAGGAGGGAGTTGATCAAAGGGACGTTGAGTAAGGATGTTAAGAAAAGGCTCGTCAAAACTTTGTCATGGAGCTTAGTTATGTACGGCGCGGCATCTTGGTCACTGAAATGAGATGATAGAAGTAGATTGGAGGCTTTTTAAATGTGGGTATGGTGAAGGATGGAGAAGATGAAATGGCCCAATAAGAAAACAAACGAGGATGTGCTAGGTATAGTGGGCTATGAGGGGAGATTTTTAGGAGAAATCCTGAGGAGGCAGGAAAAATGAATGAAGGGCGTATTGATCGGCAGTGGGATGTTAAAGACTATGACAGAGGGGAGAATGTTAGGTAAACGAGGAAAGGGCAGGCATAGAATAGAAATGCTGGACAGGATGAAGGGAAGAAGGACGTACCCAGAGAAGAAGAGGGACTTGTACTAGAGTAGAAGGTTAGGCTGTCTTTTGTTAGTAGTCACAAAATATTTATTTTGTTATTGTGTCCATCCAAAACCTACCTTAGATTACTTAACAGCTTAGCCGGTAGATTACTCAACAAAAAAATCCTACCGTCGTCATGAATGTGCGCAATGCATAAAACTTACATAACGTTTCCCTTTAACGAAGAACGAGACCATTCGGTCATTCCCAATCATCACATACCTATCTTTTTGATACACGACTCCATCATGTGTTGATTTTTTTCTAAACGATACGACCAACTAGAGATAAATAGCAAAGGCGCTTATATTAAAAGCTTTGCATCCCCTCAAGCGTTCTTTTGCCTCATTGTCGGTCCGACCTTGACCTTGACGCATTCTCTCCTTGTCGTCACCCTTCCCTTTGATCGTCACACTATGCGGTTTGCTGGATTTAAGATGGAAGAACGTTTTCTTTCTCGTGAGGTGTTCGCGGGTGGGTGGAGGGTGGCTAACACAAAACTCTCAAAAGATTTAACCGAAAGCCCAGAGGGCTCAAGAAACAGTGGTGGAGAGAGAAAGAGGCGAGAGGAAATTGACGAGCAGAACGTTCGATGAGGGGCTGGGACGAGCCTGTGCTGCGTTAGGCCCGCGCAATTCCTTCCCTCAAGCCTCAATATCCTCGCATCCCGGGGAACCGTCGCGAAATTGTTTTGCGAGCGTCAGGTGGGAGAGGAAATCCATAAACAAACGTTACGCAAGTTTTCCGTCTTTCTCATATGCAGCTGGATGTGGTGCTGGCTCACCTCACCGCCTCTATGCCCATATTTTACACATACTTTGCCGCGATTTCGAGAAACTCAGCTTGGTAGACGAATAACTCATTTGGCATCCACCGGGGAATTTATACGCTATCACTATTATCGCCACCAATCTCATGAATATCTAAACTGAAAATGCTAACTTTTATTTTTACATTTGGATAGTAGGGCTTACGTCATCGCATATTCGTGATTGACCGATCCGAGCCACCCATCCATCGGTCATTGGAAAAACTGACAACCGAAATCCGATCGAGCGATAGAATCCCCGTCAAGAGCGACATAACAGTGACGAACTACTGTGTCAGCTGGGAGGTAAACCGAATGGAAAAAAAGGTATGCTATACGTCCGAGAACACACTACTTTATAGCAGAAGGAGAGTGTTTTCTTTTTTGTGTACGCCATTCCCCTCTCGCTCATCCTATTCCTCTGCCCGGGTCCCCCGAGGGATTTGCTCAAACCTTGAACCATCCGGGACGTGAAAATATCGGTTCAATTAAGAATAAATATCGTTCACCACTGACTCTAGCAAGTCAGTGGTGACGTCGCAATAGTGCGACATTTTTCCGACACTGCCGTTTTGCATTTTTAAATCTATCATTATTTCCCTGACGACTCCCGCTCAATTCATCCCACAAAACTAATTAGAAGATTCTTATAGGAGAGAAGCCAGGAACTCAACATGAAAACCTTCTTTAAATCGCATTTAATTTGGAGTGAAGTATTTATTACGAAATCGTTTTGTACCTCATAACTTGAACCATTTTAAGGCCCAAGGCATGCGATTTTCAATTTCTATTTCTATGAGCCCGTCTCCGACCTTAGTTTATGGATGTCCCCATGGTGGACCAGGGGTCGCAAGGGTAAGTAAGATACGGCCCGAGACCCTTCATCTCTTCTCCCACCCACTTCCACCATCACCGTCACTTCCACCATCACCGTCTCCCTCCCAACCCTTGCCGTTGCCCGGGGAGGCACTGGGACCTCGCTACTCGAGAGGTGGCCAAAAAGAAAGCGAGTAGCGAGTCGCCGACGCCGGGTGACCCCTGCGAGGTCGAGTCGGGCGAAAAAATATCCAAATAGGACCAAATGTGGCCGTTTTCTGAATCCTCGAAATCCCCTGATACTTGGAGATTTCTGGGTCTTCCTAAGATTTTAACTCGTCGCCCGACTGACGCACCGACTGAATTTGCACACCCGAGTGCAAATACTCAGGGACGAGAACTTAGCCTGAAATGTGACCCCGAATCCTATGGTGTTAGGAGAGAGCTCTATGATCCGTTGCCGAAATGGAAAACCGAATGGGAAAATTTAAATCTGGAGAGATGCATATGGGTAAAACATTGTAGAGTAGGTTTTTGCGATGAGTTCTCTGCAAATTGCAGAATTTCCACAAGAGAAGAATGGCTCCACACATCGGTCGCTTTTTCGATTTTATAAGCCTATTTCCATTGATAGCTTGCAGATTTCTATGATTTTTAACTTTTCGAGTCACATAGATTAATACGGTAGAGGTAATAAAGGTGTCATATTATTCATAGAAAGGAATGTATTTTCTCGAGGTATTAATAAAAAAAATTTTGTGTACATTTACTTTAGTAAATATATTCCATTATTGTACATTGTGTTGTGTATGTCACCGCTTAACATACTACGAATGATGTTTTTATGTCTTGAAATATTGTTTAATTAAACATCCATTAACTATACGATGTAACTGAATGTCCTATTACTTCTTTGACGTGAGCCGCGATTGAAATTTCCACATATCTAACAACTGAATTTCTTAAAGGCAATGTCACGGGGAGTGGTGGCAAAAAAGTTTTTTTCACCGTTCGGGGGAATGGATTCCTCTCTGTTTAAGACGAAACTGATTCCATGAGAACATTTTTCGCATCATCAGCTGTAAATTTGATGACCGTGAACTCGAATTTATGAAATATGACCGATATATAAAGCAGTTATGAATATAATAGAACGTAGGATACGTATTTTTAAAGAAAATGATTAGATAGTCGCATCAGATTTTTTTGAGTGCCAATGAGGAGATGTAACAGAAGACCTTCAAACTCACATTTGCAGTAAAAAAAAAACTATTTTAAAATATCATTACGTCACTCAATTTCCTTCACTCTTTCTCTCAAGCCCACATAAAGTTGCTTAGTTATTTATGCATATTTTAGCAGTGTTTGTTTATTCTTTGACAAAAGAACCTTTTTCATTGCTTTAAAAAGAAAGAAATTAATCGCTCTTTGAACGTCATTCAAATTTTGTCACTTTTCGGGTATTTAAGTGTACTATCTGATTGATTTAGCCATTTGAAATGCAACCGACCAAGGGTGATTTTGTGATTTTAATAGAGTGATGCTTTAAAATATGCGGCACACCTAAAATATATTAAGTTTAAATCTCTTCTCTCTCCTTGGTTAACCTCTATATATAGCTGATGAGGGAAAACTTATAAAATTGGCCAAAGAGTCATTGAAATTCTTGGTATTTAAGAGGATAATTTTCGAAGTAAACTACCTGCTTCACACCAATCTATTCAGCATCACATGCTTTCTCCCGCTATTTGCACTCTCCAAAATACTTAGTATTTCGCGCTAACCTAAAATTGCCTGTCCGATGGTAGTCTTTATCAGCCAATTGTCTCCCAATATCTCCTCCATCCACATTTCCTTCATTCTTCAAATTTATCCTAATAATATTTCTCATTCTCTGCCATAATCATCCAATCTAGTTCATCTTTTTTCTGTCCATTTCACTTTTTCCATTATTCTCCGAATCCACATCTCAAACAGTTAGGTTTTGGAACTTTTATAAGTTCATAGCCCATATAACCTTTCTTAGTTTATAAATTCCACATTTTATATGCCGGTTTGATTACCGAACTAGAATTCGCTCAGCAAATAGGAGCTAGATTTGAAAAACACTGTTTTGATAAACTTCATAGTCATGAAAATAGTGAGGGATGATAGTTGGGGTTGCAAAATGGGGTGGGACTGGGAGGGAGGGAGAAAATCGGGAAAAGAACAATCGTTCTCCACAAAAACAACTAGGTATTTTAAAAGGAGCGGGGATAGGGACAGAGACCCCGACCGCGTTGGTCTAAAGCCGATGACAAAAGGGGTTTTCCTTGCCCCTCTCCGCATTTCTTCGCTTCCTGCACCTCCTCCTTTGCTCTCCCTCTCGGACACCCCTCCCGCGCATTTCCAAGGCCACCGCCCCATCTATTCCCAATTATCACAGTCTCCTGTTTCTCTCCCTGCACCCGATGGATTTTAAATGACTATGTATAACTTGTAAGAAGTCGATTACCATCTGGAACTCGCCTACACACGAGCACTGCATGACGGTGAATGATTATATAGTAATATAAAAAAATTTCATATTAAAGAAAATTTCAAAACAAAACATTTTTCTCTAATTGTTATGTGAAGTGAATATGGAGGAGAGAACAGCGCAAACTTAGAACTGCGCTGTTTAAAATCTAGGAATTCCAAAATATGTTTACGCTGATTAAAATTGATGAGAGAACAATTCTGTTTGAGTCAACTTGAAGTCCTTGCTCTCATCAGTAGGTTATGCTCAAGGGGAATCAATCTAAACAACACTACTTGTTTTAAGGTTTCCTTACTTCATTTATTATGACAATATAGAATAGAAAAAATAATCATATTTTGATTGGAAATTTTATCAACGAAATCAGTTAGATGTGGTCGCATTTTTCGAATGATGGATAACCCACAGTCTAACCTGATCGTTATTTCATTGTCAGTTCAGTTTGTATTAATGAGATGAAACGAAGCTGATACCGAGTAGAGAAGCAATTTTTAATTCTTAGAGTAAAAATTAACTATCGGATATACGTCAACCAAGAGTATGGTAAAATAGAAGGACTTACGACACTGAACATAATAACAAAGAAAAGCTAACCCTTATGTGAAGAAACGCTATTAGCGAACAGTGAGTGACATTTCATCATTTAAAGACCTTAGCTTGGAGTAACTGGAAGCGTAAAGAGTGCATGCGTGACTTAAACTTGTAAAAAAGTACAAAGTTTTTGATTTTAGTGCAGACAAATGAGAAATAAACCCAGCGCTCTTGGCGAGATTACAGGGATTAGTTTAGGAAGTTGATTTAATACCAAATCCATATAGCGAATCATTTTTCCCTTGGACAATTAGATATCACAGCAGTAGAAAACATAAGTTATGGCAAGTCAAACAACAATTACTCGAATGGCTGGATACTTAACCCCCCCTTCCACACCTTCACGTGGCAGGGCGGGTTAAGGGTCAATTCAGGTGCATTAATCTGGCGGAGATATACATATATATAAACATCTACAAAATTGTAGTCACTATCGTCTGTAGACATTCTCCATAACCCTATGAGAAAGTCGGTTATTAATTTAATTTCGTAATTGAAGAACTGGTAGGTAAATGAAACTTGTGAGGCCTCTATCAAATTTCATTTTTCATAACTAGATTCACATAGTTACCGCTGATGATACTGAATAGGTATAAATAGTGCAACTTTTATTTAGTGCTTCACAAACAATATATTTCTTATCTCTGAAGTTTTCTGCATCAAATTTACTGGTGATATAAGTTTTCCTGGCAATTCTGATTGATGCCACCCAGAATCAAATGACATACTCCACTGCGAGTTAGAATTATTTAAACTAAGATTGGGTTCTTGGAAAGAGCACATCCATGAAAGCAAAATATTAACTAAGTGATCCATCTCAACGGATTGCTGGATGAATTCCTCTTAGAATAATATAGGTTACTTAGATAAGTGGAACTCGAAATAAAAATTAGGGAAAATAGAGGATGGAATGCGGTGGGTCAATCAATTTGATGAAATAATCAAAAATGCGTCTGAAATCCAAATCGATGCCACTGGAATAATCGAGCGGATTACACACACAGCAAAAATAATTTTTAAGTCCACAATTTACACGTAGAGAGCCTGCACATCATCTGGAAAAACTGATCGGCTCGCCTCTTTTACCGTCTTTCGTTATTTTTTCCAACTTCCCTTGCCTGACTCTGGAAATTTGTCCATTTCCTCCCTAACTCTCGACTTACTCGGACCCCCAATATCCTCCTCCCCTGACTCGAAGTCCTCCTAATTTCCTCTTCCGCCGCTCTTCCTCCTCCCCCTCCGTCTAATCCCAATTTCTCCTCTTCCATCCTCCGTGCCCTGTCCTCCTTTCCTTCTGACCTTTTCTGCCCTCGGCCTCTTTTTCTGCCAACCAATCGCCATCGCCTTTTCTCCCCTGAATATTTCTTCTCCCCTCTTCGCGGCCCCCCCTCTGAGCCCCTTCCTTTTCCGACTTCTCGACCACCCCTGATGAAATGCCACTCCGATGGTCATGGTCTCCTCCCCAATTACTTTTAACTCCCCATAAACATCCGACCGTGCCCTTACTATAAATCAAGTCTGTCGTTGGACCCCAGTAAGAGATTACGCGTTACAATTTCATGAAGTCGATAGACCTCGTTGAGCCATCACGACTAGAGATGGTAAGGACAGAGTGAATGGCAATCGCCGCTTTCACAGAACACTATATTTACCGGGCAGTGAGAGTGTTTTAGAGAAGATTTCAGAGAAGAAGACCACAGTTTTCCTGCCTGCACTAACTAACTTTCCATGCCTGAGCTAACCACCACTCGCATATGAGACAGACCGTGTAAGACGCAAGTGCTAACATCATTTAAAGAGTAATTTAAATGTTAACTGAGTAAGTAAGCAATAATTGTCACACCAATTCCTTTTAAAGTGAAGAACAACTCAAATATGAAAAAGCTTTGATTTACATGCTGCAGATGTTTACGTAAGCCACAAAACAAATTAATTATACCACATGCTATAAGAAATGATCAACTGGAGCGCTTCATTCAATAAAGAAAGTTACCTATAGATCATATTTGTACCTGTGCGGCTTTAGTGCAATGTTGTTTAATCTTATCAAGGCCAACATGACATAATCTTTGAGAAAAACATTTTATCATAAAATTGCATCATTTCAGAGGTCTAGTTTTCTTTTGCTCGTCCGGCATGAGTATCTACCGATTGTGTGAATTTTGATAATTACTTCAAAATTTGGAAAAATAATTCAATGTCCTCATCTACCCTGAAAGTTTCATGTTACCTGGCTGCCTTCTGAATTTCAACCATTTCAATTTTTTTTATTGGAAAAAGTCTGCAGGAAGTGAGTTCGACAAGGAAATGTAGAGAGAACAAAACGGATCTGACAGCTATAAACGCTGTTTCAAAACTAGACGCAAAATTATAAAACAAAATGGAAAATTAACGATTGAAAAAAATTGAAAATGCCATTTTAAGGGGGGCAAAATGTTGACTGAGAATAAACCAGGCTTCGGAAGTGGTAGAAATGACTCCCCAATCTCCGCAAAAGAGGTTAAAATCCAAATAAATTTGTTCAAAGTCTTTTGCGGACATGTAAGGGCGACTTTGCATTCGTGTTGTGCCTTTGCTTTCTCGGTTATTAATTTTTACAAGAGTTACTGATAGGCATGGGAGAATATCCACATGATGGAAGAAGATTACCCATTTGAACGTAAATATCTAAATGCGACGAAACGTAAAATTCAAAAGAACGGGGGTGTGGAATTAGGCACACGGTATATCGAATTCATTTACCCGCCTCTTGTGCCTGGCGCATATTCGAGGATAACATCTGACTTTGACACTGCGATGAATCGCAGGGTACTAATTCCGCAAGTTTACATTTGTGTTTCCGTCAAAAAGATATCCTGGAATGGAGCGAAAATTCAAATGATTCCGTCCCACCGATTGTCTCCGCTCCGTTTTTATGGAACCATTTTCGTCGACTGAAAAAGGAGTTCTCTCTTCTGGGTCCGGAGTGAAAACACACGGCACTTCTCCCTTTGACGCACTCCCAAAAATCCCACCTCCTCTTCCTCCCTCCGATATCTCCCAATTCCCTCCAGCACCACCCCTCTCACTCTCTCTCTTGCTCTGCTCTGTCCACTCCACCAACATATGTGTCTCCAGTCCTCTCCGCTCATCCCCTTTCACGGGTCCGTTCCCTCGCCAATCTCCTCTGATATTCTACCTTTCTCCATTGCCACACTTCCTTTCTGCTCCTCCTTTAGTTTTTTTTGTCCTCAATCTCCCTCTCTTTTTCTTTCTCCGTCAAAGCCTTTCCCTTTTTGACCAGGTTCAAACGCAAAAATGTAGAAAGAAAAAAAAGTTTCTCCTCATTCCAGCTTTCCCTCGCACGGCACTTGATTGGTTTTTCAAGTGGATTTAGCCGGAGAAAACAAGTAGCTGTGTTTGCGTGTACTTGCCTTTAATTTTACCACAACCATATCTGCGTTTCCACCCGATATGATTTCGGATTCGCACACGGCCGGCGTCCGTTCTCCCTTTTCGTCTCGGAAATGATACACTGTTCCGGTCACCTTCTTCCAAAATTTTCCGTCAGTTCTCTTAAACCTTATTACTTGAGTGACAATGTTATTATCTGGCCGCTGCTGCTATTTCAAACGGATATCGAGTGAGCGGGCGCCGTTTCTGATCAGATAGCTAAATTGATGAAAGGTGGAAGAAGATGGGCTCCATGCAATAACTAGATTTATCACATTGAAATGTAGAAGGAAAATGTTCGAAACATCCGTCAGCCCTATGAGCTTATCCTCTCTTTTCCTCTATGAACATGTTTAAACTCCACAAAAAACGAGCTTGAATTAAATGCTCAAAAATGTATAAACATTATAAAACATAAAAGACAAACGCTATGCTCTTAACAGCAACTTGGCAATCCATGTGATGTCCCATTTGAAAACATATGTAAAAACAGTTGATGAAATTAAGAAAAATTACACTGTGATGGAACTTTGAAAATATAGATATTTTTGATTGATCTTTTTTGAGAAAATATCAAAAACACTTCCAAAAATGGAAAACGTTTACATATGGAGTTTTTATTTTCTTCAATTTTTTAAGCTCTCTTCTGAATATCGGATATCTTTCATTTTCATCCAGGTTATTTTAGAATAGATAGGCATTACTCACAAAAACGAGTGTCCAGTTGCAGAAAATTAAGAATTTATTTTTATCAACTTCCACTCATAAATCGACTCCAAAACTCGACGTGCATTTGCCCAGAATCAATTGGAAAGGGGACGAAAAAATATAGATTTTGTTTTGAAATTTGCGCAACGCATTTTCCCCTCGCATTTCAAAGAATAACTGCATACTTCCACACGGCACGTGCCCGCTAAAACTTTATTTGACCTTTAGGAGAGACGGTGGAACTCTACCGGCGTGAGAATTAGTTGTCCGCCTGTCGCTCGAGGGCCTATAGCATATTCTCCGCAAACGATGCCAGCTGTATGTGAACAGATTTTGATTAATACGCCAAATTTCCATTAGTCATAGTTCCCACGGAAAATGTTTCATCTATCATCGTGGCCTTTCCTGCCGATGGATAGCTTCTTTTCATTCTTTTCGATGACTTTCATTCGGAAGAGTCCACTTCAAAATCAGGTATTATTACAAGTCATGCTGATTATTCAATTATCGATCCGCCAGCAGACTAAACACACCAAACAGGATGCACCGTTGAAACGAAAAGAGGGACCGACTTTTATTATTAGCCACCCAAATGTTTTAAGTATGCGGTACACTTTAAATGTCATGCAAAAGAGTCGTACCAATTCAATTACCGCTGACTCAGTTCCATCTCTCGAATTGGGGAAGCAATAAATTATACCAACTACTTAAAATAAGACGGTTAGTTTACCGACTTCAATCTCCGAGGACCCTAGCAAAAATTATTGACGGTAAGCTGGTTTTGGATTTCTCATCACCATTTACTCGTCCTGTAGAATTCTCGTTTGTGCATCGAGATAAATTTGGTTTAAATAACCAGCACCATTCCTGCCGCATTTTGATTCAAATACTTACAATATTCCAATGCCTACGATGAAACTGTTTGGTGGTCCCGAATTTCATATCTAGTCCCATTACTCACCTATTTCTATTAGTGAAAATAATTTTAGCTGCCAGTCTCATTATAAAATAATTAATATGAAGAATTTAAATTTTGTTATTTCATCTTCCAAGCTCTCAACATTATTTTTGCATGTAGTGGCATATTTAAAGAGCAACTATCAACTGCTACTGCACATAATGCCTTGAAAATACTTTTTATAGGTTTTCCTCTCAACAGTTGTAATATATGAACAGAAAACAAATAGAGATAAAACAGACACCCTTTCGATATCAGCCATGATTGAATGTTTTTAATCACCGGTAGAGACGTGATCAAAGTATATTTAGTTCACCGAATTGAGCAATAATTTCCATCTCACAGTGTCCTCACAAGCAATACAAAGAACTCAATTTCAGTTCGGAGAAATGAAGAATGATTTATCAATAAAATTTAAAATCGGCCTATCAATCATTTATGCACTCCATATTCCCCTTTTGCAACAAACATTTATTTTGCATCGAATAATCATTAAAGTCACGAATTCAGTCTTTTTTCAACCTTTTATGTGGAAGGAAATAGAAATGTAATAAACAGAGATGGTGTGAAATGGATGATGTTGAATGCCTCAGAAATTATCAGCGAGATGTTTTGCAGTTGGGTGAATTGGAGTTAGAACCATATTCCGTCAAAATTGGCCGAGGCAGGCATTTTAACGCAATATGCAAGGAGCATTCTTCGAGAAAATGATATTCGTGAACAATTTTTTGGAGGAACTTGCCTACTTGCCCGCATTAAAGCTGAGAGCTACCGCCGCCCGAAACGGCCCCTTCATTATTTTCAAATCGCTTTAATTTCAGAAGTTTACGGCCTGATCATTATTCATTCATCGTTATTTGAATACCAAACAACTTCGCAAGCTGCCACGAAACCGCATCGAATTTACACTTCATATGAAAATGTAAATGATCCGACTATGCCCTAGATCTGAGTCGCGCGATAGTGCAAACGATGATCATCCTCCGTAATGCGAGCCGCAGCCATGAATCCTGTGGGACGGGAGATATCGCGGTATATTTTCCATGGATTGTGAGGGGGGGAGGGAAGTGTTTCCTCCTCTTTTCCTCCGCAGTTCGCGTTTGATTCCGAGGCGCTGTTGGGAATGGGGAGGGGGGGGACGGGTTCGGTGTGCAAGATGACCACGCACGAGGATAGAGAGGAAATCGGTCCCCCATGGGGCGAATCTGGCATAAATAGCTTTTTTTAGATGAGGGATATCCGTGGGTTACTCGGCACACAAGAACCGGAGGTCCACGCACATAAGGGCGGAAGGGGCGGAATCTTTCGAAACGCTCATAAGGTTTCCTCGATGAACACTAACCTTCTGACGAAATTCTTTTATCTTTCTGACCGCTAATGTTCTACCACAACACGTAAAAGCCCATAGAGTTAAGTGAACCGCAGACACTTAAATCAAATTTCAATATATCGAGAGTATCTATGTATACATGGTATCCTGTATTCACTTCTACGTATGTGACAGGGATTTATTCCATATTAGACATACTCCAAGTTAGGAACTGCGTAAATGTTGATTAAAAACTATATACATTAAATAATTCAAATTAAGGATAAAAATTTATGACAACTCCTGCACAAATGTCTACAAATATTTTTCTCGGTAAGCGAGTCGTTATGTTAGTAAGACGAGCAAAAAATAAGTAAAAAAGGGCATAAAGTGCAGCATAATATTAAAAGGGGTAGGAATTTGCGATGAAGCGTCGCAAAGGGAAATTAACAAAATAGATGGGAAGCCTCGAAGATATACTCGTCTTCAATCCCTGATTCCGTGTCCCCTCCCAGCTTTTCCTTCCTTATCCGTCCCTATTGTCCGCCGTCGTCGTGTGCACCTTTCCCTTGCGGTGGCTAGCCTTCCCTCCACCTCCCCGTGTCCCGCCCCTCCTCACTCCTCCCTACTCCTCACACTTCTCCCTACGCCTCTTTCACCCGTCCCCTCCTCTTTAATTTCCTCCCGAACATTTGGGGCGCAAATCCCGCCTCCTCTCCATCCAGCCCTGCTTCCAACTCACTCCCCTCCTCCATCCATCTTAGCCTCTTTCGGCTTCTCTTCTCACTCCCTTTTCTCCTTCCCCTCCAACACCCCATCTCCTTCCTCCCCTGCCCCCTCCTGCCCGCCTGCCGCCGGCCCAATATCCCGATCCTCTCTCCCCGCTTCCCCCCCTTTATATTTCCACGCACACCTGCACTCACTTATCCCCTCTCCCCACCCACGCCCTCCTGCCCACTTTAATCTCCTTGACGTTCCCCTCCCCACTCCAACAACCTCTCTCCTTCCTCCACACCGCAGCAAGAGTCCTTCCCCCGATCCGTGATCCTCTCACTCCACCATTCTCATCACGCCCCCCACTACAGATCTCCCTCTTTTCCCTCCTTCTCTCTCCACTCACAGACCTTCTAATCGTCCTCCAACCCAGCTTTCTCCGAGGGGATTCGAAAGGGTATTCATAGGAGTCTGTTTCAAGAGAAAATGACGTTGGAAACAATTATTTCGTTACTATAAGTGAGCGCATGGAAAAATTAATGCGTCATTATGAGTTAAAGAGTAACACCAGGTCCTGTTTCCTAGGGCAAATAATGTATACTTTCCTCAATTTAATATATTATAAATAAATGACAACTTTTTCCTCATTTTACATATTACCCCGTACAGCCACCACTAGGGTGTGCGGCAGAATACGATTTTAGACGTGGAATTTTCACAATACAACATACTTAGACTTTTAGGATACACATATGAAATAGTTAACACAGTAAAGGGTGATACAGATAGTGTTTAATTGCATTAAAAGTTACCACAAATGTTTTCAAAGTGTTACAATGAACAAATTAGTATCAAACTATGATGTTTCTAAAAGCTCACGCACGATGGTCGTAGAATCTTCCAAGATGCGCCATATATATCAAAGAGAGACAAAACACATCAATATTCTGAGTATTCCCACACTTGATTCATTTTCCTTACACAGTTTGCGGCAAATTATTGATGATTAGGGGAAATCACAATTCTCTCTACATAATTAATGGCTGAAATAATGAAATGAAAAAAAACTTAAGATAAAATTCTTACTGATCTTCTCCTTATCTCTTCGCAGGAAAACGTAATATCTTTCTGCAATCGCCACATACACACGCACACAATTCCATAAAACGTCTGCCATTTCAATTGTTCCAGTGACCATCAAATCATCTAATCCGTTCTCCCCGTGCAACTCTATGAACAGAATATCCATTCGCTCATGTTCTGATTCTACTCGGCCTTACCACAATTCGACCCGTCAAACTCATCTTTGCGCCGAAATTCTCCCAACGCATTTGACAAATAATCGGCACTTGTCTATCCTTTACCAATTTCCTTAAGAGTCCTTCACCCCAAGTATCACTCACCACCCGTTCCTTCTCACCTGCCGACCGCCGGTCGCCCTCTTCCCACTTCGGCACCTACACTTTTCCACTCGCGTTTCGACGACCTGCCGCCATTTCTCAATCCGCGCTATTTCTTTGCCTTCGTCATTCTTAAGCCGTTCCACCATCCATTGTCCTCGCCAACACCCTCCCTTACCAGCCTCCCGTTCCTCCTTCCCACTCTCCCCCGTGGTGTCCTTCCCTTCTCTCCAATCCCAACGCCCCTCCCCTTCCGACTTATCTCCTCGTCCACCCACCCCCTTTACTCATCCATCTGCACCCTCCCTCCTCGCCCACGCCGCCCCTCCCTCCTCGGGCAAGAGACAAGGTCCTTCCCCTGCAATCGATGCCGTGGGTGGGGGATGGGGTGGGGGACGGTGAAAGTGAGGAGGAGTGTTGCCGGGAGAGATACGGAGGGGGACGGAGGGGGCAGGGTGAGAAAGGGGTTAAGGGCAGTAGGGTGCTGGGCGAGAGCGGGTGCAGGTGAGCGACCCTGGATGACCCGGGGAGTGGGGGAGGAGGGAAGCGCACACATTTATGGGCACATTTACAATCAACATAACACACGCAACCGCGCATATTTATGCGAAAAAAGGAAGGCAGTGTTGCGGGTACTTTGTAAGCGTTTTATCAAAAGACTTTCACAAACAAATTCAGAGAATAAAATGAAGTGAAACATTAATTAAAACACGGCTAGGCACGGGAGTTAAAAATCGTATTGGGTAGCTGTAATAAAATAGTTACCTAAATATATGATTTGCATTTCGAGTGAATTTTGCTTTAACCATTTGTGCTATTCCTTCTTTCAATTTCATATTCTAATCAAAAGTATGAATTCCTAACAGTAGGTAATATAGTCAAATTCCAAAATTTTATGGTGAGTTCAATGTCAAAGACGGTATTACGAGGGCGATTTGAAAAGTAAGGTTTCCTATTTTTTTTCATAAAAAACCAAATTAATTCTCAACTTTTCGTACATCGTTGGAAAGGTTGAGAATTTAGCTATTTTTCTACATAGTTGCCTTGACGATCAATCACTTTTTGCATCCTATAAACAGCTTTTTAATACTGGCGTCGTACCTTTCTCCCGCCCAACAAGAGTTACAGACAGTGTGTGCCGCATTTTTTGGTTAGATAATGTTGGTAAATGAAGTTGATTATACAGATCGAGATGGTGCGGTAGCTACCGCGCTGGCTTCCCACACAGGAGGCCCGGGTTCAAATCCTGGCGGTGTTAAATATTTTTCAGTGGTATCTCGATTCCTACTCGAGGTGCTTTGTGGAGGGCACTTTGAGTGAGTACGCCGTCCGTCGGATGGGACGTTAAGCTGCGGACCCCTTGGCGCCTTTCGTAAAAAGTAGGCTAATGTCGACGCCGGGTTTCTCTCCACCCTTCATCCATTCCTGTCCATCCCTAATGGTGCAAATGACCTCAGCTGTCTCCCCTCAAAACTACTACTACTTAATTGAAACATCCCCCTATATAGCCTTACGGATAAATGAGAAATGTTCAACTTTTACGCCATCAAAACTGGGACATCAAGACAACAATTCGCTTTTCACTTATTGGCACTTGACAGCGGAAAAATAGACTATGATAAACGTTCAACTACATCGATTATCGATTACTTTCCTGTGGAAACGCAAAGTCTTTGATTCTTTCTGGGTACTTTATCGATTACCACCAGCATTAGTGCCCTATCCTTATTCACAACTATCTCAGGGAGAACAGTCTGTGTTGTAAAAGATGAACTATAGTGCAGTAGTGTGTGTCTAAGAACCTTTATATTATCCAATCCAACACATGATTTCATTTTGAGCCAAAGATTATTTTCGATTGATTTTTTGATTTTTATTTTTTTGATTTTTATTTTTTTGATTTTTAATTGATGCGCATCCCTGCAACTCACATTTATTAAGTGATTCTTCATAGATCCGTGTCATTTCAAGAAAAATGAAACAACGTAGGAATAATCTTCTCCTGAGTGAAATTAAAAATAAATTAACTCTGACATGTGATTGAAGGTATAATTAATCAAATAAAATAATTTTGTTCAGTGGCATCTCGAATAGCAAACAAAATCTGTTTTTGTCCGCGGTTCGCACCTTTGTAACCAATTGTACATTTTCTTCCATTGGAAATCAATTAATCAGTTTCCAGATTCTGAAATTTTGAAATACGAGTATATATCGCATATACAGCTCTTGTACAGTTATATCATGTTATATTCCACGAAATTTTTCGTATGTATAAAGATTATCTTCAATTAAATTTTTACGAATTCAATTTTCTTAAAACGATAATAAAACATCAAATATGTTTTAGTCGTACATTAGTTACCTGAAAAGGTAACAGATATCTCTGTTTAGCCCTTATTTAGCCCTGAACGAGTATATTTATATGCTAAGTGATGATATTCAATGAGAAACTTAATAGATAGGAGATACTTAATCTGATACTTAAATACTTATCTGACAAATACTGCTTCTAGTATTACAAAAAAACCATTCTACCTCCATCCATGTGGCTAAGTGTACGGAATGAAATTGACCCTTTTGTTTTTAAATGAAAAACATGAACAGTATTTCACACTCAAGTGTCGACATTTCTGGCCTGTACTAATGACACGAAAATTTATTTATCGGTGTTGTTTTGTGTGGCGAACTTCTAAGCAGAGAGCCGGAGGTCGGAAATGAGAGGGGGACAGAAAATTTTGGCTATAATTTTATCTCTTATTGGAGAACTAGAATTTCACATCTCCTTTTGTAAGGGAAAATTTAAAGCTTTAGTCCCTTAGGCGTGTTCCTTTAATAGTGTACAAGCGCAGATGGTGGGTCTATCTACACTTCTCCCTTCTCCACTTGTCCATAATTAGCCGCTTATCCCAAATGGCGCTATCAACTGTCGAGCGCCAACGGTAATAGCCAGTACTACGTACTACGGCCGCCGCTGAGGTTATGCAGATAGGATGGAAACATTTGAGGATGATGCATGCTTAATGCAGGTTTGTGCTCATCAAGGCTGCCGGAATATCCTACATAAAACATGCCTCAAATGCTGTAGTGGAATCATTTTACAGAACAACCATACATAAACTCTATTGATAAAGGAGAAAAACAAGTCTTATATTCCGACGGAAAGACTTGGGGACGATATAACTGTGTTTTATGTTCTAATCAGAGTTAACGTTATAGACGTTAAGTGAGTGACACTAAAGCAAAGCTGGAACGCTGGAGGTTAGAAAGTTACAATAAAGATATACAATAGCATTCTGCCGCTTTATTTTCTACCTCTAAGTTCGAAGGACATAGGTAATAAAAAAGATGAAACGATAACCTATTTACGTCCACAAGCGTGCTGATCTATTAGTTTTGTTGCAAAATTATAACTATAAGAAAAGGATTTCTGTCTGCGTAAATACCCAAGGAAAAAATAAGGTCTTGAGCGTAAACAACGGGAAAAATAGCGCTTGAACCGAATCTCAGTTCGACCTTTGGGAGAGAAAAATAACTGTGAAAATCCCGCAAAAGACATAAGTTATTGCCATGGCTTTCACCAATTCTTCGACAAATAGAAAAAAGCTGAAAGAGAGAGAGGGAGACGGAGGGCGAGGAGATAAGATAGAAAAGGACGGGGGAAGGGCAGGGGTGATAAGGGGAGGAGGAGTTTGACCTTCAGAGAGCAGACAGCGAGCGTTGGGAGAGATGGAGACCAAGAGGAGACGAGGGGAGTTTCCGTTTAATCGAGGGTAAGAAGGAAGGGGATGAGGGAATCGAAGACTTTTCGGAGATGACGTATGGTGTGGAGAGGAAATGGAGTGATGTTGTTGTGATATATTTAGGAGATTAGCTGGTAGACGGCATTTCTGGGCCATCCAAATATAAACAAATGCATATTTGATATGTATCTGGCGATTATAAGAGCTACATGATTATTCCGCAAGATAAATAATCACTTGGCAGATGCTGACTTAATTACTGTGATTACACAAAATTATTGTTGAAAGTAGATTGTGATGCCACAAATACTGCCTTTTGCATAGAGAAATTAATTTAATAAATGTCCGTTTTACGTAGATTGAAACGCAACTTATTCTTATCATAGATTTTCCAAGAATTACATTCTATTGAAAGAAATAAATGTGTACAATGAATATATTCGATTCCGTATGTTCTCTTCCCCACAGCGTGTCTGCTCAAATAAATTTGAGCAACAGTCAATTTGGGAATCTCAAACTTTAATTGGTTGACACATAATAGAAAATGCGAGAGGGGATTCAGTAAAGTATGTTGAAATTTGTTGTCTCAGGCGTAACTTAATGGAATTTGCATAACATATTGAAATGAAATGAAATAATTAACTTTGTAATTCCACACACTTTATTTTAAAAAACACGACCCAGGTTTCGACGTCGAAAGTCATCAGGTGATGATGACGTTCGACGTCGAAACCTGGGTCGTGTTTTTAAAAATAAAGTGTGTGGAATTACAAAGGTAATTATTTCATTTCATTTTAATAAAGTAAGTTGATTTAAAATTAAGCGCACTCCGTAAAGATGTAACTAAAAAAGCCTTCCAAACAATATTGTTAAGAGCCAACACAAAATCATTCTTCGGGAAAGTATTTCGTCAAAGTTGCAAGAGGTGATTTATTTTGTTTTTCACTATTATTCCCAGGCTAACGCCAATCCCTTTTGCCCGAATGGCTCTTATCAACACATAAGTCACTTAATGACTTTCTATCTAATGAAGTATTATCTTCACTGAAGTAAAAAACAAAACAATTTATCTTTCCACCAAATCTTTTATTAGACACGACTAGTTTCAACGTATTGCCGTCATTCTCAGGTACCAATACGGGTGCCAGCTCAGTACCACCTCAGTTGTCAATGCGTTGAAAATAGTCACACCTAATAAAACATTTTGGTGAAAAGATAGTTTTTTTTTACTTCAGTGATTATGGTTTTCCCCAAAGTTAAGCTTGAATACATCAAATACATATTCTCTTCATGATGAAGTGATTTTAGTTTCTCCAGCCTAAACTTTTCAGACTCTCTTGGTCAGTACTGCCTACATGTTTCTTCTTTTCTATGTAGTACCCCTAATGGCTTCTTTATTAATATATTTGTTGAACATGGTAAGAAGTGAATTTACGTTTGCATCATATACCTTTGAATTGAAGTGATATTTTAATCTCCCACGTGCGAGTATTTTTTTCCAATTTATTGTCATTTCAGCTGTTACACTACAGATAAAACTGTGATTTGCTCTTCAGACTAGTGGTTGAATCACGATAGTACCATGCAAACTACTTCAAACCACGTTAGTTTCTATTGTTTGAATAATATTTTTGTTGTTTAGAGTTTGATTGATAGTTATTGACATATGCGGTTATCAGTGCATACCATGATGTGTAGGAAACCTTGCCAGCATCTTAGTGGTAGCTTGCAGGGTATCCTACAGAGGCAGATGTAGATACACACCATAAATAAGATGGATTTCTGCTATCAAATAATTTAATAATATCAAGTTGGGTGAAAAAAACATGTGAAGAAGTTAGAGGTAAAATATAGTCAGTCCATAAAATTTATAGGCAGGGGAGAGGAGAAAAACAGAATCGGCTAACGCACGAAACTAGGGTGGGCGAAAGTAGGGATGACCGAGGAGTGGGTGTTGGTACAGGGGAGTTAACGGTCGAGGAGGGGCTGGAAGGAGTAGGATTAGAAAGGACGGGGTGATAAGGGACCGTGGTCGGTTGGGAACATTCGTGGGGGGGTCGTATATACGTGGGCCGGTTTCCATCAGGGGAGGTAGTGTGCAAGAGATATCCCAGGGAGAACGGGTGAGTTTGGAAGTGGCTCCGATAAGATGCTCAGGGCAGATGCGAATGAGAGAGGTTGGCTTTTCCATCCGTTTTAGTCCTCATCGCCGCCTTCTCCCCAGGCGACATCAAGAGCAGTGAAGCATTGAGAAGGCGAGTCGTGGGATTCTGGGAACTACACGTATATCCTCAGATACTTTTGATATCACGCAAATGTGTTTGGCAAGCTGTCAATATCTTGCTTTTAACCTACGACTGATCACGAAAATTAATATTCTCTACGCTTGAATGCTTAAGAAAATATTGTATGAAAATAAATTATCATTGAAATAGTATTCGTTTCTTACGGCTAACCTTGTTAAACTACTCTACCATAATTGGGATGCTTCCAGGTCCGCTTTTGGTCTAGGGAAGTAGAAAATGATGATACCCAACCGCTTATTTATTCTTATTAATTGACATGGTTATTTTTTGCATTTATTATGCTACTCGATAAAAATAACGAATCGGCTAATTTATTTATTTTTTAGACGTTTTAAAAATATTTTATTTATAAAATCGCGGTTTCAGAACATTCTCTGGAAAAAATGATCATTACTGTATCAAAGTAAAATACGAAACTTGCACATTAAAAAGTAAAATTCTCAGCCTCTGTTTTCACAAAAGCGGAATATCTCGCTCCTGTTGCAGGCTAATTTATATTAGTTTGTTGATTTCATAATTCGTATGTACCAAATTAGCTTAATATCTGCAAAGGGATAGTATAAAGGCTAATGTATTACTTGTACCTAATCAGATAGGATTTACATTATGAGAATCTTCATGGGCATTTATGTCTACACGCAGGGTGGTTTTTCATATAAATTATAACACAAGGTCTAATTACAAATTAAATTCTATTCCATTTGTAAACATGTTTTTGTGAGTAATATTTTTATGATTAAATAATATATTTCTTATAACAATAATAAAAACCATAAACACAGTAATCAACTCGAAGGTCGGTTTAGTAGGTGATAGTAGAAATCACCCTGTACTAAGCCCTATACGGCGTGTGAAATTCACACATCACGGTTGGGGGGCCAGATCCTTTCCCTGTGCCGGTTATGGTTTCCCAGGAAGATCTGGTACCCGAAAAATCACTTAAGCTTGGATAGGGCTGCAGGTGCCCAGAGTGCCTCTCCCGGGAATCGAACCCGGGACCCTCCGGTCAGCAGTCCAACGCTCTTCCCTCTGGACTACCGCGACCCGCCATAACAGTAATAAATGTGCATAAATATATTGTATGTACTTTGGTAAAGTTTGATCATACTATCCCATCTCAGAAGTGCTACCTAATTATTATCTCTGAAACGTTGAAGAAGAAAAAGTATTATAACCTAGAATATTGGAAAAAACTGTTCCATGTTAATAAATAATAAGGATATAGTTTTGGTATACATTAGAAGAAACTGCGGTATTTGACAGTAAAATTCACGAACTAATTGCGAATTAACTTACCTCCCTGAATCTAGGACAAAAGGTTAATGTAGCTAAATATAATGCGACTGCAATTAAAAACTTCAGCAGATTAGCTCACACGACTGATTCGATTAGAGGGATCGATAGATTTTTAAGCAATCTTTTTGGGGAATAGGGAGAGAGAAAAGAACTGTTGGGTGGAGGACGTTCATTTGGATACGAGTGGAGCCTCTCTGAGATGTAATTGGGAAGGGGTGAGAGGTGCGGGGGAGTGGCGGGAGAGTGGGTGACGGAACGAAAAAAGCGGCGATGGAGGGGAGAAATGGAAATCGAGGAATGGACACTCAAGCTTGTCCGTGTATGTGTATGTGTGTGTATGTAGGTGAGAGGGCGGCCCATCGGGAGGGGAGGGGCGCGAGGAACCATGGAAAAGGGAAAGAGGGGAGGAGAGAGGGAAATGGCGAGTGAGTGGCGGAAATGGATCAAGGTGGTAGGAAGGAGAGGTCTCGATGTTTAAGGCGATAAGCGGAGAGAGAGGATTAAAGAGCTCGCGGAAAATATCCAGAGGAGGGCGGGATAAAAATAGTAATGGAGAAAATGGCGAGTGAGAGAGAGAGAAAACAAAATTATTGACAGAAAGTAATAATGATTATAGAGAGAAGTAAAATAGAGAAAGAAAGGATAATTAATAGAGAAAGGGAAATGCAGAGAAATATTAATAAATATATGGGAAAGAAATACAGAAAGAAAAAGATGGTTTATGGAAAAGTTATCAAATACAGAAACAAATAATGAGAAATAGAAAAATATAGATAGAGAGCGTAAATGAAGATACACAAAGGAAAAAAGAAAGGAAGAGGAAGAGCTTGGGATTAGGATAGAAGTAAATATAATTAATATTATTAAACAGTGAACTAGTAAAAATATATGCAATATCTAATTCCCACAGAGATGAATGTGGAATAATTGTGGCGTGATGTTGGGTCTTCAAAAATCTGGAACTTTATGTTCCGCAGAAAGTACCATTTTTAAAGTGTGTCCACAACAAAGTTTGACTGTCATCCTACACACCAAATTATGTCCACTTTTAAAGCAAATCACGATACAGAACTCCTCGCGATGGAGCTTTCACCGAGGATGACAGCAAGTGAACACGTTATACGCTTTGCCCATTATATTTACAAAGAGAAAATCGTGAGCAACGCAAATGTCGTGCCAAATGTGAATTTAGATCCCAACGATAACCAACATTTGAATTTTTTTGGTGTGCAACAGTAGGAGAATATGTTGTCGACGCGGATTCGTTTCATGGATTTACAAAAAGCTTCTCTCTAATTCAGATTAAAGAAAAACTATTCGTCTGTCGCACTTCAGCTTATGAAATACTCGATATATTTCCCATTAAAGAGCCGAAAAATGTCCTATCATGCATTAAAACGAAGCCGGCGTATTTAAAATGTGAGAGTAAATTAACTATTGGAATATGCAGCTAATATATACAGGAATCGTCACAAAATCGGTTTTGAATGCCAAATTAGATCGTATGCAGCGAAGAGGAGCTCTAGTTGTAAAAAGTTGCCATTCAAAACACAGTGGCGTAGTAATAATATTAAAGGAAATAGGTTGGGAGTCACTCACAGAGAGAAGGTGAATTATAGATTAAATATTTCGCATTCATTGGAGTCGGCTCTTTTCAGCGATGAAGTTGAACATCTATTATTAACTACATCGCCCCTTGGAAGAAGATATCACCAAAATAAGAGTGGAGAGGTAATATGTAAAGCCGACAGATTTAAGTTGTATTTTTCCACCCAGGGATCAAAATAACTAAAAACGACCACGCTAGGAAGAGAGAGTACTTTTTTAGGTTCTAAGTAGGCAACTGTTTTCATTATTTCATCTAACCTTTACTCTATTGTTCTTACTACTAGCAGCTCGTTACGTATGCGTATAAAAGCATTTTGCACGTAGATACCGTAGTGTTTGTACCTTAATTATACATTCTCTCTATTATTTGAAATATAAATAACAGCTTACGATTTCACAAAACTTAATTTTGAAGTTTCATTAATGGTAAGGAATCACCTTCTGCCACTCATTTTAATGATGGCTTGCGGTGTACAATGTAAAATGATAACAGTACTTCGAACATTACATTAATAAAATGTATAAAGTGTGATTATATTTTTGTAGTAATATATGCATATTAAAAAATAAGACGGGGAAAAATGTCCGAAAGATGAAGGTTCAAAAAAGGCCATGTACAACAGAAGTATCAAAATAATGTTTCTGATATAAAAAGGGTAACATCTGCAGTTTCCGAATCATAAAATAAGATCATGTCCAATGCAAACGAAGAGAGAACGGTAAAATACCTTTCCGTCAGCGATCAAGAAAAATCAGCTGTTGTACTGAGGGAATTTTCTATTTTCCTAAACTTGCCCCATTGTTCTGGTCGGACGAAACAATTCCCATGACCGAGGGCACCACTTGAGATGAAGGCATAACTTTTCCTCGGGAACGTACTCCCGAGTGCGGGGTCGTGACTAACTGAATGAGACTCCTTGATGACGCCTTTCACCCGAAATAAAACGGCGGCGTTGTAGAGGGACGTCTGTGTGCAAAAATGATGGTAAATTTATGACAAGCACGTCGGCTGGACCTGTCGTGACCTCGACTGTTCATTTTCGCCCAATTCTCCGCTTCAAAATATACCCCAGTAACCGCTCATTCGAGGGAGACGCCACTAAAAAGGGATCAACGTATGTGGGCAAGAGCGAGGCTGTGGATGAGATGGGAGTAGCAGGGAAGAGCAATATCGTTTAACGGTGGGGGTAATGTCCGCCAGCGACGTTTGCTCTTGCCTTTTGGCAAGATCCGTCCGAACGAAGCCGGCGGAGGGAGTAGGTTTGGGTAGGCGAGAGGCAGATGCTACTGCCCGCGGTTCCGAGAGTGGAAAGAGTGCTTTCGCGATCCAGATGATAGGAAGAAAGAATGCTTTTAAGGTACGCTGAAGGGCCGAGCGGGATGAGTTGGAAGAGGGGGTTGCAAAAAGTTGAGAAAAGTGTTGACGTTGGGCGGCAGAGAGAGTTAACTTATGTGGTCCATCAGTAAAGCTCATAAAGTTAAGGGAAGAGAAGAGTAAGTTTTTGGGAAGCAGCGAGGTGGTCCGTCCCCCAAAAGAGAGGACTCAGTAACTAGAGTACCGGCTTGCCAGTTCGATTACTGTCAAAATTAGATTATGGGTCCAGAGAACAATTTCTTGAGATTGAAAGAGTACAAGTTAAAGGTACGTACTGAGAGCTCATATAGCCAACCACGACACGGAAGTTCGAGTAATTTTGTGTGGTATACAGGTGAGTATAACACTTCAATTTTAGAGAAACACTAAAATAATAACATCCGCTTTACAAAAAATCATTATATTTCGATATGGTGCAGATTTATTTTAATTTCGTGGCAAAAAATCGATGCTTGGTCAAGTAAAATCTTCGCATAATTGAAATAAGTTCATTAACATTGTCAGCACTTCTTTAATAATTTTTCAAAAGTAATTTAGTAACTAGATTTGTTTAATTGTGTTTTTAATTGTTCTCGGATCAACCTCCGTGACTTTCAATAGAGCAATATTTGTCAAAAATCATAGAGAAGTCGCTCAATAGCGAAAACAGCAGAATCTACGCGTGAAGGTGGTGCCGTCCTTTCACGCCATGCAGATAAAACGGTAGTAATGATGGGTTTAATCACTACCTTTTGATGACGTAATGCACGTAACAAGTATATTGCGTTATGATATTACATTCCCATGGCAGTTGGCGTAAGGTTGAAGCCATACAGAGTGTGTTGCCGATGTTGTCTTAGTGATCGTCAATATTATGCTTTATAACATGAAACTATTTTGATGAGACTACTTGTGAAATAATCATCACTAACTGCTCATTTCAAATAATCAATAATTTAATGCGTATGTAGTTAATCATTTGTGACCCAGTCAGTTATTTCTCATCAAATTTTGTAACTTTTCTGCTTGTTCCAAGCCTTTAAGTGGTATGCGTTGAAATCGCATGCGTCTATGGTATTGTATCACTTCCTGTCAGAGACTAGCGTTTCACACCTGAGCTTGCACCTTGAAGATACGGAAGAAACGTTTGCCGAAACAAATATTTCATTTTCAATGATAGCACTTGACTCAGAGCTATATTTACTGGCACACTATTGTATGAAGCTGTCAACGATGAAAATAAAAACTTGGTTTCTATAAATATCTAGATATTAATCAATTTTAACTTAATTATATTCACCTATGCCATTCCCCTGCGAACAAAACTCCTAAAATATGTGATTTCGAACAAATTATAACGCTCTGATTTCATGAATTGGACATAATTGTATTTACCATAAAATATAGATGACAATAAAATACAACTTGTACTTTGTATAATTAAGTCTTCCCACTCCAACTCAGGCGTTGTTAAAGTGAGAGAAAAATTTAGTATGTCTACTGAAAATTGGCCGACGGGTGTTTCTTTAAACAATGTCACCCTATTTGCGGTCTTTTAACAAGGGAAACCCGAAGTCGATAAAGGGGTTCTAGGCTAAATTATCCCGTACCTCATACATATTCACCCTAATTGCCAATCTAATCGAAGCTCAACCGTCGAAAACATATCAGAGCAAAAATTATGACCCTAGCGTTGAGAGAGTTGAGCGGGCGAGCGGGCGAGAATACGAGGGACTTGGGCAAAGGAGAACCACACTCCCTCGGGCCTCAAGGGCTAACCCAATTCCCTCTCCCCGATGACCACCCGTCTGTTGTGGGCGCGACACTCGGCCCCGGGTGATATCTTGGCGTGCTCCTTGAAGATATACCAACGCTTTTTACTCCACAGAAGCCCCTCTCCCTCGCACTCACTCCCCTCCACGCCTTTTGGGAGTCAGTCGCTGTGGCGGACTCGATACGTGACCCACTTTTGGCATTGAAAACTAAAAATACCCCATTCGCTGCATTCCCCCGCACATCACTCTCGCGCGCCAGGGAAGAAAAAAAACGAAGGTACGAAAAAGTACCAAATCCATCCACTTTCGTCCATTGGAAATATTTGGAATCCGGATTTCACCCCACCTTTCTCGTCTTGGCTCGAGATTTCTTTTCATGCAACCGACTGAGTCCTCTCAAGGTCCCGCCAGAGAGGGAGGGGAGGGAAAAGCGAGAGAAACGAGGCAGAGGTGCACCTCGATTTGTGGGTGTGAGGAGAAACTTTTAAAGCGCCTGGTCTTTCCGAATGATGCGCTATCGGCAATAATTTTTAGTTCCGAACTAGTTCAGCTTAAAGAAGATTCCGGCACCCGGACTGTGCAGGGTTTTTTCATCAAGGCTGAAGTGGGTTTACATAAAAAGTATTCGAATCATTAAATTTGTATTTTATTCTCATTGCCATTGCATTTAGTTATGAAATTTTACATCGTATATGCTAATTCTTAACAGAATATGTTAATGCTTTTGTTGGAAAGATCGGTCAATATCAGTGAATAGGGAAATATTATATATCCAGGGAATATTTTAAATATTTATTTTTATATTTATATATTATATTAAATATTTTAATATATTATATATTCGTAATATATTATATTAAAATTATAATTTACTACATTATATATCTATAATATATTATATATTCAGAGGATAAGTGTACATTTGACTTTCGCGGACAATTAAAGTAATCAACCCGAAGTTTTATCTGAAAATATAGGATGAATAAAGTGCTACCTAAATATTGTGCCTAAGCGCGATTAATAAATCTGGTGGGAGACCGGTTCTATTCTTTTGCCACCTCCGATTTCCGAAAAAAAACATGTATTCAGCCTTGATCTAGTATTTTTGATTTTAACCATGTGACATTTAGTATCAAGTGTCTCGATTCAGTATTAATTATATAAATACAATGGTAAAATCCTTATGATTATTAAATTACCAAGACCAATCAATCTTTATAATGTGTTACTACACGCTATACTTAGTAGTTGTCCTATAGCGACGGTAATGAAATACAGCTCACTTATTGGGTATGCAGAAGTAGTCAGGAATTAAGAGATTGACCAATAGTGCTAACTTTCCGCTCTAAACATAATTAAACAACTTATTTGAATATTAGCTAATAGTAGTATATTTGAATAGTGTTCAATCATTAAGTGTGGATTTAAAAAGGGAAATTCATGCATACAATTTATAAATGTCTTCCACAATCCTCAACGCTCTTACCAGGCAGGCCCGGATTCACCAACCTCTTTATCTTGATAGTCTTTCATTGGCTATAATTTGAATTTGGTCCCCAAAGTCACCCCCCATACTCATTGATCGCTTAATTGAAGGAAGATTTTATGACCACAAATTTGATAATTAGCTATCGGTTACTGCTCGTTCTTAGTGAAACCCTGCTTAAATACTTTCATATTTTCCTCAGAATATTTTCACATATTTTTTATTGATATTTATTTTTATAAATTCCTTGAACTGGCCTAAAAATGTATATTTGATGCAAAGTTAAGAAATAAGAGACGTTGCAATGCTCGCTTTTGAGGCATTTCCGAAGTATACTAAATCAGAGATACAAATTTCCGCGATACTCGAAGTGGAGAAGGCGCAAGGTTCCCGAGGTTGCAATGCATATATGATGAAATAGGATTTTAGTCATTATGCTAAAACCTTTCTTGAAATATTTAAGGTCATAACAATAGGACAACTGATACTGATACTATAACTAAAATGTTTGTGTCCTTCTAACTTCCTCACCCTATTAACCAGGTCGGGGGCTGACCTTTCCCTCAGAATAATTGTTGCCCCTGCTAACTGCTCTTCATGTCTCTTACGTCATGCTACACTGTTCCCGATGTCCTCATTTTCCATAATATAACCCTTCCTGGTTTTTTTCTGTTCCAGTTTTTTTTGAGAAGTTGAAAGTGACGTTAGAGGGGGGCAATAAAAGTCCTAGAAGTAGTACACAACCTAATAACAAGGAGGGTGACAGATTTGGTGGTAAAAAATAGTTACTTATCAATTAGACAGTTTTGCACAAATAAACAGTCTCATTTTTCTAATAAATGTGTAATAAAAATGCAAAGTAATTATTAAACTGAAATTATAGTTTACAAGTACAACTCTATGGTATTTAGTATTGTTTATCTCAATGGTTTAACTTTTTTCCTACCTTTCGTTCTACAATCACTCAGTGCATCAATGTTGCAGTACCATATCATTTCAGTCAGAGGGTATATAGCAGAAGTACCTATTGCATAAAATATTCACCAGAATAATGTTTTAGTGCTGGTAGCACGAGAAACCACACTGTATATTATAAATCCCAATTTTGCGCAAATATCGCAAACTCTGTAGATGCCTGACATACTAAATACCCTCTCCATTTTCTTGCCTAGTGGTGTAGCGTATCCATTTCCTTACTCTTGCAATGAACGTTTAGATTTTTTGTTCAGGCAGATGCAGAATAAAATACCTCCAGCTTAAGGTACATAAAAGAATATTAAAAAAACTCATACCCTCTCACCTTATCCTAGCCATCACAATGCGTTGCCCTTTGGTAACTGTGTACGGATTTATTAATCTACACAATTACCATAGATTAATGATATCAATATGCAGTCAGACAATACAACCGCACTTCCGACACGTTTGCCAGCACTCATGAGGTATTAAAGACACGAATATGTATTAGCAAGTTGGAATACGGAGTAGAACCTTGCGATTCCATCTATGCATCCCAAAATGAATATGTCGAAGGATTCGCAGACGGATCGAACACATCATAAGCTACAATAAATTTGGAATGTCCTTCAGAGAATACTCAAAAAGACATTTGTAAACACTTTTAACATGGGAATAAATGTAATTTTCCACAAAATAGCCCTTTGCGATCCCTCTCATCCCTAAAATCTCTCAAAGGGAAGATCACTGGTAATGTTTACGACACGGTTAATTGATACATATGTGATAAGTGACGATGAGATTTTGCTGTCAACTACCAAACCTCTGTGTCCTTGGCATGAAGAGTACTTATATCAGTTTCCATGGCAGAAATCCGAGCACAGCAATAAACTTCCCATACCACTGTCGAGTGAAAAGCTCCAAAATTGGTGACCTCAAGGAATTCGGTCTCTCCTTATTCGACCCACGCTGGCTGCTGTTTCCGTCAACGGCGTCGCTTCGTGGGGATGGAAGGGCAGTGAGGGGCGCTTTGGCCGGGGGGGGGGTGAGGAAAGGGCACTACACTAGGAGAGAATTCTCGAGGGTCTGAGGGTGAGAGGGAGACAAAGGGTGACTTGGCCGGGGCTCGTGAGAAGGATCGGGGCAAAAAAGGAGAGGAGGACATGGCGGGGAATCGCGTAGAGGCGTAATGTGGGAATTATGCGGGAAATTCCACGGCTCTCAAGGGAGGATGCAAAAACAATAGACTCGTGTATTGTTGGAGTTTTTAAGCATGCTAAGTACCTCTCACCCCACGACTGGTAACGTGGAATATACCTAAGATACGTGGGCTGCGGCCTCGGATATCGCAAATGGCGACCAGGACGACTATCACGGAACGTTTTTATCTATTCAATGTGAGTGAAAACGGGGCACTCAGGGGTCATTTTTCGGGCGTGATGGACTTTAGGAAACATCTAGTATTCATCGGGGTGAAAACTTCAATGACGATATAGGTATAATAAGGCAGTTCATGGAGAATTTTATCGTAATAAACATTTTATCCCCCACAAAATTGCTTTCTACAGCATTTGATTACGACTGAATTCCAAACTCATCTCGTCCTGATATTTTCAGTCTGCTAGAGACCCATACTTGCTGATAGGATAAAATTAAACTGTAACGGACGCGGGCACAGGTCGGAGAAAATAGGTGAAGTGGTCCCGGTAAGAACGTACGTTGGAAAACGCCCAGACCGAGCGATTTTCATTTGAGAGATGATTTCCCAATATTTCAAGGTCATTTGTTTGTAAATTCTGCCTACTCATCCTTTTGCGAATACGATAGTGCATGGAGATTCTCTTTTGGGTACTTTCCTCATTTCCTTCGACCTTCGAATTTTAATGGCGTTATATTAAGAATGAGATGCGTTGCATAACGGAATCAATATGATTTTGCGAGTGATGTTTGGGAAGAAGTAGACGAGACATGGGGACAAATTGAGTGATGCCATAGAGAAAATAGGAGTATAAGGGCTGAGAAATATTTTCAGATATACATAGTTCCTAGATACAATGCTTTTTGTTGGATTTAAATTGGTTCGTCATCTACTGTTCCAAAAGTCCCTCGGCGATACTCTAAGGTCTCTAAGAGAACAACTTTGAGTATTTGCTGTGACATACACCAATACAGTTGAAATATATTTTGGAACAATAACTGAATAGGCTACGTTTCGCCGAATTACCAGAATCGTGAATCATAAATTCAGCATTGAAAACGCCTCCGGGGAATACCTACCTGAGAATATTCTAAACTAAACATTTATTTTTATATTCTTTCGGTGGATCCATCGAAATATAAATTCAGGTCGAGTTATTTTGTTATATTTTCCAGGGCTCCCTAGGATTAAGTAAAGTAAATAGGACGAATAATCCAGAGGTAAAATGAAATAACTAAAAATAGGAATAAGTTGCTACCAGTCAAAGTAGTGCAAAGAATATGAAACATACCTTGAGAAAAACCCAGAGAACATTTTTCACTTTGGACTCCCGTAAAAAATATTTAAAATTTTAACTTTCATGCATCGGAACATTTTTCAGATTATTTAGTTTTTCCTAAAAGGAATAATGAAATATCGATGGTCCTTTACGGTTGCCTTTAAAGCCGCTCAGTTCTGTTGGGGCAAATGCCTGATACAACTTACCAGACAACATTCATAAACAAGTCTTCACTCTCCATATCACCCGAAAAAACAGCATTCATTTTTGCCCTAACTTTGAACCAACACAAGGCTAAGTTACGATGGGCGAGAGGAGAAAAGATCACGATCCAAGGGGACGGAGGGCGTTAGACGGGAATATTAAAAGTTGGCTGGGCAATGATGGTAAATGAAAGCGTTGAGCCTCAAGCAATAAAAGCAATCTCGGTTTGGGAGGGGGTGTTGGGGTTGGGAGCAAGGAGATGGCGATATATTTGTGGATATGAAAGGGACGAAGCGATTAGAGGAGGGACAAGAAAGGGAACAAAAAAGGCTGAGGAGGATTGTGATTGCGTGGTTTCTTGTTTCGTGGAGGAATTGAAGCATGCGCGTGAACGAGGGTGATTTAAGGTGAGCGGACGGGAGTTGAGAAGGGAAGAGAAGGATGTTTAGCGGAAATATATGAGCGGAACGGAGTCGAGGAAATTGATAGCAGCAAGAAGATGCGTAAAAAGTAGCGATGTGAACGGCAAATTTTCCCAGAACGACATGGAAATAGGACAAGGCATAGTATAACTCTCTTCCTTTACTAATTTTTGGGTGAAGCGTCGCGTGTATCTGGGGAATTGAAAAAGACCAGTGAAGTTATCGATCCCCTTCATTCGAGGCTCTTTAAAGCAACTTTTTATTCCCAGGCTTCAAATATATTTTTCTTTATTATATTTGAACATTCGTAAAATGTCATAATGAATAAAATGTGTTAATGGGCAAATTTCTGATAAAATATTATGAAAAATATGAGGCTTGATACCTTAACACCTGAATATTTAACATTTGAGTAATCTTAATGAGCAAAATAGCAGCACCACAAGCTCAAGTCAAGCCTTACACTTTAAAATTTACACAGTCTACAAATGAACTGGAAGTAATTTTCTACCTCCACGTCAGCCTCAATATTTTAAACGGATGGATATCAGAGTACTCAAGGAATCATCAGCCGAAGGGAAGAGAATGTGGCGCACGCTAACGAGCCAGGGATACCAACAGAGCGAATTTCGCGATGGCAAGCAAGAGAAGGAGATGGAGAGGATTGGATTCCCTCGACGAAAACACCCGACGAGAAATTACGAGATGGAATTGGAGTGCAGGTCCGAACTTATGGGATTTCTCGATGACTAATTTCCGAAAAATCTCTCTCCAGTTCGGACTTCAGAATGGTTGATGTCCCTCACAAAAAACAGGTACGTGATGAATGCTCTGGATCTTCGTGGGGTCGAGTGGTAGACGGAGAGAGGAGGGAATTTGCGAGAAAAGGGTCAGGAGGGGGAGGGGCGACGCGAAGGAGGGAAAGAGAACTGGTGTTAGGTGGGAGGAAGAAATTAGAGTCTGAGAGGGATGGGATGGGTTCCGGGGTTTGACAGTCCTATGTTTTCTTATATTAGTCCCTTTCTTTAGGCTCACTATTTCTCCTTCGCCCTTTCATCCGTGTCCCTTCCTAATCCGTATTTCCCTACTTCTCTGACTCCCTAATTTTTCTTCTCCCTCTTTTCACCAGCATTTATTTGCGCTTACCGCGCTTACAGTCTGACGCAAGGGTCTCGCTTTTCTCCTCTCCCCTTTCGTCGAGCACTAACCGGTCTCTGATGGGTGGGGGAGGAGAAGATGTTTTCCTGACATCCAAATGCTCCCAAAAACTTTAATCTTTTCCCCATCTCCGCCTCTCTACTCCTCGTCCGCCCAATTTCCGTGGAGCGGGAGCCAATGGAAGGACAACTTAACGGGTAAAGTGCTTTCGTGGCGGCGGGCGCACACCCGCGCCACGCCTCACTCGGCCCACTTGCAGAAATTCACGGGCAGCGAAAACGGATGCGGAGCATAATATGTATGTTCAATTTTAGAGGAAACGGCTATCACAGGTGGAGCCGGAGTCACGTTTCCATCGTCGTAATTAACTGGTGCAAAAACTCTCTTATGTGTTGGAAATAAGATAGATGAGTAAAACCCAAAATGTAAGTAAAAAAATAATCCAAAGAAGCTAATAAGAAATTGGAGAATGCCATGGATACATTATCTATATTGGCAATTAACTTCCTTTGGCATTATTTCATTCAATTATTGACGTATATGCAGACTGCTCAATGGCTCAATATTCGCTCATGAAATGCTTTTACTAATAAACGGAAAGTAGGCAAAAAGACAAAAGTATGGGATTTATTTCCATTTAAACCTGGCGAAATTAAGTGAAACTTTACCTAAAAGCTAATAAAAATGGTTTCGAATTTATTCGTGCACGTATGCAGGCGAAGACACTCTTTTAACGTCTAAAAATTTACCTCAAAGTTATACTGATTAATTAAATTGTTTAGAACGAAATGGGCAGCATTTTATTTTTCATATGTGAAAGCGAAGGAAGGAAATAAAAGTTTGAGGGATACCTTAAAACCCGAAACAATCAGAAAAAGAAACCAGTAATACCTATATTTTATTGGGTCAGCCGTTACCTGCAAGCCATGCGGTTAAGTCAGCGAGTGCAGCGATTCAGTCTTCATATGCGGATTTATGCATTACTTTCTCACTTAACTACGTGTTTGGAGCGATAGGAATCGAGATATTATCCCCATGGAGCATTAATTATTTCGTGTCTCATCTTAGAAATGGACATCTCATCTGAAACGTGGAAAGTCGAATTAAGATTCGTTGGCTTGCCTCTTTTTCCTTTTCCAAGCACTCCTCTAAAAAGTAGGCTTTGCGAAACTCTCATTCTAATAAGAGTGCACGTCTATTTCCTTTAATATTTCCCGTACATCAATAAATTTTAATCCTGTACGAGCATTTTAGCACATTTATATAAACTGCATGAATAGAAGTTATTAATAATTTATTGAAGTAGCTTCTCAGAGTTAATTCATAATAAGCAATTAGTTTTTTATTATTCGACTAGAAATCCTTTTTATCCGCGTTCTTTGCCCTTTCTTTTACTTTTTTATAGTCCTTCCTTTCTTGAAATCTACTAGTACATCTACTGGCACATCTACTAGTATATCATATTCCAAAACTAATCGCTCTTCCACTTTTTTCTTTATTTTCCCCTCTATGTCTCTCATCACATGAGCATGACATAAAAGTAACAAGGCATACAAAATTAATTGAGCTGTAGTCTTTATATTATTTGAAATTCTTCTTTAATTATATAGAAGGCCTCGGAAGAGGGCGAAAGCACGAAAATTTACCGTGTGAGTGTCCTTTTAAATGTTTCTATTCTATTTGTGTTCTATTGTGCCGTCCCATTATTGTGCTGCTCGTGTTAGGGTTTCCGTATAATCGATATATATATATATCTTCGAAATGGAACGCTCTTCGGCGACGCACAAATATATAAAAACACAGATGTAGATTTTTAGAATATAGAGACACAAAGAAAGGACACTCACAATTTGCTATTTGACGTTCGACAGCTCGGCTGTCGTCTTCGTCTTTGTGTCTCTATATTCTAAAAATCTACATCTGTGTTTATATATATATATATATATATATATATATATATATATATATATACACATCCATTATACGGAAACACTCATACGAGCAGCACAATAATTGGACGGCACAATAGAACACAAATAGAATAGGAACATTTAAAAGGACACTCACATATATGCATCCATTGTGCATACATTTATCATGCATTGATAAACGGAGCTATCGCAAAGTTATGGTTAGGGATGCGATAGCATAAAAACATTTTACTTGATACGCCGGATGTACCCAGTTTAATTCGAAGATTTATGATTTTAGAAAGTGGTATTTAGAAATCAAGAAAGTAACAAAATGGATTTCGGCCATGTGGTAATGTTCTCTTACGTTGACGAGGAAGGAAGATTTGATAAATACTTAAAACTTTTCTTCAAATTGAATCCTTACTGCTAACTCCGTGGTTGCATAATAACATGCTTATTTATTATGCACGATTCACTCTCGCCACGTATATAGTAGGATAAGAACTCGTAAAATATTGTTTATTAAGAAAAAAGGAATCAATCAGAGTATACTTCTAATTCTCATCGAGGTCAATAGTAAAGTCAAAAAAATAAGCTATAGACTACTGCCGAAAGTATGATACTTTTTCCTCACTATTCAATAATGATAAGTTTAGCTAGTTAAGGTTCACACATTACTCCCAGTAACAGAGGCGGCAGTTGTTAATGATCCCTTTACGTAGAAATTGATGCGAGCCTTAAAAAGTCTTTAAATTTAAGATGATATACCAATGTGGATTCAAAATATTTATACATAAACATGAAAAAGGTGGACACAAAAGCAGAATAATACTTTTGAAACAGTCAGATGAAAATGAGACTGCTTGAATATAGGTGACGAAACTTAAAGATAATTCGTTATGTACCAATCTGCTCATTTCCTCTCTGAAGGAAAGGTGACTTGGGCACAAATGAACGACGATGGCGATGTCTCGTAGAGACTACTCCGCTTTTCGGATTAATAAATTAATTCCGGTCGCACAGCATTAACACCAACCGACGTGCACGCTTAGGCCGTTTCGAAACCTTCACCACCATCGTCCCTTCCAAAGGATGGAATGAGGGTGGTAATCGATGAACGTCAGCCCGGACAGCGGTGCGTTAATGTCTTCCGCACGAGACCACTCAGGAGGAATGGCTCGGGCTGGGATAACGGACACGTGGATATGGTGCCAACATCACGTGACGACTGTCACCCTCCGTTGCGTCTCAGTGCCCTCCCCCCCATCATTCCCGGCCGTCCCTCCTCCCATTCTCCGTCTTTATAATCCGAATATCCGAGGAACCTTGAACCTTAAACCGCGCTTGCTCCCCTCGTTTGGTGATCGCCACGGGAGAGAAAGAAATAAAAACCCCTTCCCGCCCGCCTCGTCCGAATCCCCATTTGTCTCCTTCGTCCGCCTCGCTCCCGCCACGAATCGATATCATTTGCGTGCTCCGCTTCATAAGACGGTGGTGGAAGGCTGGCAGTCAGTCAGTCAGTCAGTCAGTGCGGGGTAGAGCGAGTCGTACAACCAAAGGTATTCTCTCATTTTTGCCTTTCGGGAGTGCTTCAAAAATATTATACATCTACCGGTATCCACATGTGCGTGTGGGCCTACGAGGGAGACCTTCCGGCACTCCTCCCTTTTTCAACGCCGCTTCCCTTCCTCAAAACGCCCCCTTCCTCAACTTAACAGCTTCGGAAGCGAGGAATGGTGTGATTGTAATTTTTCTTTACCTGACAGTTTCTCTCTCTCTCTCTCTCTCTCTCTCTCTCTCTCTCCAAGGGAAGAAATGAGTCGTGTGGGCGAGGACAGAGGAGTCGGGGGGAAGGGGAAGAGAGAGAGGACGTATGGCGCTCCTCATTAGTGAGGCACGAAGTGATTCCGACTTTGACACCCTCTGCTACCGTTCTGTCACGTGACAGTTTGGTGAATAGGAATCCTTGCATGCCCTCGGTTCTGTTAAAGTATTAAGTCACGAACTTCCTCTATTCCACCACTTTAACCCGTTAAATATTATTCGATGACAACATGGAGAATGACTTTTCTTGGGATTTATGCAGATGGCAGATGCCCAGAGCGTTCGTTTTAGTCCGAGAGGAAAGAAAATTCGATTTTTTTTCATTGCAGCTTAAAATGCACCTCCAGGCGCGATGATGCGAGTAAACCGATCGTTTGTAACTTGGTGTTCTATTAAAGTGATCATTTTAATGTACCAGATTTATATGACTCCGAAGTACTTGTTTTCAGGAATTTTGGAATGTTTGGAGAGGAGAAAAAAAATTGTGCAGCCACTTATATCACGTATGTAGGAAAGAATTAAACATCCAATTCAATTAAAAGATAAAATATCTAATAATAGTAGAATTTGAATGGCCCCCAACAAACTATTTTTTTTATTCGTTTTATATCCTTCGTTTGTCCATATTTTCCACCCTCCTTTCCTCCATTCCTCCTTTCTACCTGCACACAGACTTAAAAACTGATTCCTTTCCATTCTCTTTAACACTTAATCAACATTCTAACTTATACATCCAACATTTTTCATATTGCAGAAAGGTATCATGAAACCTATTCTATTAAACTACGAGTATCCGTATCTTAAATCTCCTAGCACATTAAATGATTATAAATAGTGCGTCTAAGTCAATTCATAAAAATTGAAAGTAAAAATAAGGAGTACCACGAACAAAATTATATACAAAAAAGTGCTAAATAAATTATACAAACTTTGAAATCATGCATCCTCTCTTGCTTCAAATTTTATCGCAAACTGACAAAAATGTTATCACAGAATGACAAAAATCATGGCTTAATGAACAGCGGATAATAAACTGTAAATAAATAACGATATATAATATTGATTCCTACATGATATGTGTATGTGAAAAATATATTTATCAAGCTATGATTTCCTTGTTATTTATCTTACAATTTAATCTTATACCGCTACATAATTCTCTAGGAACAACCAATACGTTTACCAATGCTTAACGGGTTCCTTTTGGCTACTAGAATACCATCCACAGACCATCAAAGAGGAAAATTGTGGAATAATTTTGAACGTAGATTTCAACAGGGTTGATTGCTGATATTAAAGATACGATGACGAGAAAAAGTCTCCAAGAATCACAAGCATCAAAATTTGGTACCATTTGACATTTTCACACCACGCACATATTTCGCAAATATATTGCTGATAAGCGGAATTAGGAACCAATCTACCTGAATTTAACATATTCTTCAGTCTCTGATAGTTGACTGCTACGTTTTAGAATTATCACTATCAACTCCGACGATTCTCCCTCGCGAAATGGAAAATGCCAAAGAAAAGTAAAGCCGAAGGTGCATAAAAATATATTATGGCTGCAAAATCAAAATTTCCTCAGTATTTTTCAAAGTTTATAATTATTTGTACTGAATTAACCTCCGATATGCCTCGGATACATTATCAGGCAACCACGCGGCGGCATGTTTTACGAGCAACCAAATCTACAGCATGGGATTGCGAGGGATAGCAAATCGCCGGGATTAAGGAGATCACCATTAGGTGCAATTCTGGTAAGCTCAATTTGGTGACGAAAGAGATGAGGGAGCTATATTTGTAAATTGATCCAATCCACCAATAGACAAGCACCCTCCATAAGAGACGATCGCCGCTGGGATTTTATCACGTCCAAATATTTGTTTTCGTTTTTCTAAACTTCCCCGTGTCTCCGGTGTTACGTAAGGATTAATTAGCTTTTAATGAAAGAAAATATTAATCCGCTTAAAGATACCAGCCAAGGGCTCATTTTTTTCTCCCTCAGTCGATGAATCATCACACAGAGAACGCTAATAATAAGTAAACGATTTTTACAATGAAAAATATAAACTCACGCTCTCTTTTAATTGATTTTAAGACCCCGCTACCTTATTAAATCCTATGCTTCGTTTATGGCTTCAAAAGCAATAATCCCTGCACGTCTTCTGAAAACATAAGTCGACAATTAAATCATAGTTTAACTTTTTATGAGACTTAATGAACTCAATTTTATGGTAGTTCCTAAGGCAAAATTTACTGGAAATTTTATATATATGTTCTGAACTAATGTATGTCAACGAGAATCACTATGCTAATGTAATGCTAATTTTTGTTAGGCCTTCTCCCTCAGGATTAATAAAGTAAGTCGAGAATTCACGCACGAGTATGTCTACAATATCGAGTAACACTTTCGGTTGGTATTTTTAATAATATTTAGTGCCAACATTTTCACAGAACAAAAGTTCGAAAGAATTCTTTCTTTCTCTCTGAGATATCTATTGGTTAAAAATTGTATTTACAATCAAATGCCTCCGTCAAAAAATGAGGACCAAAACACTACAATAAGTCCACGTGACGAAAACAATCCCTTGAGTGATAGTTGTAAAAAGTTCGTATTAATTTACAGGTATATATTAATGCACACATGATTTTTTAAGGGACTTTTTATAATTAGGAATAGTCTAAGTTGGTAAGTCATTTTGACACTGCCTCTCTAAACCACCAAATATTTTCTTGTGTCACCCTGTAGTAGCCATCGTCTTAAGATAATAGGTAAATAAAAGCAGGAAGGGAAGAATTCTGAAAGTGGAAATCGTCCAAATTTTAGCATTTGAAGAAATAAACCCAAGTAATTACAAGTTGTAAATAAAAGTGAAAAATAAATCGGCAAGGACTAATTTAAGAAAATTATTTGAGAATTTCGTATCAATTGATTCTGAAAATTGTCACAAGAATTAGAATAATATGATATTTAACTTAATACAATTCGAGAAAAATAAATATTTAGCTATTGACCCTCACGTCTGATTTTTGAAGTTTTTACTTCCCTTACCCCTCCTCTTGGGGTCACGACGCAGATTGAAGACGATTGCTGCTGAGTGAGAGTACATTCTCTGCCCTATTGCAATATTTTTGAGGCAAATGGGCTATTATGATATTCCTAATTTACCAGATCCCGCGCTCACGAATTAAATACTGTTGCATTCCCTTACAAGGATTTCTAGATTCATTCAGTATATTTTCGCCAGTTATAAGATTGGCAATAGTCCGGTAAATATAAATAAGAGTAAAAACATAACATGGTCACGAGTTGTTCACCTCCAATTATTCAGATGGACTTTCGTGGGTCTAGATGGATTCAACCTTGGTTGGTAGTATAAACCTTTAAAGCCTGGAATTCAAGTTTGTCATCAGAATACAAAATACGGGACCTTGTAGTGAAACATCTCAACCGTAGATTCAGTTTATAGTGTAATTGCGTAATGAGTCATGAAATTGACACGACGAATCCCAAGTGTACCAAGCTTCATCACTTTGTGCCAGGGCTTCACAAATAATTTAATCGTCTGTCATTCTAGAGTATTTCAAACGGAAAATTATCTTTCATACGGATAAAAGGTAGTAAGAGCCGTAACTCAGAGTCATTACGTTGTTATGTTTTATGCGAACAAGATCTAATTTGGGTTTATTGTAACATGAAAATTTTCCATCGATTTTGAATCTAGTACCAACACACTATTTTTTTCATTTTTTAAAGTGTTATTTATAGAAGGTGAAAAACACAAGCTCCTTAATGTGCCAACTCAAGATGAGGAGGTATACACTTGTCAAACAGTGACATGTTTATGAAGATTACAGCTCAGACCCATATCCATTTTCAAACACCTTTCCAATTAGGGTTTTGACGTCCAGGACGAAGGCTCATTCGTTAGCCCATCTGCTACTGAATTATCCACTGACAACCATACATGTACACGACCCTGGAAAGAATTTTACGTTTGAAATTAGGCAGTCGTTTTTTTTATAATTTAACCCGCAAATGGAAAACCGCATTCCGTTACTCATTTGCCAGCCTTTCATAATTCGTTCCGCCTCCACGTTAATCCACCCCCCTCCCCCGCCATACCCATATATATGTGACCTACCTTTAATTTAATCTTCTTCTGGTCTCGTGCGCAAACCTCAGCCGTTCTCTTTCGTTAAGCTCTCATCCAACGTTTTCCATTCCTTTACCAAAGGTAGACGAGGTTGGCGGAGGGACAGGTGTATACTTTTATTTAAAATACAAAAAATATAGGGGTGTATGGGGATATGAAAATATAACCAAATATTAAGGCCAAAAGTTAAATAACCAAATGAGGAGTATTATGTCACGGTACATCTATAATGAATAATAACTCCAGGACATAAGCATCTTTCCCTATATTGTTTTTCTAAATTCCAAAAGGTAACAACGATGGTATTCCCTTTTGTTTGTGAGTGTTTCGCTCATTTTATACGATTACACTCTGTAATTCCGGCCAGGCTCTTGTGATACTAACCCTTTTCCTTACTTTCCTCGCAAAACCCACGAAACGCCCAATTTAACGACCAACCTTTTTCGTTTCGTTCTCATTTTTTCGCTCACAGCCTTCCATCAATTATTCCCTTTCCCCGGGCGCATTTCCTTCCCACACTCCCCACACCGCAACTCACCCAGTACATCCGCCCTACTCCCATTTCCTACTCCTTTTCCGAGAAGTAGTAGTAGTAGTAGTAGTTTTAGGGGAGATGACCAACATAGGGGATGGATGGGGATGGAGAAAAGGCGCCGGCATTAGGCGTCAAGGGGTCCACAGTTTAACGCCCTATCCGACGGACTCTCCAAAGTGTTCTCCACAAAGCACCTCAAGAAGGAATTGTGATACCGCTGAAAAATATCTGCCTCCTCGAACTCGCTGATTTGAACCCGTGCTCTCTGGATAGGAAGCCAGTACGTTAGCCACCGCAGCATTCCGACCTCCTCCTCTTCCAGTCTCCATCATATACGAAAACACATCGACATATACAGGTACCTGAATTCCTATATGTATTAGCCCCCAAGGCGACTCGCACTGATGGTGGTGTATGAATTCCAGGACGGACAGTAATAAAATCAAACGAATAAGAATTTCTCTGTTTGTTCCATGATTATCGATTGAATATAGGTTGTCTTGAGAATGCTAAAATTCTTTTCTTTCTGGACAACGAGAAAGTTTGATATACGTTGGCGGCAGAAACAGGTAAATAGTGAAAAATCAATCAATACTAACTTGAGTAACTTTATCATTCCATGGCTCTTTTTCAATTCCTGATAGTGTATACACTCTTCTTTCAGATATCTTATAAATACAATCAATATTTCATCCGATTCACTCCATTCGCCGTGTTTCACCCTTTGCACTTCATATTCCATTCTCCGAAGTTCTCCACCTTTTCATGCTAACACTAAGTTAATCTCGCTAGAATCATAGTTATCCTATTCGTTTAAAATTCCATTCATATTTCAATCCCTCCAGCCCGCGCATTATCCAAACGGTTAATGTCACACTTCATTCAATTTTTTATGTTAACTAACGTTTATATCTGCTCTCAATGTCATCTTCTGTCGTTTCATAAATTTCATAACATTTTTATCAGCTCTTATAATTCCCCTCCTGACGACCTTTTTCGTCTTCGCTAAATGGTGATACCAAAAACAAATGTTAATAATGATAACGTAACATAAAATATAATACGATCAGGAAAAAACAAATTGATAAAAGGAATGGTTGAAATAACCTAGATAATTTTTTGGCACGAGAACACTTTTAGTAGGGCGTCTTTTATAATCTTGATGTTCTCCACTGGTGTGCTCAGTAATCATACAAGGGAATAAAAGTCTTTCTGCTCAGCATAGATTTCATTCTTCATTTTGTTAGCGGTAAAGTGCCATGTCATGAAACTTTCAAGCAAAAGCAAACACATAGCTCTCGAAAGTGCTGTTATGTTTCGGAAACTAGGTGCACATTATTATTTTTCATTGCTCGTTCCCACTTTCATCTTCACCCTCTTGCCCATACGGGGTCCCCCTCGTTGACCTGAAAGTTCCCAGCTCCTTCGAACCCCTCCGCTCACATCTCTCTCTCTCTCTCATACTCTATCGCGATCCCTCCACCCTAGACTTAGAACTCCCCAGGCTACGCAAAACCATCTCTAGTACTCCGCCCACGGTCCGGCCCTCCCGCTTCTCCTTCCAACACCACCTCACCCATACAAATTTTAAAAGGGATTAATAAAACGCCGTGGCCGTCCCGGAGGAGTAGCCCTGGTAATCCGGGGGATGGGGTAAGGACCTGGGGACACCGTTAAACAACAACGCGTCGGGAAAGAGGAAAAGGGGAGGTGCAGGGGGAGTCGGCAACGGGAGTGGGGGAAACCCAGAGAATACACGAGGGAGGAAGGAAGAAGGTGGAGCGGGTCTCTGGTCCCCGAGGAATTGACCGCGCCCTCCTCTGCGGATTTACCTTGGGAGCGAGGGGGCGGGGGAGAGACAGAAAGACCCCAAGGAGGAAGCTGATTCTCCCGCGAGGATGAGGGGAAGTAAGAATGCGCTTTTCTAGAATCCCTTCTTCCCTCCCCCTCGGCTGGCCCTTGCGGCAAGGAATGCCACTGGGGATGATTACTAGCAGCGAGGCTCGCGGGAAAAATGAAAAAAATTGTACAGGGTGAGTTATGGCTCGCTAATCCCTCGTAAGCCAAATATTCACGCAATGTGACCTTCATTTATGTTTGCGCGGGGCGCCCTATGAGACCCTCCGAGGGTGACTGATGGGAAGTTGTAGGTCCTCCTCCTCCGTTGTAGGTCTAATATGGTCTAGTCGGTAAAGAAAGTGCGAAGTAGAAAGAAAGGTTAGAGGAAGCAATGTTGAATTCAAGGTGCATAGGAGCATGTCCAGAAATTCACCTAGAAAATAAACGTGACGGGGCTACTTGACGAATGGAGGTGGATGGGGAGGTGAAAGGATAGGAGTTACCCCAAACACGAAGAGAACAAGCAAGACTTTTAGCATGATGTAGGACTAATTTAACTTTGGTAGCTGTGTAAAAATCAGGTTATATCAATAGATCCCAAGGTTATGTGCCAATAGATCAGGTCACCAGATGAAACAAAAGGCAGAATCGCGCAGGGACTGATTAAGGACGCTAATACCACGATCAAAACAGGAAAAATTTAATATGGCTGGGACATTATTTTTTTCACCCGATTTACCTTTTTACGGGCGAAGAAAAATACAATGCAATCATTGCATAACGCAGGAATATCAGACATTTTTATGCTATGCCTGAGCCGGTTTTTGGAAAATGATCAAAACGTATTTACTTCGAATTTTTTCACGAAAACAATGCTGATTCCTAACTATGTATGGTGAAAGTAAAAAAAATTCGATACGGTCACTTCTGTTGACTGACTTTGGCCAAAATTAAATCAATTAACCTAATTTAATAAAAATGATCCATATAAATTCTCGTGATTCTTCAATTAATTTTTTTTGTGTAGTCACATAAAAAATCACAAGCATCAAATGGAAAATAGTAAAAAATGCGTTTGAAAAACGTTACAACCTATATTGTGAAAACCTCGAGGTCGAATATATTCACGCTAAAAGTATCAACTCTCCCATATTTCACGCATTGAGACAAAGCAATGAGTTTTTGTTCCCCAATAGTAATACTCAAGGAGGATGGGGTCGAATACTGAAGACTGTGATAGAGGACAAAACGCTAGACAAGCGAGGAAAGGTTAGAAAAAGGACAAAACGTGTAAGACAGAAAACATTCGGAATTGAATAAGGGCCTATTGTAGTGTTGGGTATCAGGTTATATTTTGTGAGAGAGGCAAAGAAATATATCGTTGTTTAGCCTGTGTCCATCCATAATCTAACTTCAGCTATAGAAAACCAATAATGATAATAAATTCTCATGAAATCTAATTTTAAAATTAAATCCTTATTACAAATACTAGTACATATCAATCACCATGGTAAAGAATTTTCATGATAACGAACTGTGTCCTACACCAGAGCCCTGGTGATGGCTAAAAGGTTTAACTTATTCGAAAGGTAAAACTTATTGGTAAATATACAAGTAAAATTGCTCCTATCTGACCCAAAAGTTTCCAATCATATTCTTATCGCTCTTTTCCTTTTGCCGTAAAATGTTTCGGACTGTATTGTTGTAACACTTGTAATCTTGCATGAAAATGACTACGGGGGTTGATTTTGCGGGAAAAGAATCAAAGGTTGGCGGGGCATTATTACGGCCACTGTAGTGGAAATATGTTTCAGATGTTTTAATGAGAGTGAAAGGACAGTCTTTCTCGGCAAATCATTCCTTTCTTTTGCATGCGACGCTGTCATATTTGAATCTCACGCTTTCCTTCAGTGTGGGCGCTATCTAACACGTGAATCAATAGCCTCATCATTTACTCGGGAAATTTATCTCAAATCACAATTAAACAAACTCTTTTGCAGCAGAAAGTAAGTCCCACAGTAGATACGTTATTCCGCAAAATGATTCCCGATTCAAACATTCGTCCATGACAGAGCATTGAAAATATTGCTGAATTGGAAGTAGACAGAGGAGGATAAACGAAAAGAATCCCAGTGATGGAGACCAAAGCTAATATTATTTAAATAATCCATTCAATGGAAAGTTAATTTCAAATTTGTCACTAGATACAAGTGCATAGCATCTAAGAGGGACAGAACCATCTATTCAATATTCTCCCAAGGCCAGTGATGAAAGTAGCTCCTGGTAGTCTTCTTAAGTTCGTTATTAGTCACCACACCGATTTGTCAAAAGCTTTTCATGGAGGATAGAAATATCGACGAAAAAAGTGAACCATAACTTTCAGAGTGTCTGTCTTACTAAATTAGGCCAAGTACGGTTGAAGTGGTTTCTTGTCTTACGCTAAAATCAATTCTGTTTGTTTTCTCATATCAATGGCTAAATCACTAAAACTCATTCGTGGGTCACAAAATATTTCTGATAAACAAGGAAGAGAAAGTGCCCTCGCTTTACAGCTGAACGAGTACGAGCGAGCATTTAATTGGAATACTGGTTATTTAATGTACGTGGATATGAAATCCAAGAAGGAAATATGTATTTCAGCTACTTAAGAAACAAATTATTCGAAAAACATTTTAGACACTCTGAAAAGAAATCCCTGATAGTTTATGCATCGTAATTTCCTTCAATCATGGTAGTTAAAATATAGACTGCATTATATATTGAATTGACATTGAAACCAGTCGTAATAAATTTTATTTTGCGTAAATTTTAATATTTCCAATTTTTAATTAATCCTGATATTCCACCATATCACGCCTGAAACGTCTGTAATATTTTTGAAATATATTTTCTGTGTTTATTCCAGTTATTCTAATATTGGCGGTACGTCACGCGAATCAATGGATTCACTTATTTTACACGTCAACTTCATTTTTTCAGAAAATATTTAAATTTTCACTTCTCATTGGCTTATAGGACAGCATGATCATTACAAAGACTTTTGACCACAACATAAGGAATCTGCAACGTAAACATATTCGGAGTGGTTACTTAGGCTCACATTCAAACTAGCATAAATTTCGCAGGCTTGAATTCCGGTGAAAGGTTGCGTATTGAAATCGTCCATTACGTTTTCTACCAATATTCTGATTTCAGATGCTTATTTTGGAGGAGAATACCAAAATACCTCCTAACGTGTGTATTTTATTTAAAAATATACCAACACATTTAGTTAGTTCCTACTACCTGAGAAACAGCACATTAAAAACTTTGATATTTGACCTTTCCGTACTTTTTGCTATTACAGTGATAGAGGTATAATTTTCCCTCCCAATAAATATTTTTGAGGGTGATCCGTATTCTGAAAAAGTAATTGAATGCCAACTAATGATATTAGTTCTTTTAATCGTTTAAAAACATACATATTTAATTAGAAAAGATTTAAAAATAATTTTTAATCTATACAACTTGACTTAAACCTTAAAATACCTTTAGGTTTTAACCATTTACAAGGAGTATTAAATAATAACTATTGAAAATACCGTTACTTCCACTAACTGCAAATTTATATTGCCTTATCGGGGGTAATTGATATTTAAGTTAAAACAAATGCGCTCATAAATTACTAAATTTAAAAAAAAAATATAAGTACCTTTTTCATAAATTTATATTCCTATGCGTAATTTAGTTCAAGATCCACTGAAGTGGATAATGGACTTAATTAATAATACGTCTATTAACAATAATCCACTTTAGTGTACTATTGTTTATGGACGCAAAGGTGCAAAAGAGTCAACTCAATATCAACATTCAACAAAACACGTCCCTTCTCTTTGCGGAAAGCATAAAGTCCAAATTAAAAATACATGTTCATTGGAAATCAGAATTAATTCAGGGAATAAGTACAATTAGGAATAACAACATTTAAAAGGTCTTTCAGGACGCAAGTGCAATATGTGGAAGTAAATGGAAGGCATTTAAGCTGAATTCAACTACTTTGCATTTTATTTCATCGTTTCGGGGTTCAAATAAAAAGAAACCGCCAATACGTAGGTAATACTTCCTGGAAACTGAAATATCTCCAAGGTTTCGCATCTGTGACGGCTCCTGCGATCTACCAATGAGATTAAAATAGAACTTGGTAATTGGATCAAATTGATAATTTACGGAATAAGAGAGGTGGAAGGGCGTAGTCCCGTGGATAATTTACGACTTCCAATCTATTCATCCTCTTATTTTAAATTATGCTTTCACTTTGCTCCAGCGGACGCGACTACTTAGCCGGAGACCGTAGCCAGTTCTCTCGCTATCTGCCCCCATACATCATCACGCCGAAGCCCAACGCAGTCCTCCTTTCTCGCCACCTCCAACTCCCTTTTGCATCACAGGTCACATTCTTACGTGCCTCCTTCCCCTCCCCAATGCATCTGCGTCCAATGGATTCCCTCTTACGTTATGGCGTCAAATATTTTGACCCACTATGTGCCCTATGAATATTTTAGGGAATGAAGGGAATATTTACTTATTCCCAGGGAGGAATTACACTCTTTCTGCATTTCCAGTAGAGCTAAAATGCCCAAACAATATTACCACACTTATAATGTCCACCTCTTCTCACTTTACCGCGGGTGATGTTGTTGGTACAGCGGGTTATGTTCTGTGTACGTGATAGGATTTTCAAAATCATCAATCAAGAACTTGATACTAAAATTATCCATCAGAATAAGGGAGTAAAACTGAACCAATAATAGGGAAGGTATGGTTTATGCTTTCCCTTAATAAAATAATATGAAATCGTTAATTATCCGATACGAACCCCGACAGATGACAATAATGAATAGATAGAAAAGCCATGGCATATTCAAATTTGTGAAGTAAATCTAAGAAAACTGTTCTGTTTTTGTCCTAATATTTCTATTAAAAACGATAAACGCTGTAATCAGCCCAACGTCGGTTTGGCAGGTGATGGTAGAGTTCACCCAGTACTAAGCCCGACAACGTGTGAAATTCACACATCAGGGTGGGGGGGCCAGTTCCTCTCCCTGCGCTTGTTATGGTTTTCCAGGAAGATCTGGTACCCAAAAAATCTCACGGCTTGGGTGGAGCTGTGGGTGCCCAGAGTGGCGTGCCCAGGCGAATCCGGGCAATCCGGTAAGCAATCCAACGCTCTACCCCTAGACTCGACTGTACCCGCGTACCCAATACTTCTATTAAATAAATTAAAATTTAAACTCTAGCCGTTACTTCAGTCATCTATGGAGTCTTGGAACCTTAAGACTACATAATAATAATGGGTATATCATTTATTTTTATTTGCTGAGCCAAATTTTAAAATAAATTCATTCGAATTGAATGATTTAAATAGCCATTTGGTTTTATTATGAATTAAAATTAATAGTTTGTAGAAAACATATCTCTGGATTTACCTTTAACTAGAAAATAAATATTTCTCAGCGAAAACTGTAAAAACCGTTGAATTGGATTTTCCTGGTTCAACTGATCGGTATATGAGTATGACCCATCATGAAGCTTTTACTTTGCTATATTCATCTTCCTCAGTTAATGTTTTCAAAATAAATGCCTGCATAGTTATATTATTAACACTAATCTTGGTAATGAATGCAAAGTCAAACTAAATTTTTTTTAGTACGTTCGTTTCTCGAGTTTAATGAGTAATTTTGAAGAGTAAAATGATAATATATTGATTTCACGTCATAAGTCTTACGTATTGATCAATATCCACGTCGTTTTAATTGCTATGCTTACCACGGGAATAATCACGAAAAAAATGGTATTTATTGAATGTGCACAAGTAAGGTCTTCCGCAGAGGTGAGCGGAGGTATCCGCAGAGACCCAACTGACCCCTCGTCGGGAGAGGACGGTAAATATCTGCCTCACCTCGGGAACGAATAAAACGAAAGCGGTTGCTCTCCGTATTGGGAAACTATCGACGCTCACGACGCGACCAGGGTACGAAGGGAGGCGGAGGGCACGCACGGCACGGAAAGTTCGCCCGATACAAGACCCCGACGCCACTTGACGAGGTACACGGAACGGGAATGCGGAGCGGCAGGGGCAGGACACTCCCAGTAAACGTCGCCTCGATTTTTTTACTTTAAATTTTCGCAACGGTAGAAAGCTGGGGTATTTAGTGGGGAGGAGTTAGGCTCTCAGAATGCCTTCCTCCCCACTCCGCTCCGCCACCGACGGGGAGACGACAAGAAAGAAGGAGGATGGTTACATTTCTGGATTCACGGCTCGGTATTTTCGAAGGAGATACGCCCAGGTGGTTGTGGATATTGGCAAGCAGGTGGACGGATCGAGAGATGGACGAGGGTTGAGGAAGAGAGCCTAAGATGTGGAGAAGAGGAGGGTGAAGCAGAGGACGAAGAAGTAGCAGAAGGGTGGGAGGGGTAAAAGGACTATCTTTGTGAACTCCTCTGGATCTGGCTGCCTTATTCTGTGCCCAGTGGTTTTGTTTAGCAATTCAAATGACGGGCATGAGTGGGGAGATGTGGGTACTTTCGCTCCGCGACCCTGCGCTCTTTCTGCTCCGCAAGTTCCCTAATGGCAGAAGGATTAGTATGATAATGAAAAGCGGGGATATTTTCCGGGATAAAAAAGGAAGGAAAGGAAGATATTGAGCCGTTTGTGTCTATTACTCGATCACTGCCCTTTCCTCATTCTATCCAATGAGGAAGAAAAATATCTGATTCGAGAAGGAGCTGAAGAGGTGGGGAGCCTGATTAAGGATAAGCGAAGAATGAGAGAAGAAATGATGAGAGAAGGAGGAAAAAGTTGGTCGGCAGGGAGAGCGGACGGGGGCATGCAAAGAAAGCAATTGTTGATCTCCCTAGGATAATGATTGAAATGATGAAATGCCCATGAAATCATCACCAAGTTTTCCACTGTTTTCAAACCCTCTGCTCTGATCAATTGCCACACCCAGTCACGCTAGACCTAAACCGTAACTCATAACAGGCCTCTTAATAGTTTATTTGTTAATCCTTGCCCTCACTCTATGGTCAAATTTTGCTCGATTCCACTTTGGAGTGTTATGACGCCCGAATGATTTTTGCGCTCTGCACTCTCGCAGAAGATAAACAAAACCAAAACGGTATCCTTGGGCAAAACTTTCAGAAGAGGGTGGGACATTGTATACCCTTCCCTCCCTTATCCTGTCAATAGTAAAGGAGCACTTTTAGTACCAGGCCCAGGTAATAAGGCGGTAGAGTACTGGTTAATTATTTTGATTAATTACACCATCGGGGCCAACCGAGCATCTCCCTCCTCTCTAGGTCACGAAGCGGCAAGGTGGAACAAACTCTCTCAAGCTTAAAGTTTATGATGCCGTTTATAGACGAAGCCTTGGGAGAGATTGACGTTCTCACAAATACGTCGAGTGTTGTGCTCCTACTCTAGTTTTCCCTAAAAATATCAAGCAAGAATAATTAATGGTTATTGGAAATACTATTTATAAATAGTGATTGTTTAAATTTGAGCATTTTATACGGAAAATGTAGCTGCCAATATTGGGCAGAACGTGTACCTCGTTTGCCAGATCATCTCGCGTGACGGGTGATATGGAAGAAAGTATATCGTGGGGAGACGCCTAGGTTGCCGAGGAAAGTGAAAGAGACGGACGCGCGACCTCCACTGCTGAGAATGCGTGTTCGGGGAAATTATGCCCCTCACGACCTGTTCCTACCATAGTCCTGGTCGAGTGCGCCGAAAACAGTTTCGAATGCTGATCTCAGTGGCGATTGTTTCTTGAATCACTGTATCGAATTAGTCCTTTCCCCACCTTCAGAAGCCTAATTTCTGCACACTCGAACTATTCATCCCCATTAACATCCTGATTCGAAGGTTAGATGTATACAGAATCTAATGTAGAACAACAGAAGTATGGACGATGATTTTACGGAACCAGAACTAGAACAAAGTGTTCCAATTGTTCCGTAAAACCTATGCCTACGGGTTTTTAGTTTTAACTTAACTGATCATATGCGCAAGTCTAATCTGTCGAAGAGGACAGATAAAGGATCAATTTATTTTGGATTATTTATCAACTTTGTTAAAGAATTCCGGATTGCGAAAATGACGACCCCATTTTGGCACATCGTAATTTTCTCACTATAGTGTTTACAGGAATACACATCTTGCAGGCGAGCACATTTATCCGGGAACTGAATTGTGGCACTCTTACGTAAGAGCTGGACAAAAGGATCATAACAAAAAAACAAACAATGAGAGTTTATCTCTTTGCAGGAAGGAACAATGGAATTTCATGTTTGAATTGAATCAAATAGGGTAAAGGGGCATGATTCCCTTGGTATTAATAATTATTCATTTATACTGATTACTGGGCAATAAATGTCTATCAAATAATGCTAAATAAACTGAAGTTTCGTCCTTCAGTATTTCTAAACCACGAATTTCCACCCTTAACAATGTATTGTCGATGAGGTTGAATATCTTCCATAAAACCAACACGAGGCTTCAAATGGACTGCCTAATTTTAAGTTTATTTCATTTTAGACAATTTCGAACGCATGACAACAAATAATTATCCTGAGGTAATTTTATGGTAAGCCTCAGAAACCATTATTACCCTGCTAGTTCATTCCAGAGAGAAATTGAAGAAATATATAAATGACACTTCTCTATTTCGTTTTAAACCTTTGAGGAATACTGTAAGAATTTTTTCCTAATCCAAGAAATAAATTGCTTTTCTTAATAAATATATCATCATCAGCATTTCAATCCTAAGATTTGTTTTCTAGAGACCTCCATTCATCTCTAGAGATGTTAATTCTCTTACATTTTGATATCTTCTTTCTTTGTTGACCTTCTTAGAGTACTAGTCTCTTGACCCTCCTCGAAAGACCTTTCCTTAGAGTTTCCCTTTTATTGTTCATAACTAATCCATTGTACTCAAGAGCGAGGGCCTACATTATGAGCAACTATGGAAATGTCGACACGGTATTTACCTTACCATCACCTCAATCCTAAAATTAAGCCATCGACCTAAACACTGATTTGAATTTGTGATAGGGGAATTTCACTTCTTTTTCACTATGACGAGTTCTTTCCCCTGAGCCGCCAACATCATTGGCACCTTGATAAATAATCTACCAGAGTTTTTATGAGCGCTCCTAGGGGTATCTCTGGATATTACCTCGAAACTATTGTGCCAACATATTTTTGAGAACGTGTCCAATAGGTCACAACATAGCTTCTGAATTACTACCAACCCTATTGCTCCTGGAGTCTTTGGTGGTTGATTTATATTTTTTACGTCGGCCGTCGGCCATGACAAATACCTCAGTTTTCGTCTGCATTTATAAATAAATAAATATATATATATATATGCGTATATATATATATATGTATATGTATAAATATATATATATATATATTTTTTAAGGTAATCTACCGGTTAAGGTAGGTTTTTGGATGGACACAACTACCAAACAAATATTTTATTACTCCTAACAAAACACAAAATCCATCATCCTACTCTATATCAGGTCCCTCTTCATCTCTGAGTACTTTCTTCCTCCCTTCATCCCGTCCAACATCCCTATCCTGTTCCTTCCCTTTCCTCTTTTGCCCAACATTCTACCCTCTATCACAGTCTTCAACATCCCACTGCCGGTCAACACCCCCTTCATCCACTTTTCCTGCCTCCATAGGATTGCTCCCAACAAACCCCTCTCTTCGCCCACCATACCAAGTACTTCCTCATTTTTTTTTCTTCTTGGTCCATTTCACCTTCTCCATTCTTCTCCACACCCACATTTCAAAAGCCTCCAATCTACGTCTATCCTCCAGCTTCAATGACCACGTTTCCGCACCGTACATAGCTACGCTCCATATCAAAGTTTTTACGAGTCTTTTCTTAACATCCTTACTCAAAGTCCCTGTCATCAACTCCCTCCTCCTTGTGAAAGCCTCTTTGCCTAACGCAATTCTTCTCTTTACGTCCCTACTACTTTGACCGTGTTGGTCCAAAACACTACCGAGATACGTAAACTGTTCTACCTGCTCTATTTTTTGCCCACCTATTTTAATGTTAAGCTTGGCCTTTTTCTTTCTAGAAAATCGCATAACCTTTGTTTTATTAATATTGATTCTCATCCCATACCTGTCGCACTGAATTTCCAATTCACTCAGCAATGCTTGCAGCCCCTTGGCTGACTGACAAACTAAAGCTTGGCCATCAGCAAACCTAACTGATTTTACGAATTCCCCGCCCACTTTCATTCCTACCTCCAGTTCTTCCCATGCCTCTTTGATCATTTCCTCTGCATACAGGTTGAACAGCAACGGTGATAATGTCCCCTCCCCGGACTACAACCTTGACGTGGTGGAAGGGCTTGTGCGTTCCGATGACCCCTAGAGCTGTGCTGGCGGGAGGAATAAAAATTGCTCCTGGTAGGGTCACCCATGCCAGATAGGTCGAAGGTTAGGAGCCAAACGAAAGGTACTCCACGCAGCGTCTGTTCCTCAGTGAGGCGGCTGCAATGGCGTCTGACCCCAGTGGGGCGGCCAGTAAGTGATGGTGTCACGTTAAAAACACTATTGAGGAAGGCAACGGGAAACCACCTCAAGTTATATTTAAATATAGGGTGTCAATTTCATTACATTAGCAACGCTAAAAGAAAGTTTTTTTGCTTACGTATTTTGACGCAGGGCATTCGCGTATGCCAACTAATTTGAGCGTCTCATCCATCACCAACTACCTCGATCCATAACTTTCAAGTACCCATAATCTGAAAACGTGATTTAAAATTTTAAGAATGTTTCCTCTCACGCATACTTAAACTCATGACCTCCGAAAGCAGGCAAATACCGCGCATTCAACCGGTATCGATCAATTTTGCGATAGGGCTAAGAAGATTTTCATAATAACGCAATTCAAAGGTCACTCCTCTTCATTTAATTAGCTGAAGGCACAAAAGGAAAGGAATGCGACAAAATTCGCAAAAAAAACCCTTCTCTCAAATTTCATTTCCCACTTTAAAGAATCGTATCGAATAGAAAAAGAGCCTAAATAGATTTAAATGACAAATAAATACACTACGCATGAAAGTGAGACGGCTCCCATGGAGTCGGAGTTGCGAGGGGTGGCGGAGATTCGAAAAGGCACCTAATGAGACCAGTAGATTGGGAGAATGAGAGATGAAAAGCGTAAAAAGTGACAGACCTAACAGTGAAAAATGGCAAAAGGAAGGGATGAAAAAATTAAGAAAGGGCAAGGAGATGGGAGGTGAGAGTAAGGACAAGTTGGGGCGAGGAAGAGAACCGGAAGGAGTGGGTGAGAGAAGTGAAGGTGATGATTCAAAAAGATAGTTCAAGTTTTCCTCGAAAAACTTTGCTTAAAATTGAAGGATTGATTTAAACATTTTTGCAATAGCTCCGCAAGAGGATGCATCTAAGTTTATTGCATGAGCAACGTCATTAATCTGAAGGATTTTTCACCCCTATCATTTGAATTCTCGGAGTGATGAGATGCCACTTACTTGGTTTTATGCTCAACCAAAAATAATAGCCTCGAGACCTTTTTCACGACAAATAATTTCTCGTAACCTCTTCCTTCAATTATAGAACTTGAGCCGTAATCAAAATAGAAGCATTTGTATCTTGTTTCGTTATCTCGTAAATCATTCAATCGATGTTACCAGGTGAACTAATGTTTACAACCTCCATCACAAGGGATTTGACTCATCAACACGATGCCCGTTTCGACACCAGTGATTGTACCCCCAACGCAGATACAATTTATCACGTGGACAAATCGAGAAGTGAATTCAAATTATAAATTATTTAAAGAAAAATAATTTTCTTAATTTTATACACACATAATAACCCATAAATTGATGTCAAAAGATTCTTATGAATGTAAAGATCCGGACCGGTGACTTTTTTATGTTAAGGTTGAATGGTGTAATGTGTTTCCTATATTAATAATTTAAAGGTCACCATTCAATTAACTGGTGTTCGTGGGCTACACCCAATTATAATTTATTTCTAATTAAGTTGTGAAAAGTAATTATACCTTCTTTACAGATGACATTTTTTCTCCTCGTCCATATCATCAATTTGTTATTTAAAGCAACTTCAAATTTTTAAATGCGACATTCCTTCTTATAGCTTGAAAATTTTTTCCCTGCTTTTTTCCCTTCGCCACAATTTCTAGGTACATTAGAATGGATTACACAAATGTTCAAAGATATACTATTACCTAAAAGAGCATTAAATATTAAATTTCATGATTAAACTACTTCATAGACATTTTCTCTATGCGTTGAATTCACCTTTCCCGCTGATGACTTCTAGCTCATTTCTGAAATATATATATATATATATATATATATATATATATATAATACCGAAAATTTCTCTTACTCGGAAATAGATCGTCTCTTTTCGGTGACAGAAGCTTATATTACACCAAGTCATTCAGTATTACTCTGATCCAGGCTGATGGGACGCTATGTGGTACTACAGCGTACTAATCCTTTAAATTAAGATTAAATATTATTACTTATGAATTTCGCTTTCATTCTGCCAGGAATGATTACTAACTCTCAACAATGACAATTTAAAATACTCGACGCATTAGCTTTTAACACTGACATACAATTTACGCGAATTCTAGGTTAAGTTTCACAATGATTATTAATAACCGACGAATAGCTTATTTTTGTACTAATTGTTTCATTATATTTATTTCGTCCAACCACTTGCTCCTACTCTGATTTCTTAATTGTAATTTAACCACCAAATCCACAAATTCTACTAATTTCATTAACATAAACAAAATGTTTTCAATTTAAACTTTGGAATTTATCATATGTGTTTTTGTTGAGGGCTTCAGTCGCACAAGAGGTTTCATGTAGTAGAAATACTTCACTCCTAGTACTAATCATAATTCATCTGCAGCTCAATTGGACGGAATGAGCAATTTGATGGAGTTAACTGAATGTTTATCATAGGCAATAGCTACGAAAATCCAACACCATTTCGGTAAACTAAAGTCTTTCACAACAAAAGACTTAAAGATTAATTTACTCTAAACAAGAGTAATTCAGAATTAAAAATTATCCTCATTGCAATTACATTAATAAGTAAAAAAGTTAAAAAGAGAAAAATAAAACAGGAAAATGAATACAATAAAGGGCTTAATCCCTATTAACTGACTCAATATCATTATAAAATGGCTCACAAAGTCTACATACAATAGCTGAATACATAAATTATTTTGCGTAAAGATTTGAAGATAAAAATAAGATCATTGCAACAATTTCAGAGTGTAAAAATCATTCGCCTTGACTAGGCGAATGATTTTTACACTCTGAAATTGTTGCATTGAAATGCACATTAGTGGATGACTCCGTTAAAAGTTACTGTTGCGGTATCTCCCGCAGTTTCTTTGGAATTTAAAAATAAGATATTTTTTAAAACAAAAATGTTCAATCTAATAAAATTTCAAATCATATTATTCAATTGCAATGTATTGCATTGAAATAAATGAATATGGATTGATTCTGACAAAAATAGCTCTAATATTGTAAGTGAGAAATTACTCAGGTAGTATATTTAATGACTGCGAATCACTACGATAAACATTGTGAATTTTGACGTCACATATTTTCTAGAAACGATGGGAAGTTAAATTTTCCCACATAAAAGCGCTGGAGAGTAAGACTATTGAAAATAGAAACATTGCAGTAATTTAGAACTAATGGAATAATATAAATTTACTTGGCTACTCAACCGACTAAGAAAAACTCAAACACTTCTTTAACGAGAAACGGAAGGAACAATACTCTTTGAATGATAATTGAATTAATTTACTGATATCTTAAGACCATTTAGTTAAAATTTAAATCAACCAAACCAAGCCTCCTTAAAAAACTTTTCACTGATGAAGCATTCAAAACAACACTCTTACGCAAAAGCAATGAAGATCAAATTTAAGTGACTGAAATGCAGATTGATTGAAGAGAATTAGTCATCTAGTAGGTTAGATGAACGAAAAAAAAAAAAAAAAAAAATATATATATATATATATATATATATATATATATATATATATATATATATATATATATATATACACATATATAATATATATACATATATAATATATATATTCATATATATATAATAAAGATATATATATATATATATATACATATACAAATACATACACATATACATTCAGGTGAATATAGATATAAGGAAAAGGGGTAGCAGGAACACACATATAAGGCAAACACAGGAATGGTGGGATCGTATCAAGCAACGTACCCCTCGCACCTCTCTGCTTATATGCTATATGCTTATATAAATATATGTATGTATGTGTGTGTATATATATATATATATATTTATATATATATATTTATATATATATATAGTATATACTAAGTATATACTAGTATATATAAGCCGAGGGGTACCTATAATAGCGTCAAAATGTCTTTATATGTTCTGCATCATTTTATATCCTCTTTACTCAAAAGCTCATTCTCTTTCCAGATTTCATCTTTGAGGTTCTCCGGCGCTGAAGAAGTAAAAAGCGGAACATCTGTGACTGAGAGGTGCATCCGCTGCATTAAATTGTAACGTTGAAAGCTTCCTGTGCGCGCGTGCGTGTTTGTGAAAGGGAGCGGTCGCGTGTTTCTGTGTTCTGAGGAGAGTTCGTCTGCAGCAATGCGGAGTGTTCTAAGAAGGCTTCAATTGGACGTCAGGGAGAGACAGAAGGAGAGAGAGAACAAGAGAGTGGGCGCGTGTGGAATACGGAGATGAGTTGTGTGTGAGAGAGCGCCTTCAAGAGACCACCATGCTTGCTCGAAGGATTTTGAGATGGGAGCTCGAGGCAGGAAATGGTGTGGATCGGAACACGACGGGAAGGAAAACTCAACAAATCAGGGTCAAGATTTCATTAGCGTGAAGGTGGGGCGGCGAGAAGAAAAAAAATGCCCCCTCTCTTCCCACCCGGAGATCGATTTCTCCGAGAAGAATGTAAACGTCACATTTCACTCTGAAACTTGAGTCCCTCCCTCTTACGCTCTAGGCATCGTATTTTTTTTCGTTTTCCTCTCCGCGGCATTCCACTTCATCCCTTGTACCTCAACGTTGTATTTAAAAGTGAGGCAAAGTCTGATTATCAAATGCACGGTTGAACAATTTAATTCAAGGCCGCAAGTTTAGGATGGGAGACTTTTTCTCTGCAACTGCAGTATTTTCCAAAGACTATAATTTTATAATTATCTGATTTTCTGTGACGCAAAAAAACAATTTCATCCGTTTGAGAAGAATAATGATTAGCGTTCGATTTAAAGCAACGGAAATTATTTCCAGATACTAAATACCCGCAGAATAACTGATGGTCACTCATCGTTGTTCCTCGTGACAGAGAGGCTTCTTGCAGTTACAAGTTTACCAAAATAATGACGTAAGTTACGTATAAGTACAAACTAAATATGTAGATATTCGTAAAAATGAAATAGGAAATGCGGGGGAATAATGTTTACCTGGCATAATACGCTATTAATAAAAATTACTAACTCATTATTGATCTACGCAATTTCCCCTTTAGTCTACTTTGTGGGACCTTGCGTTTTATTGTGGCTTCTCAATTATTTCTGGCTAGTCCATTATTTTTCATGACTCGTCCAATCAACCAGGTTCTCATTTTCCTTATGCTACTCCACGCCGACCTGTTCATTTTCTCACACACTTAGTTTCTCATTATTTCTGCTCATTTGACCTTCAGCACCCGCATCCAGTATGGGGTTTCATAAACTCCCATTATCTATGACCTACTTCACCTCGCGTATTTTAGATAATTGAAGGAACCGTGGATAAAGGTTGCTACAAATTTTCTTAATAAATATTGTCAGATTTCCGTGTTCGATGTATTGATTACAAAAGCGTTATTTTTATAGAAAAAGATTTTCATTGTATCTCATGGAAATTTCAAATTTAAACAACAATACCGTTACAAATGCAGAAACTTCCAAAGATGTTCGTCAAGAGAGGAGAGAGTACTATTTTTCATTTAATTTATTACACCAGGGCTAGAATTTCTGCCAAAAGAGGGGTTTTAAAGAATCCTCTTTAAAATCATTAGAGATAATTTCAATTGATATAATATCTGTGATCTGTTAATGATTATAATCTACATGAATTTCATCAAAGATATAAAAATGAAATACATGAAGTTTTAATGATTTTAGAAATGATACCGCAGCATGGCCAAGAGAGAAAACCTACATAAAATTAGGATGAAGTTTGGAGGTTTTTTGTAAAAGAAATTAACATGTAGCGGATGAGAAATTTGTGTGCAATACAGCTTTATGTCTTAAAAACCTCATTGCATTCTCGATTTACTAATTGGGGAAACAGTAGGAAGACATTGAGGGCAGTAGAAACCTGGTATTCTTTGCAATGTTAACGAATCCAATTATTATACATTTTAGAACATTAATTCCTTCGCATTACGCATCGTATTATTTCATGAATAAGCTTTCCCCAGGAGGTATGATAGGCGAATTCCTGTTTTTTAAATTATTTATTATTATTATTATTTTTTTAGTACTCACTCTCATCATCTGACCTCGTTCAGGTTCACCCATTAGTATCGAAAGTCGGAGATATGGTGACGACTTAGGACGACAAATGCCTCAGTTCTTATTAATAACCACCACATCAAAAAGCTGTATGGAAATAACGAAGGCAATTTACTGCATTTATGCCCGGAGCAAAGGCCATAAGGGAGTGGAGGTGGATTAAAAAAATCAATTTGAGCATCGGTGGACGGAAGAGATGGGAGTAAAATGCTGGTGGGTTGTTCCGCGAACGTATGCATTTGCTCTCAATTAGGCCGACCTGGCTGGACGAGTTCAAATGCGGACGACGGCCGTAGCGGAGTGAGTTTGAGGAAGTTGCGTCTGCGGAAAAATTATCGACTGAATTTAGAACATTGAAGGGGAGGGGAGAGAAGGACGTTGGAACGGAAATAAGCCTGCACGAGGGTGGGAAATTCAACTGTTGCCAATTGAGTCGTAGATTTTGTTGACGGGCAATTTTACCGAGATTATTTAGCCTGACCAACCTTAAGTTATTTTAATAAAGACGATGAAAGATATTGCAGTAAATTATGGGTACAAAGGAGATTTAATAAAAAAATTCTACTCAGAAAACGTTCCCTTAGGATAAACAATCTTTTGTTTAAACCAGTGAATATGGATGTAAAATATTACAAATGGTGTAGATTTCCTTATTGTGGATTGATTTCACAAAAGATAGCCAACCTTTTCCCTAGGGAACTATTTCCGATAGTTTTTACAATGTGACTAACTAAAATCATTCATAAATACTAGGAAAGACCCAATTGGAAAAGCAAAATAAAATTGGCCTTTATAAGTTAACTTGTAAAGACTGTAGTGCCGTATACATAGGCCAAACGGGGAGATTATTAAAAGCACGAGCGGAGGAACATGAGCACTGCTTTAGGAAATGTGACCTCTCGGAATTTTCTTCTCACACATGCTTCACCAAGCATGTGTGAGAAGAAAACCATAGGAGCGATTTCAACCCGGAACTTATGCATCCAATGGACAAAGGGAGGATGGACAAGTAGGAAGAGCTGGAAATCATGAAAAAAAAATGAAGAAAAAGTCATTTGGTCAACGATTTATTGTTTAAATACCTCTCTCCAATCCTGGAAGCATCCATTTCCTTCACGGAAAGACCTAACCAACCTCCCCCCCCCACTGTGAACCCCACTAATCGCCTTTCCTGACGCTTAACAACCCTCTCCTCCTTCCCATCAACGCCCATCTAAACCCCTCCTCTTTCCCCCCTCTCCTTGCCCCCTCTCTCACCTACCCCTTCCCCCAAAAGAATGGTATATGAATAGACCGCAACTTGACTAATTTGTACCTGATGATGAGGCCTAAGCGTTGAAACTAGTAGTACCAAAATAGAGAACAATGGAAAAATGTGTCTTCATTCAATGATTATTTTAATAATCCTAAAGCATAAAAATATCCACACTGAAAACGGGATTGGAAGCAAAAAACCTTAGGATTGTAAGTCAGGACAGATCTGACTCCAGCAGTTGGCTCTTCGATTCAGTACTTGGTTTTTCAATTCTGGTTGGTTGACTGCAATACTCGATTTGTACCAATTCAATAATAGTTGTTTTAAGCCCTCTTTTTACTTTAATTCATCCTCCTTTAATTGGTCTACGCGTCTACCTTTTCCTTAATCCTCTTCTCAGGGCCTTGCATATAATTTCTTTTTCTCTAATATCCTTCACAATTCTATCGTTTATCATGTTACGTCCAATCCTTTTGGTTCTTCTTTTCCTCATACTTCTCCTTACTGACTCAGTATTTCTTTGGATGCTTCGTTTACCAATCTTTCAGCTTACTGGCTCCTAAGCACCCTGAACAACCCCAGCACCCTCATCGAACATGAACTTTCATTTTATATGGCCTGAGATTTGCATTCCAGATAACCAAGAAATTATTTATATAAGAAACAGCAAAATTTCTTAAGAAAATTATTGAGTCTGTGTTTGAATAGTGAATTACAACAATAACTTCCATTGATTAACATCTTTAATTGAATTCAACACATTCAACTTAGCAATCCGTTACAAACAAAGTGTTTGCACATCAAAATAGAGTTCTATTTTCCATTAATTTTCTGACGGTTGAAAGAAAATTCTGCCAGATGAGAATTTTAGAATCACGAATGAATATTTTTGTAGGCATATTTTCATTGTAATTTTCATCTGTAAGAGTAAACATCAATGACAATGCTGTTCTTCAAAACCAGTACTGTATTGTCAAATTGAACCCAAATTCAAGAAAAAGATATTAGTTGATAATTAAATAAAACTAAATGAGATATCAAACAATCTAATGATTGTCACCAATCCTCCAGCGAAGGAACGAGGTGTGACTGAATGGAGGATATTCTTGAGGTCGCGTTTTTGATTTTTTCACAATGATTCGGCGAAAAACATGCTGGTTATCCGGTAGTTGAGGCTGGTGGTTATACATTATATGCATGATGTGGGTAATGGTAATGCTATTCAATAAAGACGAGAAGTTGGAGGAGGAAAATAGAGGTCGATCTACCCATAGTAACCCTTGAGGTTTCTACTTTGAGCCACGGCAACCAATTCAGCTTTCACCACCACGGATCCCTTTCGTTTTCCTACCTTTCATACAGCACACATATGCCCTTAAGGTGCAGTTAAATTTAGTCGTTGCGCCCTAATAAATAATGTGATAATGTGATACGTGATGGGAAAGAGAAAAGAAGAATCAATGGCGAAATTATGCCTGGTAAAGAGATAAATCTGCATGTGAGTGTGTGTGTAAATACATGTGTATATGTTTGCGTGTGTGTGTGTGTATATATATATGTAGGTGTGTGTATGTACATACACTCGTCAAAAGTTAGAGAGTTTCAGGAAGTCCGACGATAATTGGGAATTATAAAATAGTTAAGGAATAGCGCGAAATAAACGAGTCCCGTTTCATTTTCCGCTTCAGGAAACATAAAAAGGGCGCAGAAGTGAATGGATAACGATCTGCGGGCGCCCTCGAAATGACATAAACGGATGCGTGTTAAATGAGAAAAATCAGGAAAAGTTTTGTATAAGCATGGATAAAACTCACTGATGACTTGCTTGACGTGAGGAGAGTTTTTAGCGGCACTATTATGCAAGTAATCTGCATGAAATTATCTTGTTTTGCTGTGAAGTAATATTTGGAGTTTATTGGGTGAAATAAGCGATATAATTAGTAACATAGCGATATTGGAAAAGCGCATACATCCCTCAATATATTTTTAAAATATACTCAACTCAAGTTTAAGTTACAATAGAGTTAAGTTAACAAGTTGTACCGCATAAAAGTTCAAGTTATTTGGACAATTCGTAACTAACAAGATGGCATCGGGTAGTACTTTTTGTGATTAAAATTGACTTTTATGTGTAAAAAAACTATTAATTGAACATGATAATAAATCATTGCTTTCTCTGGATAAATCAAATAACAACACGAAAGTTAATTTTCAAGCTTGCTTTGTTGAAGTTTACGTGAGGTGAAAGAGAGCTCCAGAGTGTGCAGGTGGCGTGAAAACAATGCATGGGCTTTGCGCTAAGACGTATTTATGACTTATGTTTCCCACAGCATTTCCTCTTAAGTGCGATGTCACTAGCTTAGAATTCGGAGCAAGACAATGGATTGCAAGATAATGGAATCTCATGCGCCAGAGCAAGCAACTCTGAGTTTCCCCATGTTCCAAGTTGAGAGATGTTATTATCGAATTGTAAACGCGATTTCAGATCTTCCCCACTTAAAAAATCAAGAAACCATTTATAGCGCATTTCAGCAGTCTGCTAAGATAGAAGATCAGGAAGAATTGCATCGAGGAGAATAAATAATTTTGGACTGTGACGCAGTCCCTCTCGAGGAAAGGACATTGCTGTCCCCCTGTAGTCCCCATAGTATACCGACATACGTCTATATGTCTTTAGATTTCCCAAAAAAATCCCCTCAACAAATCCAAAATCATTCTGTAAGCATTATGTTACTTATGGTATTCCGAGTCAAATGGTCGTATTTTGTTTATTGATGAGTTTACTGACACAACAATCCCCATTTAAAAGAATAGGACTATTATATGTATCTAGAGGATTATTTCCTCTAAATACAAGACAAATTTTATCAGCTATAACTTGATAATTTATTTCTGTGTGGCAAATGTACTTAATTAACAGACATGAAAAACAAACCACTGTCATCAATTCGAAGATCGGTTTGATAGTTCCTCAGATAGGGCTTCGCTAGCACTAAGCCCAACGGCGTGTGAAAATCACACCCCAGGGTTGGGGGGTCAGATGCTACGGGTACTCGGGGGACAGCCTCGGTTTTGTTGATGGGGAGGCGACCGCATTTTCTTTGAATAAAGTGAATGTTATGTAGCTGTGGAGGGGATGCGATGAAGTAGCTGAGAGAAGTTATCAACCTTGCAGGGAAGGATACGAATAATTTGAATTTTAGAAAATCAGTATCTTTGAAAATCATAATAAAGAAATGGCAAACGTAGTTAAATTTTAAAAATATATTTAGAAACGGACAAAATGTGGAAAGTTTGAAAACCTTTGACTATATTTTTCTTTCAAAATTGGAGGAAATGTTTCCAAGTTGAGAGAAGGTTTAGCCTGGAAGGACGTAGAAATACCAATAGCCTTAAAATATCTTTAAATGCTTATATATATGCGAGAAACTGTGTCGGGCTGGTTGGTATGCCTATTTGTGGTGCTCATAGTGGATATCCCAAAGATCTTGGAGTACAATCCTTCCTCGATAGAGATACAGGTGAACAAGGATTCTTATTCGTAATTTTAATTTTCAATATTATTTTTTTTTAATTTTAATTTAAAAAGTTGTTTCTTCGCAGGACACCGACTGGCAAAATTTTTCCCTTCCTTCGCGATCGATAAAAATTAAATCCTGGTTTTTAATCCTATGCTTATAGACAAACCCAGCCAAAGCGATTGATATAATTTAGTTTTATGGGGACCAGAACTGGTTGATAACTTGAGGGACTACGAATGGGGAACGCTTCTCTACTATAAATGCGTTAAATTCATTTATTTGCTTTGCTCGCTCAGTACAGGTTTTTTAAAAGTCCTTTCTGCCAACTCTGAATACAAACTTCAAGAGCGGTCATTCTAGACCCTGAAGAGGCATATTGCCTACAAGAGGGCTTTCTTTTCAGTTGCACTGTTATAATTATAAAACTGTTATTGTTATAGTTGTTACTGTTAAACTCTGTGCAACTATTTGGATAAATAAACACCTTTGAGACTGAGACTGAAACAGCTCAGTACAGGGTGGCCCTAGCCTACTCTAGCACACTTTCATATTGATTTAACGTTATGATTTATGACATTATTTTACAATAGTGATAAGAGGATGAAAGAATTAATAAAATGCATGTATTCAGTAAATGTGCTACAAAGTAAAACATTATGAAAAGTCTATAAAATCGGTTAGCCTGATCTGATTTAACTCGGAATATACCCGTGAATCCCATATGGCCTACTCTCGTCAATTATCCCTTGCCACTACATCAAAGACCCTGATTTTAATAACTAAAAGCACCATTTTTGGTGTAATTGGGTCTAGGTAATTACAGTAATGCTAATAGATTAACAATTTCGGACGCCGAGGGGTGGACAGTGAGAGTAGCTTTGGTGATATAATCGTACTCACGATCCGTGTCGTGGGGACGGATCTGAGCAAAACTTCATGCTAATGGGGAAGTGAATGAATTCGGGGGACCAGAACAAGCTGTCTGGGAGAAAAAGGTCTCCACTGATCTTAAGGGGAAGACAAGCGAAACCGTTAAGGAAAGAGACGGATGTTTTTCTTGTAATTGAACCCTGTTGGCCACCGCTAGTGATTGAACGTTGATGCTCTGCAATAAGTTATCCTTTGAAATGCAGATTTTGATTCTCCCGCTGAAATACGTATTGCCGAGGCGGTCACTGTGGAAGTGAGACTCCCTACGCGGAGCTCCGTGGTTGAGCTCTCGGGTCCGCTGGAATTTTTTTTGCACACGGCGAGGAACGAGAAGGGGAATGAAAACGCGATCCGAGACTCGAATGCGGCAAACGTTTCCTCAGTTCAATTTTTTCAACTTTTACCATATGCATGCCCTGGTTCAGCTCGGGATTTGAAAATAAGGAAGTTTTGCACTTGAAGCTAGAGCGTTGAAATGACATCTATTGCGGCGATGCGTCAACATGGCTATTTAAAAATATTGAAACGGGACGAGTGGATGAATTTTTCCAACGAATAAAGAGCGCCATTTATGGCAAAGGAAGTACTCCACCACAAGCGTGACTGGTGCCTGGATAGGTGAAGGGTGTGGTTAATCTGATTAAGTGCCGGTAAATAATAAGTTTATCCTTTTTAAACTTTTTCATAGGAAAGGTGAATCTATTGGTAGATTTAAAAGTTCCGTTTCATGCACTTTTTCACAAAGGCAGCAGCATTACCAGCAATGCCCACTTGGCGTCTATTTTTATAAGATTCCTCTCATTAATAAACGTATGTTACTCCATGTTTCGTTTTTGCTTTGAATTTATAAAAAAATATTGGCCCTCTTTGTGATATATGCTAAAGCAAATGAATGAAGTCAAATTGTCACGTAATGTAAGAAAACATAAATTACTAAACGCAAATTTTGTGTATCCATGAGGGAAAGTGAAGTCCCACTAAGCAATAGCTTTTCACGAGAGAGCAGCCGAAATCTAAATAAAAATCATCACCAACTAGGGATCATGGTCTACCATTGGCCATTGAGTCAGAAATTATTAGTGCTTAGTGCTTATCGCCAAACTTTAAAGCGGTGACATTTATACTGAGTGTTGTATTGGATCCCGATGAAAGCGGATATTAATTACATTGATTTCTGAAATGAATACGCCTAATTTATTCTTGAAAGTTATTAAAGTCGGTTTAAAAATCAAAAATATGCATGAATGGGAGTTAATCTAGATCATGTAGTATTGCCTTTTATTTTGGCATTTTCGAGTTTTTGCCTCATTCCGAGTTCAATATAAATTCACTCTTGAGCCCATGGCTGCGAGAGTTGATGTCAGTTGTCGGTACAACATGCCCTAATAGGGGTCTATTTCTCGTAGCTAAAGCAAATTTACAAAACTTTTGAAGAAAATCGTAGCTGTAGCCTAGCACGTAAAACATTATTTAGTGTGATATGTACTAAATGTAAGAGTGATACCAGAGATACCTAGTCTTAAGAGGTTTTATAAACTTTCTATTTTAGAGTCACTAGGAGTGTTAACTCTACGGTCTTTGTGAAACAATAAATTGGCTTTTAGCTTTCTGAAAGGATTATATCATCTGAATGCCAAGAGATCTTTAAATTTTGGTCCTTATCGTCAAGTCCGATGACGTGTTAGCCGAGAAACTAAAAGAACGATTCTTTTTCCTCGAGTGTGCCTTTTGTGCTTGTTATATTCCTAGTTGTTTGAATTTGATAGCAAGGGATGTAATATAAGACGTTAACCTACCTGAAAACCGAAATCAACTGCTTATAAATCTTAAAGAAAACGTAGATGTTTTAAAATAATTTAGCATCAGGTTCTTTAAGTTTGAACATGGCGGTTTATGCAAATATTTGTCAGAAGACTTTCCAAAAGGCATCTATCCAAATCTGATTTTTTGTGCTGATTTCGTGGCAAATGGGACAACCGTTCGAGCGGAAAGACCAAGATAAATTTTTCAGCACAATAGGCATAAAGATTAAACTCGGAGTTCTCTTGGGTTTGGGATCAAAAGGCACACGATAAAATATCTAAAAGTTTTAGTGGCGGGAGGATAGGGGTAGTGGTAAACAAGTAGGAGCCGATAACGCCGCCTGAGAAAAATACTCGGGGAGTGATTCACTGTTGCCGTGAGGAGACCACCGACATGAAATCCTTGTGGAATAACCGGTTGTTATCGATCAGAGATTTGATAGGAAACATTGAGACGAAAAAATTCCTAGTGAATTTCAGGGCAAAATAAGTCAGAGAACACTGCAATCTCATACGAGAAAAATAATGTTAATTTATCATAATCTAAAGTATACTCAAACATTAGTTATAATGATCCACTGAAAGATAATTGCGGCAAAATTACTTTTTCTCACTAACAAAATAAAATAAAGAAAAATTACTATTGACGATGACATCTATAATAACCTTAATTCCATGAGGGATCGAAATGTCTCAAATATCTTAATTGGAGCTTTAACCTACCTGTATTAATATGGAGGCAATATAATTGAATGATGAAAAGGAAAAGGCGGGGCCGATACGATGGACTTAAAAACAATTATAAGAGACCAATAAGAAATAATTATCTAGAAAAGATATGTTTGCCATGTACAAAATTCCCAATGTTTTGGCGATGAAGATTTTTCTCCAATTATTTATTAATTTCATACATTCAGTTACATTATCAGATATTCAATCTTGTTACATGAGCCAATTAGAAAGAATATATTCCCCATGGCCATTATTCGATCCCAAGTTATTTCCATGGAATCCAATTATTTTTAGAGTAACCACTTTCAAGTTTTGAGCGGTATGTAGAGCACACGGCATTGATTTCCCTTATCGATCGTTTTCAAGTGGACCAGATGCTCGTTAAAACCAAGGCGTAAATTGAATAACCTGCGTTTGAGTGGGCACGAAGCCAATTCGGGTTCGATTCCGAACTTGCTCCTTGTATCGATTGAGTTAGCATGCGTAGCGCGGTATACGCATCGTTTCGTATTTCACTCAGAGCAAACTCCCCCAGTTCTCTGTCACTCAATCAGTTCATGAAATTGGTGCCTTCACACGCTGGCAATTCTAATTCCATAGCTTAAGGGCTTACACAAGATGATACCCTAAAGGCATCACTAACAGAGTTTAGGTAAACTTCCAGGGGGAAGGGAGTAGTGAGTTGAGTTAATCATGGAATAAAGTTGGTTCAGATATTAATCATGGGATGATGTTTTAAGAATGAGCTTTAAAGTTCAATACTAAAATATTGTAACAAGGTGAACGCGTTTAAAATATAAGAAAGAATTCTAACACTCGTAAACTGCAAAAAGGGTGAATTCGGAATAATAACAACCATAGCACAAATGCGAAGAAATATTACATAAATATATATTACTTATTTTCTAATCGGCCACTTATATTTTTCGGTATCCTGGGTCAGGTGGTTATGTATTAGTAAGACATTCTGTCAAGTCAAACACTTAACTAGGAAATACCTCACCTCGGCGTATAGTATTATAAATGTATCAATTGATAAATTTTGCTCTGTCAGTAGATGGGAAGCACAAATGATCGCAGTAAAGAGAGGCTCATGAACTCACTTGGACACGCAGGAGTATTATTGTTAAAAATTGTCCATATGAAATGTTCGATTCATAAAAAAACATCGAGAAAAAACTTGTAAACAACAACTAATAAATAAAACTAATGAATAAATAATAATATAATAGATTTGAATAACTGATAACAATTAATCCTAATTTACATAGTATTATTTTAGAGTCATTATTAGAACTAAATTTTCTTTTTAAAATCAATTTTTTAAAGGTATTTTGAAAAGAGGAATATTAAAAATGTGTTGAGAATGGTCAAGAAGAGGAGGAAAATTTTAAGGAAACTTATAGAAAAAGAGAAAAAGTTAATGGAAAGTGTGCCTAGAGGTTGTAAAGAGTTCAAGGTGCGATATGATGCAGAATGCTAACTTGGGAGAAAGGAGAGTGGAAAAGAGATGGCATGATGAACCTAAAGGAAGTTTGGACTTGAAGAACTAAGGAAGGAAAAGGTATAGGGGAAAAGGGTTTTATGATTTTAAAAAAAATGATTTATAAGCTCACAATTAAATGTAATAATTGTCAGGGGTCATCCAAAATCTATTTAGAAAGTAAGGGGATAAAAATACTTTCCATCAATAAAAGAGCAAGGATTTTTTTATTTATAGAAAATTGCTATCTAAATGAAAACATACGGGGAGAAAAGAAATTCTATGGAACAGAAGTATTTAACTGGAGATGATCTTCAAATGTAGTTCGTAGTTATGTAATCGTAGTTCTCCAATATTATCCCGAATTTACAGGCTAGGAAGCTGAAGCTATATCATTTTACCATTTATTTTAAATGCCACGCTTCCCGAAAAAACTGTCTTCATTTCGTTAGACCTAATCACTAGCTCATTAAAACAATGCTATTGCATTGTACGTTCAATCTTTTAAATGAGAAATGCGAACTAAATGTAAGATAGATTGTTTAAGTGATTGAAATTGGAGCTTGAAATAGCAGTCATATCATACAGTCAATCCGAGATCCCAGATGAAAGTTATACATACAAACACATTGTTTTAAATAACCAAGAATGAGGGAATGATTTCCTTGAAATACCTAAGCAATGTAAAATATGCCACGTGTAAATTTCATTTATAAAGATAATGTTAAAATTCAAACCTTCTTCACAAAATGAATATTGCTCTAAATAATCGCTTGCGACTGAAGACGAAACATCTGACAAGACAATTTTAAACACTGAGGCAACGGCTGGCACAGCTAAGCAACGTGACCATTTGATCTGTTTGCAACCTCTCGAGAGGCATTCGACGAAAACAGAACGCGGCGGACACCTCAACCCTCCACCCTACCGGGAACAGACCTTTTGCATGGGTTGATAAAACCCTTCTAGATACCCTCCACATTCGTGGAAATTCGAATACAACCCCCCGCGGGTGTGGTAGCCGCAGGGAGGAATCCGCGCAACTGCCTTTCCATGCTCTCACCCTGTTTGGCGCCCGCGGTGAGGCTCTTGAGGGAGTTCAGGAGGCCGCTCATCCGTCTCGCTTGCGTGGGGGGCGGGCGGCCGTCAGGTGGCGAAGAGGACGGCGGCCTCGCGGCGTCACGAACACCGGCGGCCGGCGACGGCGGAAACGGCTACCATCCCACGGCCGCGGACACCTATCCTCACCGCAGCCGATGTGTCGGGGACAAATCCAACATAGCCGTCAGACCCGCTGTTATTTGGCGGTGCTCGCGCTGTCGTATTCGCGGGAGCACCACTCCTTCCCAGTCAAATTGGACCGGGATACGGGGTTCGAAGAGGGACTTAACGTCTCGCGCACACCTGCGTGACCAAAGCTCTCTCCCTTCAATCGAGTAGGTTCGGTTCGAATGACACCGACCCACACCGATAGTTTAGGAGGAATCCCGCGAAGATAGGATGGCAAGCGTGCGCTCGAGAGCACCAGTCCCTCTCCAAGGGGTGCTCCGTCGTCCGACACCAGTGGTCCAGTAACGTTCAATTCGTCCCTCTCTCGAAAATTCGTCCAACGGTCACTCCGTGGTCTCCCTCGCTATCAGATCGTCACACGAACCTCTCCGCAAAGACCTTTCTGCTGTTCCCGCGCATCCACGACTGGCCTACACCTAAGTCTCTCGAATCGCTCTCAGCCAGAGTAGGGGGTAGATAGGGGAAGGAGGAGGGGAGGGCGGGCGCAGGGGAAGGAATGGGGAGACGGAGGAGAGGTTGCCTGCTCTAGAGGGGGAGGTGGAGGCGAGGAGGGTAGCCACGGGGACGGGGGTTTTCGTGTGGAGGGATAGGGGTGTAGAGTGGGAGGAGCAGAAGGAGGGAGGGGGTAAGTATTCGCACGCACGTTCTTCGCGCGCTAGGGGTAACGGTCGTGACGTAAGGGGAGGGGAGGCGTGGGCGGGAGGAGGGAGGTTCCGGCGGGGATGAGTCGAAAAGGGCGGTGGAGAGGGAGTCGGGGAGGACAGAAGGGGAGTCCTCGGTGCCGGCGCCACACTCTGGCTCCGAACGGGAAGCAGCCGGCACCGCGAGCACTGCGCACAGGTTCCCGTGGGCCTCCCTCACTACTGCACGACGAATTGCCGAGACTCTCACCGATAATCTTCCGCGTTGCTGGGCTCACCAGTTTCGTCCTTCGGATACTCCGGCGTCTTACCAGCTGCCCTGAACTTCCATAGATCACATCTCGCGGGTACGGCCTCACGATCGCCAACGAAGAAACTTCGACTGGACACCAGAAGAAACGTTTTCCCTGCCCTTTGTTCTGTTTTGTGCTCGCACCCTCTTCATTGGGTTCAGGGATTCCGCAAATATGTCTCCTTCCGACCCACGTGCGAGCCCAAAGCACCCGCTCGTTACCTCTCGTTTCGGGGGTGATCTCGTAGAGCCGGGTCACGCTCCCCGTTCATGTCGAGAGTTTCTGCAGCGGTCGTTCCGGGCCCAATCCCCACGAATATCCTCTCTTCGCCGACGACGAGGGACCATGCTTCGAGATGGCCACGTACGCTCGCCGCACGAGGAGAACCGCGGGAAGGGGCACGACGAGAGAGGGAAATCGATCGATCGTCGAGACGAGTCGGCCCTGCCGAGGGGTGGACGCCTCGGCCAAAAACCTCGCGCGACGTGAGGTGCTTCGCGAATCGGGACGCTCTTTGACGACGGCGATTCTCCGGTGCGAGCCCGGTTATTCTTGCCGACACGACGGGAATGGTGAGCGATCCTGATATGAGAGCATTCCGGGAAAAAGCAACGCTCAAGTACTAAGTCCGAGGGCGAGATGGTGCCTGTGAGCGGGAGAGAAATGGAGAGGAAATATTTGATGATGAAGAATTAAGAATTGAGTAGGAAGGAGAAGAAAGGGTATGTGCATGACGGAAAGGATTGAGGTGAGGAGAGGAAGGAGAGACGGCAGATGGTGGACGGAAAAGTGGAAAAGGATAGAGTGAGAAATGGGGAAAGGGGGGAAGAAAGACACGTCCGTGATGAGGATGCAGCAACTATCGTTGCCGTGAGCCCCTGCCATCAGGGGCACGCAGAAATAGGACGGAGAGGGGAGGAGGTGGGAGTGCGGGAGTGTAAGGAGTAGGAGTACTTGGGGAAGGAGAAGTGGACCATGAGGATGAACCTAGGGGATGATGCGGGGTGCGGAGAGGGGGAGGTGGGCGTGCAGTCCGCACGCGTGTTGCGGGTGGGTTCCGCGAGGTGGCGCGCACGTGGAGGCTGCAGAACATCGTGCTAGGCGGCGGCGTGGTGGGGGTGAACGGAGGAGCGTAAAGAGGGGAAATGCGAGGGAAAGTTCTGGGAGTGGGGGGAGGGAAGGAGAAGCAAAATAGCAACATATGAGCGGAGACTGAGGACGAGGAAACGAATTAACCTCCCCCGCAGCAAAAGCGTCGGCGGTCCACCGCATAACCTCCGACACATTCGGCATACTGACCCATCACCTCCAACGTCTCACCCGCCCACTCATCTCATCAAATCATCGCACTTGTCTTTCGGCTCACCCTGAAAGAATCCTTTGATGATATTCGGTGAGAGGTCATTATAAGGTCGAAATATTTAGAGTATGGGGGTGTGACAAAGGAAGCACACCGGTGCCCTTTTCCATTATGGTTTCACGATGGTTCTACTTTCTTCTTTGGAGAAGAGGAGTTGGCGGAAGTGAAATAATAATTACTTGTATTATTATGCATAAACTTTAAATTAGGTCCCCAAACTATTGATATTTAGCGTTTCTTAGAGAATCCAACCTTATTTGGGTAGGAAGTGGGGGTGTGTGAGACTGGGTGGGTGAAGGCAGAAGATTAAACGTAGTTTCTTTTCTTTCAAAAGTCTCCTCTGCCCCTATCTCTCCGTTCCATTCTGCCCTGCGGTGACCCCAACTGAGCGCACGTGGAAGTAGGGAAATGATTTACTGTCTCAACTCTTCATCACCCTTTGCCAAGGATACCCCTCCTCCTCAATCCTCTCTTCTAGCTCCCTTGAGCTCCCTTTCAGGCAAACTCAATCCCTTCCCCTTTCCCATTCCTGAGCAGCATACCTACTACGGTAAGATTCCTCTTTCGGATAACGCGATCCTCCTTTCTTCCTTCATTCACCCCTCCCACCATCCCCAGATCATCTTGTAAGGGAAACAATGAGCATGGGGTATATTTTAGTTATACGTCACTATGACTTATATTTCAGATACTCCCGCACTTTCTCTAAGCTTAATCTCAATCAGTTCATATTTGTCTTTATCCTATCTTCTCCCCAATTCCCTACGTTCTTATACTGATGACGAGCGATAATAAGGGTATGCAATGGAGGTCATGGTGCGCAAACTGTATACATTGTGTGTAGTCATTCTTTTCTCCATTCATTTGGAATTCTATACATCTAGTACTCGACCGCATGAAGAGCTCGAGTCCTTTAGGATGCCAGTTTTACGTAATCCCATTGTTATGCAACGTAGGAGAATGAAGAGGCTCTCCACCGCTCAACTTCGCTCTCTTATCTCTCCAGAGAGCATGAATGCCCTTGAAAGGCAAAGAGGAGGACTTCACTCCTCCTCCAAGAACCACTGATTCGCAAAAAAGGATTTTCTATAAGAAAAATGGCGTCTTCACATATGCCATTTCTAGCAGGAGAGGACATCCGCATAACTTTGAGCGTTCCACAGAGAAAAAAATTTTCGTAGAACCGTTTTTTCCTCAAATATATTTAACCCATAAAAGGTATTGATATACTAAAAAAAGATGGTTTTATGGAAAACATCTATTATACAAACAATTAAATGGTCAAAAAATAATTTTCATGTGTCCCTTCACCTTTAGATAGTTTTGGAGACTCTTTTAGTAGACTCTCGTTTACTAAGAGATCTATTCGTAAATAGAATATGAAGTGCTAAAAGGTTACCTTATTTAGCAGGCAATCTGGATTGTAATAGGATTTAATGTAGACATGGCATTGAAAAATAAATGAAAAATATTGATGCTTGATGAAGTCCGCTATACAAAGCTGTATTACAATTTTGATATTTATTTAATCACCGGCGAAGTTACTTTTATATTTTTTAGGTCTTTCTCGTACATACGTTAAAAATAATACTTTAAAAATAGTTTTACTTTTTTATTTTCCTTTTCAGTAAAACAAATAAATAAATATTTAGATAGGACCTGAGATTAACAGAATTATAAAAATGACAGATATAGATAATATGGCGGCGATTTAAAACAAGTTATTGCGTAAATGATTGAGATTCTAAGAAGAGAAGGAAAAATAGACGGTGAGGGTAGTCCGGTTTGGAAAAATAAGCGCAAAATACAAGAAAGATGGGACTTTTCAAGGATGATTCTGATGCAACATAGTTCCTTGTCAGGCATCTGTTATGATTAAAGAGACTGGTCCAGTTTAATCCGATAGAACTTAACAATGAAAAATATAAAAGTTATTTTGCTAGTGAATTAGTGTAAACCGCTGGTCGTTTCTCTCGTAAAATTGAGGGGATAACTTTGAGAAATGAGACTGGTTAATATTGCCGTGATAGCAATCTCTACCTGAAAAAGTTATCTGAATTTATACACTCCTGGAGTGATAGCTACAGCACATTTCTATTGTCTTGGATCAAACGAGCCTCCTGGCATTTTGTCTTCTGCTCTCAAAGGAAATCAAAAACCAACCACCACAACAAAGATTAAATTAGCCCAGAAGGTAGGAATCGTGGAGAGAGGGAGGGAGAAGAGAGGCCTTTGTAAAAGAAACAAAGGTGGAGTTGGAGCGGTGAGGACTAGTCAGTCAATCAGTGAGTTAGGCGTAGGGGAAGGCTGACGACGTCGGAACGGAAACAGCATGAAGAACACGTGATTCGACCAGGGCGTGGGGGAATGGGGAAGGGGCGAGAGGGAGAGAGGAGAAAAAATGTTTCCATCCCTACCGGGCAGGCGCCTCGCTGACTCTCCCATTCGGCGTTCATAGGCGACTGAAAGAGACGGCTTTGCGGCGGGCGCACGCAGCTGTCCCGAGCGCTGTCGAGTCAGCCGGCTCCCATCAAAGCCCTTGCACTTCCTCACATGAATCAATTCCAGAATCCAAGGACGACGTGGGACAGGGGTCCACCGGAACGCGGAGGGGTACGGGAGCCATCCAGGGTTCCATCTCTGGCCCCCCTCTAACTTTTATTACTCTCCCGAGAGGGGTGCTGGATTCAGGGTGGGGGAAGAGGTCTTGAAGCCCGAGCAAACTGTAGCTCTGTTGGCTCGTTCACTCCCTTCAGGAGTTCCAGCGACCCTCGCGGCACAGTCACACACGTACACGCGCTCGTGTTGGCCAGGACGCGAGTGTGAGAGCGGGCACGCGCTCACGCAACTACGACCACCCCACTACTGCCTGCCGCGGTCGTGGGTTCACGAATTTCGGATGTGCGGAACATTCTAAGGGTGAGGGGAGGTTGCGGGAGGGAAGAGGAGCGAGCTTCTCCCATGTTTCTGGGCACTCACACCGCTATCCGCGTTTGTACTGTTTCCCCATTTCGACGGAGGGGAGAGGCGAGGCAGAGCAGGTATCACTCCCCCCCTCCCACCCTCATCATCCCTTTCCTCCCGTCTACAATGCGCCCCACTGAACCAACCTTATCCCCTCAACCCGCAACGGCTCCCCCCCTGGGGCCATTCGTCCTTCCTCGCCCCTCTAGCCCCCAACAAGCTCCTCTCCTCTCTCTCACCCCGCCGCCCCCAACGCACCCTCACACTCCGCAACCCTCACTGGAGCTCTACTCTTCGATCCTCTTCCCTCCCTTCCATCCTTCCTCTGCCCTTGCCCCTAGCCCTTCCCCTCCCTCGGTCCCCCACCCGACACGCATCCCCTGCTCGCTCCAGCCCCTCCAACCGAAAACTACGCCCTGCTATACCTTTGCCTCCACCCGAGGGCCGGAGGAAAGCGGGGAGGGTGGAGGTTTAAGGGGGTCTTCGGGCGAGGGCTTTTTCAGCTCTTCCCGCGTAGTGCGTGGAAGGTACGGCCCCCCTTTTAGTACTCTGGGTGCGCTACTTTTGGAAGCCGACCCCCTGTGGGCTAGATCGAAAGAGAAAATGATTTGCTGGCTCTGGGGGAAGTAACCGGCTCACGTACTCGACCCATTACGATCACACCCCCACAAAGCTCTAATCGCAGCCTCCAGGCCAAGTTCCTCCATGGCCGGGCCAACAAACCGCCCTTATAGCATCGTGTAATGTGTTTAGCGGCGTCATCATCACCTTCGAAGTCGTGGGTTGGCCCACGTCTCTTGAATTTTCTGTCTTAAGTCTCTTGACTTAAACCCTTCCACAGCTAACGAATAAAACACGGATGACATTGTACCATAAGTAATCATGCAAATGAAATGCACAATTTTTGCTCATTCAAATACAGTATTATAGAATTTACCTCTCTTTCGCAGTGTCTTAGTGAAATTTGATCTTTTTTACAGGTGAAGATGGCTGTCACATCGCTCAAATTTCGGAGCAGAAAATATGTAATGAGATCCACTAAAAAGGACTATTTTCAAAATCGTATTGCCAACTAACGTATGCAAAATGAAAATTGGAACTTCGTGTCACATATAATCGTGCAGTATTATTCTATGAGCCAAGACTCTTATAAAGAGGACCTTTCCCTCTTCTATCCGCACTGTTGGTGCGACTTTCTACAGTGATTAAAGTTAGAAGTCTTGAAGATCAACAACTCAGGGCAGTGGTGAATGATAAACACATTAAATGGATGAAGAGGAAAGGAGCACTTACGCTCCAGGAAGATGTATACAGCCCAATACAACTTTTTCCATATGAAACGCACCTACCTATCTGACCGAAGTTTAAGTAATTGTACAAATGACCTGTTACTAATGAAGACTATTTTGTAAATAGGCGAGTTATATCGATTATTATCACAATCTATAGCATAATATATGATGAGTTTTAGCATTTATTGTGCAATAGATTTATTATCAACACTATATCTTTATGAATTATCATTACACCAGTATGTAAAAAGCTAATTATTCTGGTATCATTCCTACTTAAATTTCACAATTTATTTACCTCTACAACACAGATTATAACTCGAAACCCTCTTAACTCGTTATCATCGATTGCATATTTACAATTGCTTCATTATTCCGTAGAGGCTTCCACGGGGTGGACTATGAACGCTGCATGCCCATAGATTTCATCGCTTAAGTTGTTTCGCTTGCCCTAACAACCAACGTTAGTCATTTGAAACAACATACACCGTTAATACGATAGTTTGCAGCCTCCACGTCCCAATAACTATTTTGTACCACTACGCTACTCGAATAAATCCAAGCTAGTACGATACAAGCTCGTATATAAATACGCGTCACCGGCGTGCTGATTGCGGAAGCCACAAATATGATGTCTTTTGCGTTTAGGCAATTTACGATACATTGGTGTAACGCGGGCAGTGTATGAGTTGGCGTCATAGGCTTCTTGTTCTCATAATGCCTATGCTACCTGTTATGCGTCACACAATCACATCCACAATGGTTCCCATTTCACACTTCATCTCCACTTTTCCATCTTTTTCTCTGGTTGTTCTTCTCCGAACCCCAAGGGGATTTCAGGTGCATTTACCTTCTAATTTCTCGAACGAAGCTTGGTTCATTATTCAGTCTAAAATATTTCATTATTTTAACTGAAAGAAATTTTCTCAGTATGATAACAATATCTGAATGGAAATGACAAATAATCTTTGTGGCATCTCAGAGTACAAATTTGTATATTGTATATTTGTAGTAGTAGTAGTTTTTAGGGGAGGCGACCGACAGCTGAGGTCATTTGCGCCATAGGGGATGGACAGGAAAGGATGAAGGGTGGAGAGAAACCCGACGTCGGCATTAGCCTACTCTTTACAAAAGGCGCCAAGGGGTCCGCAGTTTCACGTCCCATCCGACGGGCGGCGTACTCACTCAAAGTGCCCTCCACAAAGCACCTCAAGTAGGGATCGAGATACCACTGAAAAATATTCAACACCGCCAGGATTTGAACCCGCGCCCTCAGGGTGAGAATCCAGTACGTTAGCCCCCGCACCATCTCGATCCCCTGTATATTTGTATATTGTATATTTGTATATTGTATATTTGTATATTGTATATTTGTATATTGTATATTTGTATATTTGTATATTGTATATTTGTATATTGTATATTTGTATATTGTATATTTGTATATTGTATATTTGTATATTGTATATTTGTATATTGTATATTGTATATTTGTATATTGTATATTTGTATATTGTATATTTGTATATTGTATATTTGTATATTGTATATTTGTATATTGTATATTTGTATATTGTATATTTGTATATTGTATATTTGTATATTGTATATTTGTATATTGTATATTTGTATATTGTATATTTGTATATTGTATATTTGTATATTGTATATTTGTATATTTGTATATTTGTATATTGTATATTTGTATATTGTATATTGTATATTTGTATATTGTATATTTGTATATTGTATATTTGTATATTGTATATTTGTATATTGTATATTTGTATATTGTATATTTGTATATTGTATATTTGTATATTGTATATTTGTATATTGTATATTTGTATATTTGTATATTGTATATTTGTATATTGTATATTTGTATATTGTATATTTGTATATTGTATATTTGTATATTGTATATTTGTATATTGTATATTTGTATATTGTATATTTGTATATGGTATATTTGTATATTGTATATTTGTATATTGTGTATTTGTGTATTGTATATTTGCATATTGCATATCTGTATATTTTATACTGAATATTTGTATGAATGAGGGAAGAAGAATAATCTAGCCGAAGAAAGAAGAATTGGCAAAAGGTATTATTACACATTATAGAAAATTTTATGCAAAATATTTTCATTTTATATCAAATTACTTTTAATTATAAGTAACTTCATTTTACACTGAATATGTAAAATTATCCATGGCCTGACTGAAAAAGTAGTAAACACTTGGCTTTAGTATATAAAAAATAGAAACCATTGCAAAGAAAATATTTTTTGCTCATAAAAATTAAAGGCTTCTTTGGCATATATACTTTACAATCTCAGGCTACACTTCGTGGAATCATTTGATGCCCACATTAAAACAGTTTGTGATTTTCCACAGAGTAAGTCTATGGGATATTACTTAACTCTTTTAATATGGACTTATTTGGCATGTTTCTCCAGGAAAGGTCCACCATCCTATGGTTGCTGAATTGCTAATTAAACTTTGGTTGCAAAATATCCAGATATACTCCTTAAAATAATTATTCTTCGCAAAATGACGGCCTTGCCAATATTTATTACTGATGAAGGCAGAGATTTAGGTCCTTAGCTTGACGGTACTTTGGCGTTGTAGTTTTGGCGCTGTTTTAAATATTATCCTGAAGTTAATAGTATGCAAAAAACCAAAAGTAATCATTAATCAAGTTTTCGCGCATTTTTTTCCAAATTAATTAATGAAAATTTTCACGTGGTAAAAAAGGTAGATCTTAGCACTGATTTTTCTGGATTAAAGTTGTGTTTGGTTGTAGAAGGATTAGTACCGTAAAGGCATCTAAGAAACCACAGGCGGCGCAGAAGGAATCGACCTTCATGGCCTTATAGGTAAGCCACCTTTTTTTTTGATTGGTTTGGTATTAGTTTATTAACAGTATTCCATATTGAGATTAAAGTTACTTGGCTCAAATTTCACGGTACGTCTAACAATACATCGGTAATAAAGATATCCGAAATACCTCATTTGCATATGAAGTCAACATAATAATGTGGGCTCAATGTCACGGGAGAAACGTCATGAAATCAAAGTCACACTAATAAACTACTCGTGAATAGCTTGGATAAGCATACAGAGATAAAGACGAATGGATATAACTAATGCTGGTTTGGAGTACTCGATACTATCATGGTATGTCGCAAGCTAATACCACAACAATGGCATGAGCTTTTATGTTCTGTTCTCTGTTCGTCAGATTTATTTCTTCCGTAATCCTTCCTTATGGGACTACCTTCACGTGCAATGGACTCCGTGATTCCACAAGACTATTCTCCACCTTCACCCTCCAAATCCCCTCCCCTTCCTTCCCCTTCGTCTCCTCTCCCGTTCACCTATCCATGCCAAATCCCCCTACCTTCAATTGACTATAACTTCTACGTGATCACGCGTCCCCGAAGGTCGCTGCGCTACTTAACAGCTCCATTCGTCCTCTCCTCTTTCCTCTCGGCTTGCAGGAACAAGCTCTTCCAAAGGTCTTGGCACTCTATATATTTTCCTCTTCCCCTCCCTCCCCAACTTTATTTGTATCTCTCATTCTAATTAACCCTTGTCGAAGCCTCCATTTTTAACAGTAAACAAGGATGGACAACTTGGTGTCGACCTCGTATGACCAAAGCTATTTTTTAAACTATAACGAGTGATAAAGAAAGCAATTGATGCAGTAAATAGAGTGAGAAAACCTCTTAACTTCATTTTAGTGATTGCGCGGATGTTCCGATAGGTTACATGTTAATAATCAGCTCGAGCAAATCGGACATATTTAATTGGATCCAAAATGAATTTCACACTAAAGCAGACGTCCACGTGAGTTCACTGATATCAGATGATATTGAGGCAAGCTGGCCATCGACCCCGAAATTATGTTACTCCCATCCATTAATTTCTTTTTTCGTTATTTTTTGCAAGCCAACGTCTTAATAAGGACCAAATGAAAAAGTTTAGTAAATAAGGTGTTTATTATAACAGCTTTGATATTTTTTTGTTTCTTCCAACTATTGTTATGAAGATGAAGATCAATGGCTTCACTACGCCAATTAAAAAAGAATATAGTGTAGCTCTTAATTTCATTTTAAAGACTCACATGTAGATTAAATCTACAGGGAAAATTTGGGGGATAAAATCCAGAAATAAGGAATGAAAAATGAAAATGTAAGCTGAATTAAAAACTCGAATTTTACATCGTTTTGAAGAGTGAGACTTGGTGCATCTTTCACGCCAGTAAGTTTGTAATACATTGCTCAAACAGAAGTTTTAACTTCCGTAAGTAGAAACTTTTTTATTCACCGTTGATGCATTGTAACGAGAGAACAAAGCAGTGTTGCTTGGGAGAGGGGAGCGTTTCATGAATGGCTGAGCGGCCGCCTTCGCTCTCTCCTCTGCGGCAGAGACAAAGGACGGGCCAAGGGGCGTGGTGGTGGAAGGTAATGATAGGGGAATGTAAGAGGGAGGGAAAGGGGATTGCTAGGGAAATAAGGATGGAAAAGAATAACAGCGTTGTGACCAAGGTAGGGATTTCGGGCTCAAAATACTCTCTTTGATGATAGACGACGGACAAATCAAGGGGAAAAGCAATAGGCAGCACACAAAAAATAATGCCGAGGGAAAACCAAGATTTATATTTTTTTGGCTTTTTTCGTTTACTTTTGGCGTGGGAGTCCACTACAATTTGTGCTACATCCCCTGATTTCAAAACAATAAAATAAAATTCATCTGGCCAGAGAAATTCGATTTCACTTCGTCAATTCGATTCTTGCAATTTTTCCTCTCTTGTATTCGTTAAAGCGGGTTACCTGCTCCATTACTTGAGCTGAAAAATTCATCATTATTTGAGGAATTATAAATTTTTATACGTTTAGAATTTGAAAAAATACGGATACCACTATGTTTTCTGTAGATAAAACCTACGGAAATATTTAAAATTGACTGACTATATATCTAATTTTTTAAGGTCTTTGGCAAACACCATAGATTAAAATTAAAAGAGCATTTTTAAATCAGTGATGTTCATAAATAAATGTTGAAAATGAAATTCCCTACCCAGGCTTCTACAGATGACATCGTGTGCCTTGTAGTTCCAAAATTATTACGGTTCACACATATGAAATGGAATATAAAATTTATTTAGAAATTTACTTCTATACTGTCCCTCTTGGAGGGAAGCACTCAGGATCCATACCTAACTTTACACCAATTCACTGGCATCCTATCACTTGTTCCGAATTCGTTCACCGGGGAGATAAAAAAGACGAGCAGCAGCTGAGCCATGCGGATCCTCTTCCCACGTCTTCCAAAAAACCCCGCTTCCCCTCACGGTCTGCCTCAAGGCAATCCCAACCCTCACGAGCACCGTTTAATAATCGCCACCCGAAAAAAACCCTGATTTCCAAGTCTTATATTCGCCGTCGCAGGGAGAGCCTATCTATTTTTGTCTCTCTCCCTCTCTCAATCCCCCGACACCACGTCCCGAATAATCTCCCCCAACCCCACACTCCTCACTCTCCTCCTCCGACCTCCCACCCCCCGACATCACGCTCACCCTTCCCGACACGCCGGGGTCCTCCCACCGCCCGAGAGCCAGGGCATGCGCGGTGGACCCGAGGTATTGATTGCGCGCCGTTCCCCTCGTTCCCCCTACCCGCTCGCGATCGAAACCATTGCTCCCCCACACCACCGCTGCCCCTTCTCCAACTATTCTTCCGCCACCCGCCTCCGAAAACTGCTCTGAACCCCTCACCGCCGCCGGGCCCCCCATCCATCTCGTCTTTTGCGCCACCTTTCGGGTCCTTTACTTTTTAAAAACACCGCTGCTTTTTCCATGTGCCGAGTCTTAGGCGGCGTGCAACGCCTTTCTTCCCTTATTTCGATCCAGAAGTTATCCGTCCCGTGTACCTCGCCACCGTCGCCTCCCTTCCATTCCCATTCCCATCTCCTACTTCGCCCCGTCGTTTCTCCGAGACGCCACATCCATCTGCCCACGAGGAGATGCCTGCTACCTCATTCTTCTCCCCCCGCATTTCTCCAACTACTCCTCCATGGTTGAATCGGTTGGCGCTGGTTAGCGCTTGGCGCCCAACGTGGATCCACGCTGCCGCTGTCTGGAATGGTTGGTTCGATTGAACCGCACTCTCTTTCCGTGTCTCTCTATCGCTCTCTCCCTCACTCTGCCTCCACTGATAACGCCGTCGTTCGCAGGGTCACCACCCCCGCGCCCTCCTTCACGTTATTTCCCCCCTCTCCTACTCTAGCCGGCCACTTTGGTACGACGGGGCATCGACATGCAACGTTGGTCTGCAAGCGAGTCCAATCCTCCGGCTCGCCTCCTTCCCATGACCCCCCTCTCCTAGCGGGAAGTGTGGCCATTACCGCCGTGGGTACTATCTTCTCGTTTTTCCCGAAATGGCTCCCGTCTTAGTTTGCTTTGCAAAAGGGGGAAGATTTTAGTGTACATGTAACTACTGCTCCTTGAGCGGCCTATACTAACAGGGTTATTTGGTGAGAGTAAACTTTCTCCTCTCTTTGAGCGCCTAAAACTTAGCTGTTACTTAGTCAAGCCACATCCTCGAATAAATAGAATGCGACGTTTTAATTCTCATTTAGTACTTACAGCAATCACATACTTTTCTGCTGTCTACAAATCCTGGAGATCAATTCTTTTACAAATTTTATCGGAATGACAATAACAACCCCGGGAAGATGGGTACGAAAAACAGAATGCTATGCGTTGGCAATTGCACCAGTTTGATCACTTTAAGAAATTTATCTCTTAGTTAGATTTAAAATCTGATAAAGGCGCTGCATGATTTGTGTCATTCATTTGAGAAATCCTTTTCTGAACTGGGTGACAATACTTTTTTATCAGAAGTTTCTCACTAGTTTCATTGCTATTTAAGAGCTTTTAGCCTTTAGGGCTGCATTCATTTTTAGCAGAATTGATTCAAGAGTTAGAAGAGGTTGGTTAAGTTTAATTCGTCGCGTCAAGATGTTTTAGCACATGGTAGATCAATTAGGTTCAATAAAAACATGCAGAAATCATCGGACGATCTATGCAACCCTTGAATGCTCAAATTAGGTTTTATAGGGGGAAAATGAGTTTATGTGAGGTTAAGATTAAATAAATATAGAATAATTAGATTTAATTTCGTAATTCAATTAGAATTCATAGTTCAACTTATATTATGCGAAAGGGCCACGCAAAGTTTTGGAAATGAAATTATATTATATTTTTTTCTCTTGAGATGAAGAAACGATAGAAACAACCTAAATTTCACATAACCTCAAAAAGTTTCTTTCCCATCACTGATCCTTTTTTTATGTATATTACATGCCCGTCCATTCACTACTAAGGGTTTTGCAATTATTGTGCAATAAAATTAGTATTATGAAAATACAGTTTTGCGCAGATTTTTGTTAGTTATATAAAAAGCAATAAATGTCTTAAAGAAGGAAACTGACAAACATCTATTTCCTAGTTGTGAATTAATCCAATTAGATGCCATTTGACACCATACATTTCGAATCAGCTATCTTGTCGTAATGGAATTAAGAAAAACTATTAGTCATTAAAGAAGAATTAGCTGCACGCCGTGAGGTAGGGCTAATAACAAGGAAAATACTGTTTACGCAAAAGACCCTGAAAGAGCAAGGAAAAATTTGGAAATAAAGGTGCTTTTTTTCAAAGTCACTATTTTTCTGATCGATATATATATATACACACACACACCTGTACACATGAAGAAATGCTTACCTTTAAAAACCTAAACGTCCGCTAGTTATTCTTTTAAACTTTTATACATTGCATTAAAAGATTTTCCTAATTCCGCTTATACCTAAATGCATAGACATATTCTGCGGTAACCAGCACGGGTTAGGAGAAAAAGATCATGCTATGTTTCTTATGTGTGTTTTCATTTATGATCTTCCGAAATCATAGGAAGGGAGTAAACAAGTGGAAACTGTATTTTTAGGTTTGAATTATGCCTTCGACATGATGTCTCAAGAGTAATCAATACATAAACTAAGATATTAAGATATACGTGAGAAAGTGACTAATAGATTAGGAACTTATCACAGAATCGTAAACAAAAATTAGTTGCTGATGGATTGAGATCATGTGGATAGACTTTATTCATAAACTTCAGGTAAAAGGGAAGAATTATAGGGCTCCCACTTTTATCATTATACATTAAAGGCCAATGTTCCTCCGACAGGAATATTTGCAGGCAACACAGTAATTTGCAGATAAATAAGGACATCAGGGGACTGCGGGCTATTCCCTAGCAACTTAGATTAGGTATCTGAGGGATGTAAATAACTAAGATAGAATTTAATATCAGTAAATTCCCAGCAATTGAGTTTTGGAATTAAAGAAGAGGAATTTTATGTAAAGTATAAAATAAATTTATTAAACTAGGAACTGGGAACAGGGTAAATAATTAAGTCTTAAACCGATATCAAACCTTTCACGGAGTACACACATCAGAAGAATACTCAGGGTTAGCATTAAATAAGCTAGGTTTCATTAGACTGGTTGTAGGGAATAGTATTGAAAAGGTGTTTGTTAAAGTTGTTGATTTCTTGATGCCCATACACTGGAAATTAAATAGGCATGTATATGTGCGAAATTTTAGGTGAGAGTGAAAGATATTTCTCCACTTTAGTTAGACCAACTTGGCATAAGGGATAAGTTCTTCTTTGACCGTTTGGAAAAGTGTTTCTCCGTCGCTCTTTCTTTTCTAAACACGCACTTCTTTTCTAAACACGCTCGAGCGTAAACGTCGGTGATATTGTTACGCAGGTTTCTGTTGATATAAATATTTTTTATTAGTGATAATGCAACATATATTGTGTTATAGTATAAGTTTTCTTAAACAAATACGTGCATGTGCACGTGCGCACCTAGATATATACGACATTTTTTGTTTTTAATTCAGGTACTCGTACATATGCCCTAGAAGGTTCTAATTCTATCTAATAACATCTAACCTAGGCTTCATTGAAGAAGATGAACGGTAAAACGAATGAAGCGCCGTTTTACTCTTCCTTATTTTCGTATTCATACTTCGATGATAGCACAATCTAAATTTTCAACACTGGTGTGTCCACTTTTTCCCATGGGAAAACGGATGATTCCATTGACCTTGAGTTTACACCAGTCCCTGCATGCGCGCACATTTGTGGCCCATCGACAAACTTCACCAGTGTTTCTCTAGATTCAACGCTCAGGCTTCCTGTCGTTCTATTTTATTTTTAATTAGCTCTTATCCCATTCTCTGCTGGCGCTTAAAGATTATCCTTCTTTCCGCCGTCTCATCCTTCTTCTCATCATCTTTTGTTTTCTCTAAATACTGGCTCATTTATATAAAATCTGATAAAACATCGCTCCTTTTGCCCAACATTTTATTCTCCTTCTACCCACAACAATCTCATTTTTACTATTTTATTCGCATTACCTCTTAATCCTAAGCTACTCTTGTTCTCCGAGCCTCGTCAAACTTTTTTTCAGCAAAATTGTAAAGAATGTACCAGGTCCCGTCTTCGAAAATACCTGCATTATATCTCTTTCCACAAAAAATACTATTGGCTGGAACGTCGCTGTTATGATAGCTGCATTATACAATACCTGCAGCTGGAGGCTGGAAAAAATCGACCATATGCATCATATTATGACGTTTTCCGTTCAGATTGCCTTTTTCGCAATCGAAATATCTAAAAAATATTGCCCCCCAGTGCATTCTATTCGGAGCAAATTTTATTATATGTGCATATGTATATACTTATTTTTATTTCGTGCCATCATCCCATCATTTACCCACGCAAAGACACAATGGCTTTCCCTAAAGCCAAAATTCCCCCTTTGCGTGGTAAAAATATTTTAAGTGTTAGCTTCTTTTTTTGAATTTCCTTTCCTCCACTTGGTCATTCAACTCGATACCTATTTGAATGGTTATTTTTTTTTCTACGCTTGCCATTGTTGATTTTCTATTTTCCCTAATTCATCCGTATTCATCTTTTATTCCGATACCGAATGTCCCCATTTTCTTTAAATCGATACCCAGTGCGGCTACTCCCATCCCTCCTTTGCCTGAGTCTCACATTTGATCACGATATTTTCTTCCTTTCTGTTTGCATTTATCTTCTATCATAACATCCCACCATCCCACTCTTACGATTCTTCCCACGCCTCTTCTCAAACCTCTCTTTCTCTTCTGACAAAATGCTATCATTTTCCTCTGAAGAGGCAATAATTTTAAACAGACCTCCATGTGTGGTGTTACTCACACACTATTTGTTTATATATCCTGTGTAACATGTCCTGGCCGAAATTGAAATGACCAACGAAGTTATTTCAAGTTTTTCTATCCCCTAAAGTAGTAAATGTATGGCCTAAAAATGTAACAATTTTTCACCGCAGAATTTATTTAGATCTTGATAAAATACGATGTGTACTCAATCTTTGCCAATCATAATGAAGTGACTAATGGCTATAGAGGGCAATTTTCTTTGATTCATTAAATTGATTTCACTGATTTATTTAATCCATCGATGGATTGAATTGTGCGTAGCACTTTATCATTATCATCTTCCCAATCTCGAAAACATACATGTTTTCTTCCCTTCATGGAAGATTCCCCTCGCTCCTCCTCCTGAGACAACCCACCTGTTCTTAGGGTGCCCGGAAAGTGTGGAATTGAGGCATGGAAGCCCCGAAAAACCAAGCACTCGTTCTCCCGTAGTCTCCTATGCCCTGGCCTTCCAACAGTCCGTGACCTTATTTGATCCCTCTACTTTTTCATACACCTCCCTCCTCCACAGCGTTATCCTTCCCACGTCCTGAAAAGTCTGCTTTACCTCTGGTCACCCCATAGAGCGTGAAATTTAAAACCATGCCGTATTTCCGAGCCTTTAATTATGCATGCCTCCCCCTCAAGCGGTCAAACTTCCAAACCGGGCAGGGCGATCGACCCTAATACTACTCTCCAGATAGTGATTTCCATTTTTAACTTCCCTGTCCCTCTCAGTTCCACCAGACCTTTCAACCTGTTCCCAACAAGAAGTCCCCATAGCACGTCCCCCTTTCCCAGCTGCATTGGCTCCCTTTCTACATTTCCTTCCCTTCGTTTGGCGACCGACGCGCACACATGACCTTTCCTTATCAATCTTAAGGTGCTCTCTCCCAAGACTATCGGTCAATATTTTAATCCTCAACCCACGCTCAGTCTGAAAGGTTTAATATGCTGGCTCATTTTATGACCTTTTTTTCCTTTGCCTAAGGCTAGAGTCGTGAGCAATTTTGATTCCAAACCCGAGATTAATTAAAAGTAGAGGAAAGGGAGACGATATATGGAAGAAGGGTAGAGGCACTTTAAATAATTATCTTTAAAACAGAAGTTGATGCATTTGGTCTGGATTTTTCATTTTGATACAGGGAAGAACAATGGAAATTTAAACAAACATTAAATCATCACTGATCCTCAGTGTCGGATTTTCGGATCGGATTTGTCATTTTTCGAGATAATCTCTCAGATTAACCTTCAGCGAGAGTTAAAATCACATACAACAATTACGGAATTGCGGGAAGCATCAATTTATGAATCTAGATTGAAGAAAAAAAGAAGAAAACTTTTGTAGAGAGATTGTGTGAAATGTTTCTTTTAGGGATTTTATTGGAAATATTTTATTTAAATTTTAACAATTTCAAAACCTGGACATCGTGTTAATAACTACTACGGTCATCCCAAGTGCTTTCACCTATGGGTACCCCAAAATGATTTCCCAATCCATCTTTATTCATGGCAAATTGCCATACTCTATTCATTTAAGTCACAAGACTAACAATCAATATTTTATTTTGAAATGTGGGTAAGGAGAAGGATGGAGATGGTGAAATAGACGGAAATGAAAACAATTGAGGAAGGATTAGGCATGGTGGGAGAGGAAAGGGAATTATTGAGAGAAATCAGAAGGAGGTAGGAAAAATGGATGAGCAGCATATGTTAGTGGATGGACATAATGGATGAGCATAAATGGCAGTAGGATGCTGAAGATTGTGACAAATGGGAGAATGTTAGGCAAACAAAGAAAGGGCAGGAATAGGATAGGGATGTTTGGACGGGATAAAGGGAGGAAGGAAGTAAACTGAGAAAAAGAGGGGTTTGTTGTAGAGTAGGATATTGGGTTGTTTTGTCAGGAGAAACCAAATATTAATTTGATAATTGTGCCAATCCGAAGCCTATCTTAACCGGTAGATTACCTAATAATAACATAAAGGAGCAAACCATACTGTCAGGTGAAGTTTAGTTCTTCAGTAAAAAAATGTTACTCTTCTAAAACTGACGAATTTTAGGTTGAAAGGTTTAACAAGGGGAAAGAATACATCATGAGGAAAATTTATGTCTCCTAAAAATGACGTACTAACTAATAATAATTGATTATTAAAATATGTCTTCGGTTAGAAGAATATAAGTTTCGTCATACCGTGACAAAATTTGGAAATGGGTCTGTCAAGCAAGGAAAGAGACACGTTGATCTGAAGGTTCCAGCCCTTTACAGGCAATGCAATAATTACTAATGTCACAATGAGCCCGCAGGTGGAAGTTTCTCATTGATTATGCTCTTAAAATTCAATTAATCAACTTACGTAATTTTTAGTAAATGGTGTGGGCTTGGAGTCAAGGTTATTATTAGTGCAAATAGACATAAATCAGTCCAGATAAATGTCATTAATGTGGAAATTTTAACCTTAATAATGTACCGATTGGCGTCCTATTCCATCGGGATTCCTCCAGTCCTTCAAAAATCCACAGGAAGTGGGATTTTGCCACCTTGAGGAGCAGCTGGACTCGAGAAATCCTTCCCATTCTTCCGCTGCGTACCGGCGTCACAATATTGGCGTATACCATAAAGTTCGAACAGTATCGCATTGTTTATAGTGTTCTAAATATTGTCGAACAATATTTAGAACACTATAAAGCACGAGTCCTGCGTAGGTCCTATTGCTGTGGCTTTCAATAAATCGTCATCATAAATGCAAATATTTCACAGTGTAAAACTCACTCGCCTTGACCGAAATTCAAACGCTTTACTCCGGCGTAGTCCTTCAATCAATTAAGCTACATGAGCGTTCTCTTGCACTGTGAATTTCTAAGGTCTTTAAAGGAGATGATGCGACTAATTAACGTGCATACAATATTAATAGGAATCGCAGTCGTACGTACTGCGTCACCACCTGTCAATCACCAGTAATCAGCAGTCATAAGACTGGTTCAATTGAGCTCTCGATTATGGCTGAATTATTAACACAAACTGTTGTGTAAATAATGACTAGTTGCAATCATACGGGAAACATCTCAAATAGTTGCCATTAGCCTTGATATTGCTTAATTTCTGCGCAGAGGCACGTTTATTAACTCATACCAGCGTGCGTAACCGCCTAGAATGTTGTTTTTGCATTTTTATCAGAATAAGTTTATTCCCGCCTGAAAAATTCATTATCAATTTTTTCAATCCTTAGGTTGATTTAATGTAAACCTACATTCTATCTATTCAGTTCTAATTCTCTCACCCCCTAATATTTTCTCTGTTTCGTGTTTGGAAGTATACATTGCCTAACATTGAGCTTAATATACGTATCTAAAAATCAATTTTTCAGACAGTTTTATGATAAGCAAAATAAATTCCCCAAAGATAAAATTTCTACCACGAGATTTACATGCAGAAAACACATTGGGTTTAATGGGTATTTAGGACTAATTTGAATGAGTAAATATTTTCATTTCATTCGGCCGATTTCTTTGACGGTTATTCATTAAAATCGGCAACTAAATGAAATATTAGCTTTTGTTCAGCAATGTAACTCCCTCACAAAGTTTAATCTTGTCTGGAGGACGTTACTGACACTTGAGATAAGTTTACGATTAGTTTCATTCCGAAAAGATCTCTGATTGCTGAGTTTGTTATGACGGGCTGGGTTTGCGTGAGTTTAATAGGTGCCATTTCACGGAAATATAAGCGTCAGGCGCATTGTACACACTCTGAAAAAAATCAACTTCTCAACCACTTGACCCCTATTTTAAAAGTATTGTCTCCAAGGCCATTATTCATAGTATCAAGTTAACCTTAACTTAGCGATTGTGACAGTGCAGGAAAGAGACGTCAGTCACTTCAATCACGTGACTTGCAACGCTATCATGGTTCTGTAAAAACAAGTATTATTTTTAAAAGTTCATAAATATATATTTTTCATTTCGATTTTCGAAAATTGGCATTCAATGTTATATCAAACATGATTAAATTATGTGAAACGTAATAAGACACTAATAAAACTTGCCATTCACTCTTGCAAGGACGCATGAACGGGGCTGCATGTACTCTGAACATATTGCAACCTTTAATGCTTGTGTAAAGGTGGAAGTGAAATACAGTTAGAGATGCTAAAACATTTTTGACTTTTCACCTGATCCTTATCCCCTCTTTGATATCAATATTCTACTAAAATCCTAATTTTGAGCATATATGAAAAGGCTGGAGTCACGGCAAGAAAGTTAAAGAACTAAAATTACCGTGTAACTCATATACAACTCTTTCTAAATATATCATCCATTCGTGTGCAAACCTTCCTGCAGAGCCTGCGCTCTATTTGGAGCGGTAATTAGAATGCATCGTGAGGGATAGGACAAGAATGACAGTAATTAGGTTGATTCTTGGAAATCACTCAAATAGTATTAATACTCGTGGCAATAGCTAAGCACTCACGTTACGCTAAACACTCGAATAAAAAGCAAACAAGTTAAAAAGGTTAATGTTATGTAGGACTCCGAAGTTGAATGAGGACAACTACAAGGTTTTCGGGTGTCTCTCGCGTTAAAATATTTCGCTGAACGGCAATTTTGCCATGATTCCTGTCGACATCCCCAGGGCCTAAGACTCAGAAGATGCCGGTGAGTACCTAGTTCAGCAAAATGGATGAGCCAAAAAGAAACATACTACAGAAATTACTGCCATACATTTATTTATTTCCTGAGCATTTAATGTGAGCTAGTACACTTTCATTAAGTTTTAAAAGGGCTCCTTTGAAGTGCCCCGCTGGTACCCCGCTCTGAAGGTGCACGCTGATCTGAACACCACTCCTTGAAGTAAGTCAGACACCCTCATATCCCCCCCGCTCCCACTTCGTTCGCACTTTGAGGACTCACTTCCTCCACCCTCCCCCTGCCAATCCTCCCATTTTGACCATTCATACTCGACCCCGTTCACTCTCTCTCGCACTCGCGCCAATGCCTGTCGCGCGGCCCCTCCGTCGAGTACCGCATCACCACTATCGAACCCCTGGCCCCTTTGGACCCCTCTGAAAAGAGAACACTGCAGTCCTCTCCCCCTGACCCTGTTTGCCGCTCCATCCCTTCTTCACTACATCCCCGCGTCATCCATTAACAACCACTGTGCAGGGCAACTCTTACCTTTCCGTGGGGAAAGCCAGGTGTTGTTACTCTCCATGAGTCTAGGTTCTGTCTGCTAAGACCACCACCTCTCTCGTCAAAACATCTCCTTCACTCCCGCTTTTTCTTCCCCTTAGCCCTCAACCACCCTCTCCCAACCCTCTCCATGACCTTCGGTCCAACGAATAGCCACTCTCGTTCTCCCACTCCATTTGGAATACGCACACGACAGCGAAGCCTATCCCGACCCACCCTCCACGCAGGCTGGCCCAAGTCGTTGACCCCGTTTCTCCTCCCGCCTTATCCGCTCCCTTCTACCCAGGGGAAACCTCATCCTCCCCTTGGCGGTGAGGGCCGTTCCATTACACTTGGCGATGCCTGCGGGTACATCGAAGTCTCTAAAATTGACATATTTTCAAACATAGTGATTCTTGCAGCTCTCTTCCTCTCTGCCATATTTTTCTTGTTATTACGTGATATAAGACTGAAATTGAATGTTGTCCGTCACTCAGGCTTAAGACTTTTTGAGCAGGGTTGCAGAGTTACGAAACGTGGGTCGAAAACTAATTAAAGAGGTTATCTGCAAAATAAGTAAATGAAATGGATGACTTAGGTGTCAATATCTAAAAACACTACGAAACCTCCTGAGGGAATAAGAGCCACTGTCCCTTATAAGGACGACTCCGGGAATATAAAGTACTTCTTGGGATACTTGAGCAAAGTACCGTAGTACTATAATTTTATCCACTCGTAACTTATGTCAGGATTGATTTATTCAAGTAAATACTCACAATTAACTTCAATTGACCTTTCTTTAGGAATGAGATGGACGATTTTAATTTTAAAATTAAAACGGTACCATATTCCGAAGATCCCGCACTTAATTTACTATATTATAGGAAAGAATGACTAAAATAAATATCAGCCCTTGCTACATGCATGAGTCATAAAATATTTATGTACCTTTCATAAAAAGTTGACATAATTTTGGTCTTACAGACACGACTTCATTATGAATTGATTTATTTGGATAAATCAAAACTTTGCACAGCAAATTTAATAACAAAGGGATTCAGTGCCTCGATCATCATTCTATCACTTCAGTGGTCAGAAATATCTAAGAAGTTTATCCGTCCGCAATAATAAGCCTCACTCCCCCTCTTTCTGCCATCCCTTGTACCGGCCCTAGAAAAATCCATATATTACGCCAAATATATCCGCCATCATCCGCACGTGTACGTTCATCTGATTCGGTTCGCTCTCTTTTTTCCCTCATACTTGATTCTTTTCCTTTCTCAGCATTTTTGCTTCCCTCAATGTTTTGATGAGAACTGAAATTCCAGCCTCCAATTTGACCACAGCCCATTTTACGACAGCAATTTTCATCATTACGTCTCCTAAAAATATGTGAAAAATGCAAAATCTTTGGATGCAAATGCAAAATTAGTGGCTTAGAAAACTTGATAATGATATTTTAACGTTACAAACACCAAATGCATATTTTGTTCCTAAAAATTTGGTTTATCTTCCCTAAATTTTTTATGTAAGTGGAAGATTCCCAATTAAAACCTCAAAGTTTTCAAAAAATGTACCCTTTATTTTTTAGAGTAATAATGAAAGAGTTTTGATGAAATTGGAGAAAATATAGATGGCGCTTTATAGGCCAGCAGAAAAGTTGCTGTTAGCTTGTAGAATTGATCAAATAATGGCTATGTCGTAGGCAGCAAAAATGCCGTCGTATATAAGAGTACTCTCCACATTGCTGTATAAAAGTATGAGTTCCATATGCATTGAATGTACATGCACTCCAAGGTAAGTATTCATTCAGTAATTACAAGGAACTGGAGGATAATTAACGGTAAAATAGGAATATACCGGGTAAAAAATGATTGAGTTATAAAGTAGTGTGTATTAGTTTTACTGGTAAAAGATACCTATCAATAAAATAAATGCGTCAAGTTTGTTTGCCCATCTCACACTCTGAATTTCTTGGGGCTTTAAAGGATCAAGATGTGATGATTTACCCTGAATTCAATTTCATAAGTAATCGTAGGCGCCTTAGTTCATGAGGTTAAAAAAAACTTTAAAATACAAAGGTGTTTTCTTTTAATTGAATACAAATAACGTCTAAAGATTCCACAACAGTTACTTTGACGAAGTCATCTGATGTGTACAGAAATGCAGTAATTTGAGAGTGTAAAAATTATTCGCTTTGACCGTGATTCGAGCTCGTATCCCTCAATCCTTGATGCCTAATTAATTCTTCATAATATCTCGATCTTTCGAAGACCCTAAAAATTCACAGCATGAGAGGATGCCTCGGTAGATGAAGTGGTTAAAATAATTGTTTTGTCATGTGAGAGAATGAGATGAGATTCGAATCACCAAAGAATTATTCGAAAAAGTCATGGGTGAATCTCAGGAAGCGAATGGATTGTTTGAAATAACGTGCGACTGTTCGGAGGAGAGAGAAGTAACCAAGTCCCTGAACTGAAATAGGAAAATTTGATATTTTATGCAACTCAAAAGTTTTTCCATAAAGGGGATGAGTTAACTAATGTGCAGGTTAATTTACAACTTGTTTGTTTGTCTTTTGAATCCAAAAAATACGCTGATAATACATCAATGCAGACAAAGCTGATTGAAAATACTCTTTCTCACTTATCATGAGCAATAATAGCTTTTAGTACATCGCAATCCTTCAAGATGAGAGAGATGTGTTGCGAAACAACGGTAAAAGATGTTTTTGCGAAGAGAAATTAGAGCAATGAGAGCGATAACAGATGCGACCCTCATGAGCTAGAGAATAAATAGAAGCATTAGGTAGTTTACATTTAATTTATTTCCTTTTTCTTCCTTTTTCGTGTATCAATGAGAATTACCTTTACTGGCACCAATTACCCATTACCGAAGGGGTTTTTTCTTCTTCTTTAAGTGGCTGTAGTTGGTTTTACTATGCTTAATACGCTATAAATATTTTTAGGGATATCACATTTTTTTTTTACTTACATGATTTTTCCATTGACGGCTATGGTCCTTTCTCTACGAATATCACACACGTAATGCTTTTATTACATAATATGACATGATATTTTCTTAACTGCCAGTTTGTCATGTGTGGCACGAAAGCGAAACTCTTTACGTAATGTTATGGATAAACCACCATTTCGAACCGCCACGCCAGTGCAGTTTTAATCCATTAGAGCGAATCCAATTATAATACTAGCGCACAGGTTTTCCTGCCTTCATGTATAAACTTATAGCCACTTATTATATATAGCATGCATTATTTACAGTACGAGATTTCCGAGAATTTATTCCAGGATACATGTAACTGGATATGAGTAAGCACATTCCTGGTATATCCGGAGAGTGGGCCATATGTCTGATTGATTTTCTCATCTTTGGGTCCAAAGGAGAATGAAGTAATGAATCCCATCTTAAATAACGAAGAGGAATGGAAGGGAATGGAGTACCCGTGGACGCTGTGTCAGGTATCTATCTATCATCGGGATTCTCTTGTACTTAAGATTCTTAAAATAAGTATAAATGAGTCAAATCGCGTCTAATGCATACGTCTATCTGAAACAAGAGCTCCAAATTAAAGGCTTCGTTAAATGAAAATGATCTTCCTGGAAATTTTTAAGTACGAGGGTCATCCGGAAAGTAGTACCCGTTCGTGCCGCATGAAGTGCTGACGACGCGAGTAGCCGCTGGACGAGGTCAGATAGCTTCAGTGGCTTGTCTGCCTTCTCTGAGCCAAGTTGCGTGACGCTAGCATTGCCTGTGTTGTTTCTGTGATTGTTTACAATGTTTAAAAAAATTGAGAACGCCGCCAGTTGTGAAGTGAGGGCAGTGATTAAATTCCTCAATGCAAGAAACGTTCGCCCATGTGATATTCATCGCCAATTAAAGGAGGTGTATGGAGACAATGTAATGGACGAGTCGTCTGTTCGGCGGTGGTGTCGCAACTTCAACATGGGGAGGGGGAACACACACGACGATGAGCGTTCGGGGAGACCGTCTGTCATTACAGACCAACTGGTGAGCTCAGTTGACGAATTCGTGAGGAACGATCGGCGCGTCACAATTGATGACATCTGTGAGCATTTTCCCAATGTTTCTCGAACAATTGTTCATGAAATTGTTAAACACCATCTGCATTATGCAAAAATTTGTGCAAGATGGGTCCCTCGCGTATCTCAATGAGCTGGCGGCGAAGGACTATGCAGCAGGAATACAGAAACTTGTCACACGTTATGACAAATGCCTTAATTTGCTTGGAGATTATGTTGAGAAGTAGTTTAAAGTATCCTCTTTCAAATAAAATTTTTTATGTTTGTTAATATTTACTTTTGTGTCTTTATTTCACGAACGGGTACTACTTTCCGGATGACCCTCGTATATGAGATGGCAAGGAGGTATTTATTGTCTAAAAGTATATCTGTACACTTTGTCATTTTAATGGCTCCTAGCAATGTATCAGCGAAGATCCCAGTCATTTTACCCTGACCAAATTTACACTCACCTTTTTCATATGCATACCCGGTTTAATGTCTTAAGCACGTATGTTCCCGATTTATTTCATTTCCAGGAGTTTTTGAACCTTGTGAATGGCAAACAGCCATCAAAACTTCGAAATATGGACATTTGACCTGGTGAAACACCTCCGAAGACTTTACACATTTCTTGATATCTCTACCCAGGTTTAAGAGATATTTTATGTAACAGTGGAATGGAAAAATGATTTCTGATCAACACTCATAAAGTTATTTCTTAATATTAAGCAACTGACGTCAAGCACCTTAAAAATAACTACCATATAGCCCATAAATAAAAATGTAGGACTAAATTCACTAAAAAGTAAAAGAAATATATATTTTGGCACTATATTCCTCTAATTACACCCCGGAGTCATGCTAATTCTTTCTAACCTCCTCTCCACTAACCTCAACCCTGAAACACTCTTCGTCTGGAAATTTAGTTTAGCTAATAGCCTCCGTCATTGTACTTCCCGTAGCAGCCCATATCGCATGCTGCTTGTTCTTTCTCTATTTCAGTATCATTCACTATTTTCGATTAATCTTACCTAGACTCATATTTTTCCTTCCTGTGATTTTTTCTAACCATTTCACCCATTTATCTGAGCTAAGCTAGGAAGAAAAATGAGGTCATTCATTTTTCGCTTCCTCATTGAAAGACTTAATCGAAAATGACTTGGAGTGATAACGCTTATGACTTCCCAACTGGGTTTCTTGAATAGCAATTTTTCAGAGATGGCAACTTCCTCTACATGATTATGTTATAGTATGTAATATACTCTGAGAAAAACCCGTAGATGAATTTATAAAAGACATTTCTTTCCACGAGAATTGATTGTGAACAAAAGGAAAAATTTCAACTGATTTTTTTGTATTGAGTGGCACGGGTATTTGAAAAAAATACTACAATAGCTTTCTAAATAAACGGCATATGTTAGGAAAGAGAAAAATAACATTTTCAGAACTAAATCCTATGCAAATATCTCATCATATTTCCGTTAATTTCTCCGCGTCTACTGTCTCAGGGATTCAATTTCCACAAACTAAATCTCTCCCTCTTAAAAATCACTTAATCCATATATAAACTATTTAATCCACCTCCACCTGTCCTAAATGATATCAATCGACCTGACTTGAGAATTCTTAGTTCCAGAGCTGATTACGAGTACCAAGTAGCTGTTTGGAAGATTTTGTGAAACTACCTTAATAAAGATATTCGTACTTCTCTGAAAACACATTCCTAAAATCTCACGTGGGAATCTTAGCTTCAATAAGTGTCTTGCCTTGTATTAGATCTAGCAACGAGAACTATATCAAAACCAAATAGGCTGCACACTTTGAATCATCCCCTTGGCGTCCTTGCTCACTCACACGCGGACCCAGTTTGGCACACCACGTTCAGTGGTTTCGTTGGTAAGGAAGAGTAAATGCCAGTCCGATTTTTCCCTTCACTCCCTGTCCTCCAATTCTAAGTTTGAACCCTCCCTGGCGACACCCCTGCATTGGTTTCTCTCTTCTCCCTCGCTCAGCCTCTCGTCCCGCCCCATCTCCTATCTCGCCCCATGCCTTCACGACGGCGCCGGCCTCCTTCCTTCCTCTCTCTTGCCATTAATCTCCACTTCGACCGCTCTCCTTAACTGATCATGCCGCTCTCCCCGCACGATGGCTCTCTCTCCTCCAAACACCCTCTCGCCCACCCAACCAACCTCCACCCGACCTCCCTCCACCATCCCCCTTCTACATGGGTGACACCATCTTCCTACCCACCGAAGTGCGCGCCCATCCATCGTGACTATTTCGGGGTGTCACCCGCGCATTCCCGTCGCCCGCAACCTCTTCCCTCATCCCCTGTATCTGCTTCCCTCGTTTCGAGCGATAACGTATCGTCCTCCATCCCTCCTTCTCTCCCTCATCCACGCCCCTCTAACCTCTCCGAACCGGACGAGCAAAGGCTCCATCTCTCTCGGACGAGATACTTCCAATTTCTACCGGAATTACTTACTTTTGTCCATGCAATCGTGGAGTGCTGCTTACGTCAAGTGAGGGTGAGAAAGAGAAAAAGAGGCAGAAAGTGAGACAGACAAGGCAGAAGCAGAGAGGGGATAATATAAAGAAAGTATTCTGAGCTGACCAGCTGTTGCTAGCAGGGCTTGCTCTGCCCGAAACAAACTCTTAACCTTATCCCCAAGCACCTTATTAGTTCAATTCAATTAGTCACTGTATTTCCTGCATTAAATGTAACACACGGATAAATAGAGGAAAACAAAGGGTGTGAATAAATTTCAAACCTAATATCAAGCACGCAAGTGTGTACGTGTGCGTCATTAAATGGAGGTGTCGTTTTAATAACGGGTATTTCTATGGTCCTGCAAAAGAAATGAAGCCTCAACTGAAGAAAATTTCAAGAATTCATTTTTCCGTGAATAATGTCAACTTTCGTAAGCTGTCGCACACATAGTATGATGAAATATTATAAAGATATTTAATATATATCGTACCAGAAGTATTACTGGTTCTGCATGAATCCAGTCGTCCCTGGTGTCTCCAGTGGTATTCCCCGCTTATGAATGCGCAGAACCGAGCTTAAAATGGCCTGAGCAACGATGTCATTTTATCTCCTATTAATTTGTGCATCCATCAACTTCCAAGCACTAACCCGACCTAGCGCCTTCTCCTAGCTCCCGCAATCCATCTTCCCAATGAATCTTCCGCGAAACGTTTAAGGGCGTCGTCACGAGATGTTACATCTCCCATGTCTCCACAGGATTCTCCCCTGGTCTAGGTTTCATGACACCCCTGCTTTCGTAGGCAAGCATGAGCGATGTGTTGACGAGTCGGAATAATCGATATTTTCCCGGCGACGCGTGGCTTAAAGTGGACTTTTCATCCATTCATTTTGTGTCGAGTGTCGATTAACAAATCAAGAGAGTGGGAATAGGAATTTTTCTTAGTAAAAGAGATCAACCTAGGATCAGTTTGGATTCGGTTTTAACTATGAAATGTTGTGTAAGTTTAAGAATTATATAAACATTTACTTTTTAAACTTCCCGTATATTATCTTACATGAGTCTAAATGAGTCAATGCCTGAAAGTTCGTTGCAGGCTGGATAAAATATTTAGTATAAAGCATTCAAATACTCTTGAACAGAAAGGAATTAATATGAGAAAAATCAATTGATATTTTGATATCATTATAGCAATCTATAGGAAGAATTAATAATAAAATGCCTCTCATATGAATATCAAAGAAAATTATATTTAGAAAAACAAGGAGACTAAAGTGTACGTCTAGAAGAAACCATATGCAATGCCTGGTAAGAGATTTCAGAAACTGTGCATATGCGCTAAAATATTCACTGGCTAAAATAATTAGCAAATTCAAATATTGAGAAGAGCGGATATATGGTTAATTACGATTTTATCAAAACAATGCAATCATTTGACTGAATTTGAAGTAATATGAATTTTTAGCTAAATCCTGCCTTATTATTTTTAAAAAAGACAGTAGCAAATATCTCAGTCATAGAAATTTTTAGGAGTATCTTATTCCTATAGTGGCACTTTACTTAGTGGCAGTCCGTCGAACGGCAAAGCCCAGCGTAAGCCTTAACCGATCCACAAAGTAAGCGTCATAGTAATTAATTAAATTGAGATAGGAGGTGCAGAAAGAACGGGAGCATAGCAAGGAGAGCATCGGCGTTAGACTTCTCTTATTATAGGGAACGATGCCAGAGGTCTCGGGCTCCTATTCGACGGAAAACAATCTGCGCCAAGAACGAGACGAAATGGGACTTTTCTGCTCAAACAATTTATGGCTATAATAAGGGAAGCTTATTCATGCAGTATCCTGCTCAAACGAGTAGTGGAAGTAACATAAAAGGCGAGGGATTGAAGAATTCGACAATGAAGACATACAAAACTCAGAAAGATTTGACAGACGGGAGAGAATGAAATGATTTTGACGAAGAGCAGTTTAGAAAAGATCATTATTTTTACGCTTTTTAATTATTTTTCTCATCGTCTTCAACAAAATATCATTTTCATGACATATTGTTATATATATATTAAGAAATCTAGAATTATTTTGAGAGCCCAAATTCTGCATCAGCTAATATCATACAACACTATAAGTATCGCTTGGGAAGAAAAAAATAATATTTTGGAGAATTATAATTATCTTCAAAAGAGCCTCATCCTAGTCATTCATCGCTATGACTTTGGGATTCATCAATAGACCTATTACAAAGGTGATCATTACTGGTAATATAATACATGCTTTGTAAAAAAAGTATCGGGAAAAGGATCGGAAAATAGATTTACTTTAGATATTGCCACAGTTCCTCAAAATTCTTCAATGTACATCCTTTGAGCGTCGACGAAATTTTGCCAGCGGATTTTCACGATTCGAAGGTTCCCTGGTAGCCAGATTCCGTAAGATTCTTAAGCGTGCAAACCTCTTTACAACCTATAACTTCAGGCATTTAGGTTCCCAAGGTGATGTCCTTTGTGGGAGGATTTCACTTTTGGGAATAGGAAATAGTCTTCTGGTGCCGAGTTTGGACTATAAGGGGGTTGGGAAATCGTCACAATGTCGTTTCAGAAGGTCTTCGCAAGCAGACAATCGACTCTGCTTTTGATTGTCCGTCAAGACCTTCGGGACGAGTTAAGCGCAGATCTTTCCCATCGCCAAATGGTGTGCACTGTCATCTTAGCAATGCCAATACGATCTATGATCATGCGAACACTTAACCGACGGTCTGAATGCAGCACTTCAGGCACACGTCAGAAAAAATTGTTACGAATACTTTTTATACAAACCTTGTACAATGCGTCGACGTATGACGTTCAGCATTAAAATTACAGCGGTTTGAATTATAGAGAAATAGTGATATTTGAAGTAGATTATCTTGAACCAAAATACCACAAAAATAATCACAGGGGAAAGTATTGTATGTACTGACATCGTTGCAGCAGGGTATCGCCGCTGCCTCAAAAGAAATAGCATTTTCATCGACGATTTTTTTACGTTGCCAAAAAGAATTTCTAAATTAAATGACTAAACTTAAGATACTTGTTTTAAATTCTAAGTTTTTCATTGTAACTTTCACGGACTTACATTTATTATCTCAGGCGGGTCAAATTACATGGTCTTAATGAATAATTAGACGTCCGAGGAATCTGAAACTCTTGTTTATAAGTGTGTGTTAAGCATACGGATCATTGGATTACCTTTTCTCTTTTTAAGCACATTGATTTGAAGTAAATTGTAATGCAGTCATGGTACCCTTACGCTCCATTTAGCAGTTTTCCATTGGTTAACAAAAAATGCAAATGGTATTCATTATAAGGGTGTTCAACGAATGGTGATTCGACATCACTTATATAACAGTAAGTTTAAGTTTTTCTTAATTATTAGATTTCAATTAATATGTTAACTATTGCAAATAATAGAGATAATGTTAACTACGAATACAAGCATTACAATATCTAAGGGTGGGTAGCTCAACATAATAGGCTAACAGAGACAATTTCACGCACACAAACACGTGATTAAAAGAGATCGAGACGCCATTAGATGAGGCTCCCTCAAAGAAAAGTTAGGTATACTAGTGAAAGTAGTATATACCAGTGAAATAATGCTTATGCTCCATAAAAAATTTAAATCTTGTGTAATGAGGTACGTATTTTTGAATTTATTTAAATTATATGTATGTAAATCTCAGAGGATTTTGCGGTACATAAACATTTCAAAAACTTTTACCATACTATACTATTAAAACTGAAATTTCAAACTAAAAGATATTATCTCAAGCTCTAATTACAGGGCTCATAAATGGTAGACTCCATATTTAAAAACAATAGACGTTATAGGTAAAGGCAGCCTACACTTAAAACAGCTCTAGTAGCCAGGTTATGCAATAGAACTGACACTAGGCATAGCGTGAAAAAGAGAATTCCTGCCGCCATTATTAGAAAAATATTTGAGCGCTAAAATAAAAACAAATTTATATCTCAGGCAGAAAACATTTAGGTACCTAGCAAAATTTTCTTATTCGTATACCCAACCTTTTTTTATGATACCAAAACTATTATCATAAAACAGAGGTCACCAAGAGGAAGACCGTCACAGCCATGGACGTCGTGTACGCACTCTAGACCAAACACATCAGTGCATTTACGTTGAAATTCGATTATTAAAATGCTAATGTGAAAGCCAATCTCGATATACATGAAATACTCACAGTCGAAATATGAGCAAAATATACATCGATATAGTCCCTACGTTTCCTATCCTTATTTCAGGAACCGCCCGCTTTATCACTTCTCACGACTAGATATTTAACGGCCTTAAAGGGAGGATAAAAGCCACCGTCGGGGAAAATAAAAAATGGAAGCCCTCCTTAGTTCTCCTTGGAAGAAGGGAGTTCTTCCCCTACACCACGCGCGTGTGGGTTTCGTCGAGGATCGCCTCCCCCCTCTTCCTCCCCTCTTGAGAGAGCCCAGCACTTCCAGCACAGCCTTTGTTCCCATTATTCTTCCTGTCACCAACGAACGCACTTTTCGCCGACCTCCACTCCCACATACACGCACACCCCACCACCCCGCTAGACCATCCAACTCCCTCCCGTCTACTTACATCCATCTACTCGCCGACATCCTTCAACGGATTCTCCAAGAGAAAGGTTAAAAGGACGCGTGGCTCTCGTCGCAGAGTCAAAAGCTTCGTGGCGGATGAAATTCCACAGCGGTTCGTCCTCGGGAGTCCAGCGTCGGCGCTGACGCTCAAAAGGCGAAGTTTTTAAGGTGACGCCGAGTTTGCGCCCTACACAAGGACGCTTCAACCGGGTACTTCTGACTCCCCTCCGCACCGTGTAGATTAACCCCTTACAAAGTGTAACTGCATGCTTCTAAGGCATTCAGGCTATATATATATAAACCTGTATTAAACAAATAAATGGAGGCTTAATAATGCGAATGGAAAAAAGTATAGAGTATACGCAAACTGCACACTGCGCAAGATATTACATCGTATATTGGCAATAAACTTACTGTCATTTGCTGAAACATTCCTATTTTATCTTATTGATTACCATTTTTTTTATATTATTAGAACTTCAAAATTAAAATACCTAATCCTTGGTGATTTGATGTGTTTTCACCAAACCCATGCATACGCCGTTTTATTGATCATATCTCAACATTTAGATATAAGTACGACTGGCTTCCAAGAAAAAGCGAATTCTGTTCATAATTTGATGAAGTTCTTCGCTGGTACTGTCCTTTCACACAGTTAATACTTGAGTTGAATATTGCAAGCATGTCGGTTTTGCAACAGTTACACAATACAATTAGTGTTGTAATCGTAAACATTATAAATACACAATCTTATCACTTAACCTGTTGAAGCTATCATTGATGGGTCGATAATTCAATCAATGCAATTGGCAGATTGCGATAGTAATATGAGATGAAGTGCTATTCAAACACTCAGACTTACTAATGGTTACCGCTTACAATTGACAAATATCACTAAGATCTTCTCAAACTTATTAAAGAGTATTCGTACATTTTGAATTAAAAATATCTAACCGAATAAGCAACTTCATATAAACTTAATGTATACGTCATCCTCAGCTGATAGACATTCATAACAACTTCAGTGACCTTCGCAACAACAAAAAATGTAATAATCGTTTGAAGTTAAGAAGGTATGATTTTACTTGAGAAGAAAAGAAAGAATTAAAATGGTTGTATTTGTTTTGAAGCTGAGATAATGTATTCTATTATTTCTTCTCTAATTACATGTTGCTCGTCCAACCATATTACAATTTTCGTACACGATTTCAGCTTTTTAATAAACATTTTCTGATCACTCTAATGCCTTGGTTAGTCATCGCCCTGGACATAAGTTCTTTTTTTAATTTTTCATGTCCTTTTAACTGCACCTCACGCAGGTGGTGGTAATTAAAATACTTGATACTTATTTATTTCAAGGGACTATATAAGTAGTTAACTTTCGATTCGCTTGCAAAATATCCCCAAAAGTAATCCGACTTACCTAACTTATGATGAATGTTTGTGATACTAGTACGGTAAATAATAATGCAACTGTTGCACATCACTAAAATTATGAGTTCCCGGTCCAGGAAATTTTTCAACGTCGTCAGTTAATCAAGAGAAAGAAAGGTTGATTCTTTTGAACCAAAATGGCGTTCTTTTGAACCAAAATGTTTTGATCTATTTTGGTTCATTACTTTCCTTTCATATGAAGTTAAATGATATTAACATTATTCTGGCCAAATTTTTCCAGAGATTCAATGATACTTTTAATCTAAAGCTAGTTGTGTTCTAGAGCTTATACTGATAGGAAATTGCTAGTGACTAATATAGAATCGCAGACTCCCCGGAGTTGCATAGAATTAACGGAAGAGGTGAAAACTGTTCAACAACGGCATTCAGTACGAGGTAATGCGTTAGCGTATGAATGATTACCGAGAATAGTTGAACAATATTAATAAGTGTTATTCTCAATATTTGTTGATTATTTCTCAATTTGATACATTGCACATCGTTGTAAATGCTTAATTCTCGCAAAAATGCGGATGTTTTAGCATGAAATATAAATGTTTCTCTCCAGTTTGGCCATTGATTCCAAAAACTTGAAAGTAGGAGACTAAGAACTACACCGTTGATCCTGATGAGAATGGCATAGTCATTAGCATAAGTGAGTGCGGTACCTAAGAACTACGCTGTTTTTCCTGATGAGAATGGCATAGTCATTAGCATAAGTGAGTGCGGTACCTACCTCGTACATTCAGATGCACGAACTAATTTTTTTCAGTAAAGTTTGAAGTATGTCGCAGAGAGGATGCTTGGGTGTGGAGAACCAGTAGTTAGTGGAGAGAGTGAGGTAGTTTATACTCGTTTTGGAAATTATAACTGCAGACAAACACTGAAGTGCCTCTCGCCCAGGGGCCCAATCAAGAGTTTCGCAAGAATGTGGAGGCGGCTCAAGCAGGAGGAGGAGTAGGTCAAACGTTGAAATCATGGCGGCCAGAGGGATTATTAAGGTGACTTCATATTTATTACTATGATTATTTTATCATGGAATAAAACCATATAACTTTCAGGCAGTTATGGCAAAGAAGTGATTTCAGGCAGTAATTCTTTCCAGAAGTTGTTCGAATTCCTTAGGTAGCTAAAAATGTTTAAATTATTATAATTCGTAATATATTTTCTTGTAGTTAAGGGTGTTCCTTCGCAATCTTATTTCAATTATGCAGCTATTTTTCTGAGAAAAATGAGTTCTCTTAAGTTTTACTTTGCAAATTGAATTGATCTGCTTTCACTAAAAATTACAATTTCTTATATGGATGAAGACAATTTGTTCATGTCCCATCCCTTTTTGTATTTTTATTAACATTTTTCCGAAAAATATATTATTACGGTTGGACTTAAATGACCAAATATGAACACAGAAACCGTTTCCTCCGGTATATTAAGAGAAAAGAGAAATTTTTTTCGATAAATTTTTACGGATATGAGGTAATATGTGCATGGGACGTTTTTAACATTGGACTTATAGGAAAGAAATGGTCTTCTCAGGTTTTGAGGAAAATATATTTAAAAGGAACTAAAATGTCTGTAGAGATCAAAGGACTTCATATTTGTTTTTTGTAAGCATACATCATTCGATAGGAATATGAAATCGCCGTGGATACTGGCGTACCTACTTCCACTCCCTATGCATCCAAATACAACTTTCTCCATTAACATCAAAAGGAATAATTATCAAGGCTTGATGTTAGATGAAAAAGATAAATCGGGTTACTGGATAATATGAGAAGTGAGGGGTTAATGAGGTCATGTTCTTTCAACCTGTGTTAAGTAGCTACTAGGTAAATCAGTAACAAATTGGCAGTCTTGAATTTCATATTAGTGACATCGACCTTTGCGATATATTTCCAATTGGCAATGGATACCTGAGGCACTGTTTCATTCTCTCTGGTGAAGGCCTCAAACATATGATTAACTTGAGAAATCATTTCACAAACACTTTGCCTCTAGGACGAAGGCTTAATATCAAAACGGCAGCACTTCTGATTACACTAGTTTTTCATTGATTTTAACAAAGGTAATTGCATTGGTATTTTGATATCGTACGATAAGGCTAAGTAATTAAAATTGCTCATCGAGTATGACAGGTGTCTGATACCTTTCGACACTGGACATTACATTGTTTTTTATCAACGGCACGATAAATCCAACTAATCATGAGTTCCTACCTTAGTAACCTTTCTTTGCATAAAGGGTGTATCACCAATTACACTCATGCACACATCGGGGATGAATTTTATAACTTTTCTCATATATATGTTTGTAAAGGTTGGTATAGTGACTTTTATCAATGATCGATTAATGCCAAGGTTGAACAAGAGTGAGTAAAGGAGGACCCTAAAGCCGTGCGTAATGAAATTTGCATTTCCAATGAACGTTTGATAAGCTTAATAATTTCTCCAGTTGATTTACTAATGAAAAAGATTTTCCCCCACTTCGCGAGATATCTTTATGGGCTGAATCGAAGGTGGTAGCGGGTTTGATCAGTAGAAATAATTAAGTTTTTTATCGGTTTTTATTTTGACCCTTCGGCGACTGCTTGTGAATGGGACCTCAAAAGCTTCACAAATTTTGCTTTCGAGCAAATTTTCTTCTTTAGTTTCTAAGAGTTCATTTTTTTGCAACGAGTACATTTGAATTTTTCTCCTATGTTTATCTATATACCTTTTTAAATTTTATTTCATCAAAAGGTCGTTTCTCCGAAAGAGACGAACTGGGAAAATTTTTCCCTTCCTTCGCGATGGAGTTGGGTGAGGGCCTTTGAAAACCACTGACGAGAAGGATAACAACTTGTTTCAAATTCTAATATTAGGTAGCCATTAGCATAGAATGCTATTTAATTCCCTCGTAACATGGATCTTTGGAAGATAAATGCATATTTTACGTCCAAGATAGTTATTTTCTCCCACTTGTCTCACCCGTGGGCCCGCTAGCCGTCTTAATTATGAGATGTATTGAAAAGTTTCATTGTAGAACTCATAAGGATCTTCGATTTACATTGTGCATGGTAGCTAGAATATTGCCTTGCACCTTTTATACACTTTTTTAGATGGAAGACATGTTATAAGATTCCATTCAAATACCAGGGTTTTTCGAGTGATACTTATTAATTGTTGATTTTGAGTATGATTGTTGATGTTTGTCTCAAATGTAGACTATAAAGTAAAACTAGCAGTAGTAGTATACTCGTACATATATCTTGCTATCAAAAAAGTTGTCGTGTTAAAATTGGCAATGGAACAAATAGAGCAGTTGATATTTACCCATGGCAAAAATTTTTAAATATCTTTTAGAATTTATGTTTTAGTACCATTAAACCTTGAGAATCAACAGCACTGATATTGATCTGATCTGTGGGAAAATACACATATATTTTATTAAGTACCTATATCGGCAAAAAGCACTGATGTATGTACATCTAATTTCGGCGATATTTCAATTATCATGGAATTTGAAATGGCATAGCAACAAATATATTGTTTATTATGTAACATGAGAGACTCTTTTGAGATAATACCTCACTGCATGGGGTCAATTTGTAGTAGACAACTAATCCAAAAAGGTCGAAGTGAAACAGTAAAGGATATTAAAATTATTTAACCTACTCAATTTAATACTTGTAACTGTAGAGGTTGCTTCATACTTTAAAGAGTTAAATGTTCTGAATTCATAAACGTTATTCCAGCATGTTATGATTACAGACAAATATTTCAGTGATAAATGTGACAAAAGAGTGCATAATCAAAATCCTAAGCAAAGAAATATGAATAGATGTGAAATAACGACATACATTACTCGAAATAGTTAAGGAAGTCAAAGTTATTGCCACTAAAACTTTTAAATATTTGAGATATTATTTAAATAATCTGTAATTTATAGAAAACGTAAAAAGAAGTATTATGGAAAGGCTGTTAAGATGACTATATATGTATGAAGGGAGAGATGGTAGTGAGGTAGGGAACTTTTGATTAGGGAAAAGTAATGAGCGAGAAAAGAAAGAAATACAGTTTTGCAGGATATTACGTTAAATCATAAAAAAACTCCCGGTTTGAACACCATAGTAGGCATAGATGCACGTGGACAATGCCTTGGGATTAAGATAGATATCAGTTAGACTATAGTATGACTAAGCGCAGATTTAGGAGCATTCTCACAGATTAATTCTCACAGTTTTCCGGGAGCGGATGTGGATTCAGATCATAATTATGTACTAATGAAGTTTAACGTCAGATTCAGGGGGGTATATTGTGAAGACAGTTGAGAAAAAGAAATTTAGAAACATTGACCAGAACAACAAGAAAGGAGTATCAGCAAGCTGTAGATAAAATTATGAGTGAGGTACGGGAGGTGAGTAGAAAACTGGGAAAATAAAGAACAGAAATATAGAAAGCCGCAAACGAAACTGTCGGAAAATTAAAAAAAAGGACAAGGAAACCATAGTTTACCGATTAGATGATTAGACAGATAGGCAAGGGATGAAAATGGAAGAATGTAAGTGCAGGGTTAATCAGAGCAATGTACAAGGAATTATATAATTAACAGAAGCGTTAGACAAAAAGAGTGAAATAAGCGCTATGGAAGACGCAGTGTGAGGATATGGAAAGTTTAAAAGGGAAGGTAAAATTGGTCCGCTATGCAGGAAGATGAAAGAGGTACCAGGAGTTAAGAAGAGAAGTGCAAAAAATCAAAGGCAAGTCAGAAAAATTATTAATTGAACCAGGGAAGGTTCAAGAGGAATTGAAGGGATATATTGAGCACTGTACGGTGAAAACACAAGGCGAGAAGGCTTTGACATAGAAAAATCGTTTTTGAGTAATTATTGCTAATAAATAACTGAGGTATCTGAATAGAATTCATTCTGCACATGAATTGATACTTATTTACATAATTCTGTAACATATAGAAATTAATATTGATGTGTTTTGTTTCAGGAAGTCATAAATTGAAGAAACTGGCAATATGAAAAAGATAAAGGCTCGGAGTGTTATTAAGATCCTTCATTTGAAAGGCTATAGTGTCCGGTAAATGCGCGATGAAATGATGGTTGTTTAAGGAAACTATGTCCCGTCATAGGACACAGTGGTGAGGAGGAAAAAGAATTTTTAAGCTGGCCACATGTCCGTCTCAGACGATCCAAGAAGTGGAAGACCATCACTCACGGACGATGCTGCCGCGATGAAGGATTTGAAGGACTTTATCCTATAATACCGAAGAGCTCCCACCCAAATGATCGTGAATGAGGCTGATTATAGTTACGAGAATGTGTGGAAAATTATTCAGGAAGAAATTCACATGTCAAAGGTGTCAGCACGCTTAGTTCCACGAGTACTGATTTCTTTTCAGAAGCAAATACGACGCGATCTATCGAGGGAGATGTTGAATCTTTTGGAGCAAGACGAGGAGGATTTTTTGGGCGTCTGTTGATAATGGATGAATCTTGGATCCATTTTGGAACACACGACTACCTGGGGAAGGGTCAGGCTATCACTATTACTGCACTTTGCTGACCGAATTTCGTGATACTCTGAAAAAACGGCCACCAGAGGCAACTGTCTTTTTGCCTACAGTTCACATGCTCACTCATCTTGAGGTGAGGTTGTGGAATCAGAACGATGTGGCTCGATAGACTAACGCAAAGCAAGAAGCAAAATTTCTACTGCCACCAGGATCTACACCGACGGCGGCTCCTGGCAGGCTCGAGCCCAGACCCTTCTGCGCACGCCGCCGCGACCCTACTACTACATCCACCCTACTCTCCCGATCTCACTTAAGCAACTTTGTCTAATTCCCAGAACTCAAAGAACCATTAAGGGGTCGCAGATATGAAAATACAAATAAAGCCATTCTAGAGGTGGAACAATAATATTTGACGCAATTTTCTGAGTTCTACAACGATGGCATTCTAAAGGTCAATAAACCCTGGGATATATGTAAATCTGTATGATGAGTTTGTAGAGAAGTCTTAAGAATAACAAATAAAAATTAAGTTTCTCTCTCGATTAATTTTAGTAATTATCAAATTTTTACGATACCCTTTCGTACACATGGAGGAAATGGAGAGGTATGGTAAGAACTGGAGATTAGAATGGAAGTTGGTGGGGAATTCATAAAATCAGTTAGATTTGCGGACGAACGTGGTTTAGTAAGCCAGTCAGACAAATGTAATTTTGAGCGCATTAGAAAATCAGTGGGATAGGTATGGGGTGTAAGCCAATGGAAAAAAAACAAACACTACGATGATTTTGAGAGAGAGATACTAAGTTAAAAGTTAAAATATGAGGGCAAAAACTACAGCAGGGGGAACAGTTTACGTATCTTGGAAGTGCCCTAGACCAAGACGGTCACATTAATACAGATAAAAAAGGAATTGTGTTAGTCAAAGGTGATTTCAAAGGAAGGTGGACAGGATGACAGGAAAGTTGAGTGAGGATACTAAGAAAAAGTTCTTTGAAACTTTAATATGGAGCGTAGTTTTGTTCGGCTCGGAAGCTTGGTGGTTGAAGAAAGATGATAGGCATAGATTGGAAGCCTGTTAAATGTGTGAGTAGAGAAGAATGGGAAAGATGAAATGGAGATCAAACAAAGAAGTACTAGGCATATGGAGGGAGGAGAGAACTCCAAATGTAGCAGAGTATTTTGATTGGCGATTTGATGCTTAAGACTGAGATGGAGGAGGATTTTAAGAAAATGAGATAGGGGTAGGAAAATTATAAGGATTTTGGACAAGATTATGGTAAATGGAATGAAATGCGGAATCAAAGAACAGTTTATTGTCAGATGGGGCGTCAAATATTTCTTGTGAGGCGAGGCTAAGAAATGTAAGAGTGTTCAGTCTGTGCCTACCCAAAAACCTATCTTAAAACGGTAGACTACTATATAAATATAAATATATATATATATATATATATATATATATATATATATATATATATATATATATATAATAATGTAACCGATGAAGCGAGACAGCGCTGGCGAACAAAAACTCAGAGAAATACACGCAAATGGAACTCACATATGGTCCAAATTTTCGATGGTCAAACCACCTTTCTCAAGGGAGAGAAAAAACTGAGGAGAAACTTCAATAGTTTCCACTGCGACCCTCCATAAAAATGAGTGAGCCAACAATTTTAATTACAAAAAATTTTAAAAAATTCAGTGAGCCAACAATTTTAATTACATGTCATTTCTCTGTCAATACAGAATGAGGATCATTAAATAATTAGAAACACAAAATAATTCTGGTTGTTCTATGAATTACACGAATTACGGCCAGATTTACATATATTTAAGTCCCACTTCTTCCTGATTACATTAATTTGTTGCGTAAAACCCGTTATTCCATAGTTACATTCTACTTTGCGTAATTTCACGGGAGTATGGGACAAAGAAGAATGCTGTGGAATTATTTTTAACCCCCCCCAGTTAACGTTTTATGCAGACATGTAATGTCATTTGCATCCAATTCCATATATATTCAGACGTCCGCACATATTTTTTCAAGGAACGACACCATATTGTGAGTATTCCCTTTGAAAACTCTTACTTTAATCTCCTACGGCGTAGGAACTTGTTTTTTTCAACATTGATTTTGAGTTGCTGGAGTATCCATTAAAACTTTCTGGCAATCAAATTATTTCGTGTGATAGGTATGAAGAGCCCTCCACTTGGTATTCTGAGTCCTGCACGATAGACGCTTTGGAAGAAAGCAAGGATGCCAATCCCTGGTTTCTTCCAAAAGAACAAATGTTGCTACCTTACTCGGCGATTATTTCTATATTGTATGAAGTGAATAGACGCCAAAACCAAGTTATTCTTTAAAGTGTTTCTAATTATTTCTATTTGATTACATATCCTCCTATTGAAAAATAAACACAATAGAATATTTACAAGTATGTCTGCGAAGAAATGAATTCCTAAAATTAACTTATTCACGAATTTACCACGGTTTAGGACCGAGAACAAGAAAACTAGGTATTTTTTCATCCCCAAGTGCTGGTTGCAACTCCTGGAAGAAAGCATTTCAAACTCCTGAAGCACCAGCCTATATTGCCCAGCCTAACCCATTAAATGCCTTCAAACAAAAATACCAGTTTTGATGTGACTGTGGACCATACACATCTATTTGTTTAATAGCAATCGGAGAAGTATTGAAAAGTCGTCCTATCTTCTTTTTTATACCGGCGCACCATCTGAGGGTGAAAAAATTATCAAACACATCTCCACTTTGATATCAAATAATGTCTAAAATGTGGATTTGAAACTCGAGGGACGAAAGAGAAGGCGTAAAACTCGTTGTCGAGGAGGAACTACTCGGGAATACCAAAACCTTCACTTCCCTCAGAAGATGCCCACAAATTATCCACATCCATTGGCACGAGGCAAGATACGAGTGGGGTGGCCGGAGGTTGGCTAAGCGGGAAAAGGATCTACATTTACAATACATCTTACCCTGAAAGATGCCAGGAGGGAGTGTAGGCTGGAATTTTAGGTTATTGGCCATTAGGATAATTGGTGACCATTATCGCTGGCATCATTTTATTTTCGATAAATTTTAAGGGTTGCACTGACGTTTCATACCCTTGTGGCCTGACTGGAAGTAAACTTCTTCTTACTGCCGTCTTCCCTATCAATGTGATGTAATGCCAAAATCATTTCCACTTAATCAACATCAATCATGAATGAGTTTGAATTATCTCAAAGTTTATACTGTGCTTGCCATTGGTAGTAGTATTATGTTTCCAACACTCTCAACCCAAGCCTTGTGACGCTTTATGTTCGTTTATAATCATTCTTCACGAAATGAGTAGCCTTTCCCTGTACCCTGTTTAATTTCGAAATTAAATTCTCCTCCGCAGTGTTCCAAATTCCCGACGCGTCTCCAATGTAAAGTCTAACCAACAAAAAGAAATCCTCCTTGATTTAATATTTCAATACTTTCAAATTATTGGTTAATTAAGACAAGTATCTTTAATTCATCTCAGCAGATGTTTCAAAAATGCTTCGAACGCCCTGAACGTTCGGCGTATTCAACATCTTCAGTAACCTCCCGAAACAACTTGTGTCATTCAAAAATACCGATCTACCCATGGCTTTGTAAGGTGCTTCAAGTATGTCATGAGTTTTTTCCCGGTTTTACCCAGTTTCACGCAAATTTTATGGCGTAGCGCTGTTACAAAAACCGATTCATGACGGAGCGTAACGAGGTTACGTAATAGAGGTTTCGCAAACGAACCATCCGCACTCTATAAATGGTGGAAGCCAACTGCCACTACCTCCAGTCTTGGTTGAGACTCCCCTCCCTCGAACACAGCCAGAGAAACCGCCGCCCGTCCGTCCGTCTATCCGGGAAAAAATATATTCTACTACCTTTGGGACAGACCTTGTACGGCTTGGACCAAAATCCCAGATGTGAGACGTGAATGACCACGAGGCCAAGCGAGAAGATGCTTATGGTTTCCATGTTTGTCATCCCACCCGGGCACTTGCCCCTTCTCCTCTAATTTCCAGTATCCCTACCCACAGGATCGTTTCCTACAAATTTCGCGAATTTCAGTGTCACAAGCTTTTAATCTTTCACAAAAATGAGGTACTATTTTCAATTCACTCTTCGACCGTCTGTGGCTCGTCCCTCTCTCCCAACAACCAACCCTCCCGTGAAAGCACACACTCGCCAGTAACGCTGAATTTTCCAAATCCCCCCGTCCGCCGTCTCAACTTCCCTCCAGTCATGTCCTTAGAGACCACCCTTGTACCCACTCGCAAACTTCGTCTTCCGTCGGATAGATTCCGTTGGGGATGTTTCGCATCCTCGATCGCCAAAGGTGCGGTCGGGGATTTAATCATTGGCACGATGGGTTGGAGTGAAGGAAAATATTGTAGAGCGGGCGGGAGATTGGACAACAACGCATATCCTCGGCACCGCCATCGGCGAACAGGCTTGTGTTGGATGCCGCAGAAAAAGCGAGAGAGAGAGAGAGAGGGTGGGGGGATGACCCACTCGTGGATTTAATCTGACCCGGGTGGACGGTCGTCATGGAGAAAAGCAAAGGGGGAGACTTTTCCTGTGATCGCGATGTGTTTCAACCTACAGATCCGGTTTACTTTTCACAGGCCATAGAATCGAATACACATAAATATGTTTCCACCCCAGCACGGTCCGCTCTCTTTCCAAGAATTCGGCTGCAGTTTTTATGTCACGTAGGTTATAAACGCCTAACCTCCGCCACATAGTCACCATTTTTTAGTCGACTCTCGTAAAAAAAAATACCTACGTTATGAATCGCTCCAAATTCACATAATTAGGCATCGGCTAAGACAACGGTCAGATTAAAAGAAGAGCACGATTTCTTTTGATTTGATCACCAAATTCAACAATTAAAAAAATAATAAATGATAATATAGTTTAATAAATAAACTATATAGTGTAAAATAGTGAAGAGTAATACTATAGACTAAATTAGCGCGCTATAGAATGGAATAGTCATAGAAATGTTTTACGATGAGAGAAGGTCTTTGGTTGGCGGAAATCCCCTGCTCCTCCTTCAAACATGATGCTGAAGTAAGGGCCAATCCTTCATCAATATACGGAATCACAATGAGGTTTGTAAACTTCCGAGCGTGATAAGGATCCAAAGGGCTGTTTTTCAGAAAAAAAAGGAAGTTTTAAGAAATAAATTCGTAATTAGACTTAGTTCGCGGTTCTTGAGCCGACGGCAGCTATATAGATAAGCTTCATTCATAAGTGAATGGTGTTCTTAAGCTGTCTAATCGTTAAAGAGAAAATATTTCCCGAGGGTATTTGTTATTTTTTCTTCTCCAAGATATGGCCTATGATGGCAGCGTTGTAACTATTGGAAGGAGTGATTTTTTTATAAGTTCTCGACTGACGGAATGAGCGGAAATTGTAAAAGTAATGAGAAAATTTGGTTTCTTCTTAGAGGAAGGGTAACCCTTGGAAATTAAATGTATTTTATCTTCGATGCTAGGCAGTTTCCTGCCGATGCTAGATTCTAAGGTGCTGTTGTGTCGATTTAAATTTCATCTAAAAACTATAAGCCGCATTTTCTTATCCAATTCTTAGGTGACAGTTATGTGCACAGCAGGATGAATTGAATTTAATGAGGTAAGAAAAGGAGGCATCTGTCTTTTTGCTCCACCCCAATGCAGAATACAAAGTCAGTATAAATAGAATCAAGGACAAATTTCCAAAGAAATTGCGAGAGATGTCGCAACAGTAAATTTTTAACGGATTCATCCGATAATATGCGTTTCAATGCAACTATTTCAGAGCGTAAAAATCATTCGCGGTCAAGGCGAATGATTTTTACACTCTGAAATTGTTGCATTAGATTCAAGGAAATAATATTGTGGTAAGTGTGGATATTTTATCAAATAATTCTATTACAAAAATCCATGAAATATTTTGGTATAAAAGGGAAGCCTATTGCTAATCCGTAAAACTTATATATACTATTAAATGTTGGCATATAAAGTCACATCCGGAACGCACTATAGCATTGTATCACCAGAAAATCTGTTTAGAATGACAATGCAGCAATCAATATCAGATTGTATAAATCATTCTCTTTGACCGGGAATGATTTTTATACTTTGAAAGTGTTGCATTTTAATGCCTATTTAGCAAAATAATTCCTTTAAAAATTACTCTTGCGGCATCTCTCGCAGTTTCTTGGAGTTTAGAATGAGCAAACTTCCTTGTCACGACTTGATTATTTCTGAAAGTTAACAATCACAATACACGTATCATAAATAAACTATGTCCTATAGTAAAAGTGACTTTCGTCGTTTTAACTGGAAAATTGTTCAAAATGTTGGTAAAATAGATTTTACGTTTTATTAAAAGTGATCGTCATCACATGAGTTTGAATGTTTTTGTAAACAATACTCGTGCGATGACCAGTAGTAATTTCCCTTCCTTTTAAAAATTTGGAATGACGGTTGCAGAAATATAGCGGTTTACCCCCGATGAAACGTAACAGTCCTATGAAGGGATGGGCTTTATGTCGATAACTATTGAAGTGATGTTCAGCGACACTTTTACCTAATCTTTCCGTAGAATCTCTCGTATTGTTGCTCCCTTTTTTGCCTAAAAGCACTCTTTCCTCCCATTTCCCTCCCAGGGAAAAATTAAATATAATGCCATGAATATTCTAGTAGCTGTAGAAGTATATTACATGTTTTTCACAAATCATAATCAGCTTTTACTGGTAAATAAATAAAATCAGGGGCATATCTACCAACATTTTTAAATTATAATAAATTTACAATTTATTGAATTAACTTCCAATACGAAAATTATTCCGGTGACGAAAAAATACTACAAATCATACAATACAATTAAAATTTAAAGGATATCGAATCCAACTTGCTTTTTGCATCTTAGCGGTGAAACTTATTTGCCTCTTATCTAAATTATACAAATGAAGCAAATCCTATCATAAGCTAATTTTCCTTTAAAATATGTTCCATGCATATAAAAAACCAACTAAGTCAATTTCATGTAGTCATTAAAGGAAATACATTAATTCGATGTCTATAGGCACATCGGAATTTCTTGGTTATTTATGTTTTAAGTTCTTTAATTCATTTACAGAATTCTTTGTTTAATTTTGATAACCAGACGACGCCATTCATCCCACGAAAAATATTGGTAAACAGTTACCAGTGTTAATAGACTGGTCAAGGACGCTTATTTGCAAATGGATGACGTCAGTTAAAAAAATTATCCAAAAAATGATTACGTATTCCATTAATCGATGAACGAAGCAAAGAATAAAGGCAAAGGGCAGCATCCATCTACTTTAATTTTAAACAAATCACCAAAAATATAAAACATAAAAAAATTAAGTTATAAATTACGCAGGTTGGAAGGTTTTTCCTTAAAACTTGAATACAATAACTTTCTCTCGTGGATATTTAATTATTTATCACATTTATTAGCTCTATTCAGGCCAAACTACAAACAAAATAGTCCATGTTTCTGTGGCCGGATAGTGTCACTCATACAACAGGCTTAGAGAAGCATTTGCATGTTTAACCACATGCAAAATATGAGAAAATATTGTGATGCCGTATAATTGAAATACGTCTGAATGAAAATTAGCGGAATGGTATATAGCTTAGCATTTGCTCATACGTGTGGATTATTGCTCATAATTGGATGGATATTGAAATTATACACCAAATTATGCATGAAATAGAAGAATTTATGCAAAGATACAAGATATTTCTCAGTATCATTTTCACAGTTTTTATGTCAAATTCGCTTTAGGTCTAACTGCTATTTTTTAACTAAACGCATAATATAGTACCATTGTTGGTTGCCTTGATCTTTTCGAAGGACTGGGTCCTTGGGTGATGTCAATTTCCTCCAAACCCTATCAAACTGCCCCACTAACTGACACATTTATCACTGACCATTAAAACTATATAATTTACCACGCCAGTGAAGGATAAAGTTAGTGTATAAAATAAAAATTACACATCAGCAGGCGAATTCTCCTTTTATGAAACTAAATTGTTGGACTTGATATGTTTAGCAATGCTTGATATGTAATGAGGACCTTGCGTATCCCAAGAGTGCTTGTCCCCCGATAGGTTTGAGCAAGAGTCCCTCCCAGGGATTTTGGTTACAAGCACGGGAAACCTACTTTTACACTCTTTACCCGACGCCTAATCCATGGCGACATCGACGACCGAAGGCGGGCGGAAAGAGGAGGGAGGGAAACGAGATTGGTGGGTGTGAGAGGACCGGACGGAAGTTTTTGTACTCACTCCTCTTCTCGGAAACCGCCTGCAGGATGGCGGTGATGAGGTCGCAGTGGCGGTCTCTCTTTGAAATCAGCGCGTCGCGTCTTTTAAGCTGCCGAACCAGCAGGCTCCCCGCGTAGTTGACATTTTCCTCCAACGTCGCCACCATCGCCCGAAGCTCTCCGACGTCTGCGGGAGATAAAAGGGAGTGATGCGGGATATTGATTAGCTAGAATTTTTCGGGAGGGAAAATAAATCCTCGATCGAGAGTGTCTCGTCGCGAAACCTAAACAGTCTAGTGTGGAAATAATGAATAAAACTCGATACACAGCTTGATGCTGGCTGGCTATATGCCACACTAAGATGAACGAATAATTCGGACTCCCAAATTCGGAGTGTTCCCATCATGCTCACATCGTATCTATTTTTTAAGGTTTTTATTTTGTTTTTTTAGTAAATTAAGTTCAAATATTTTAAGTTAATTTACCTAAGAAGAAAAGATTTCGTCCTATTTAATGTCAGTTATGGAGAATCGGAGTCTGCAAACATAAAAACCCATTCTTTTAAAAAGTTAGTTTTTAACTCCTGGTAAAACCTTTAGAAACGAAGAGTGCTTACAGAAAACCTATGTTGGCAATTAAGATTTTCTGGCCACCTCAAAATTTATTATAGCATAGAGGATAGACATTTCACTTCTGGAGCCCTTCAGCCATTCATTATGACCACACAAACTCAAACACTACTATGGACCAAAATATTTATTATTTAAATGAAATGGTCATGTATTATTCAATTTCCGTCCCGACTCAGGGCTTTTCTCAGAGTTAGGACAATGTGAGTGCCCCAGTGATTTCTTAGTTGCGCAAACGATTTTGTGACTAGTTAAAGTTCAAGAAAATATCTATTCGAATCAAAAAGCACTTCTATACATGAGCACTATCAATCAGTGAAATTTATAATTACAGATATTATGTTAAACACGCACGAGTGAGTAAAATTCACAATGAATCTACGAAGGGAATGAATGTGAAATTCTCACTCCGTACGTTGACTACCACTCGTAAACATTAATCTATAAAACATACCAAAAAAGAAAGAGCCATTCCCTTGTCTTTGAAAATAATATTCATCTCCTACACCAATCATTAACAATCTTAGTATTTGCTTGACGGAGCTTTTTTGTGTAATTCAATCTCCATTGCTTCAGATTTGTTTTGCTTTTACGCACGGAATAACTTTTCTTGTAACTTTTTCATCATGTCTTCCTCGATAGTTTTTCATGTTCAGTTTTTCCTTTCAAGCCAATATTTTATCGTATCATGACAAAAACTAATGAAATAATTTAAAAAAAGTAGTATGAAGAAGAACTACAGGTATAGCACGATATTACCAGGAGGAAAGTTATTTATTAATGTTCAATTAGATAGCCAATATTAGTGATAACATAAAGGCTTAACTTGAAGTAGCCGGATAAAATTTGAATCACACTTACAAGCTCTGGTACCCACGAAAGTAACACAACTTCATAAATCAATAGATTCTTTACGCGTTTTGGTGTTCTGACTTCGTTCTCTAATTTGTGGAATTGTCTCTCGATAAAAATTGTTATCCTACCTAAATCCCAGATATTCCACCAAGACTGGATCCTAATACTCCAAAAAATAATATAAATATTAGATTGTAATGTGATCTAAAACAGAACATAGTGTTAAGTACAAAACCTTGATGTATGAGTAAGATAAGCGATGATACTGGTCTATCTCTAGACAACAGCAGATAATTTTCCAAATGAATTTACCAAGTCATCGTACCGTCTTCATTGTCAGAAATGGTAACCCAGATTTGTTTCCACTGCTCCCTTATTTTATCTGCATCATCGTAACATTTGTTTTGATTGGCTACTCTTCTTAATTCTATTAATCTTTCTATTTCTTGATGAATTACACCATCAGTGAACCTCTCTTGATAACTTTACACAAAATAATCGATGAACTTTGCGCTTTTAACGAAGCAATACATCCATCATAATGCTTTGTGATTTCTGTAGCCATTGCATGCATTGTAGCTAAATCTTCAGTAATGTTTAAATCATTTTTTAAAGTCTCTATAAAGTCTTTAGAGAATTCTGCATCACTTTCTTCAGCACATATACCAAATAATAATCGATAAAATTTATTTCAAGTTTCTTGCGACTCAGAGATAACATTTTTCGTCCAATAAAGTGGTTTTCTATTGTGAGTTTTGAGCAGTGCATAACATATTACTTCACCCTTATTCCACTATTTAGCAAATTCCTTACTTTGACTATATTAAATAAATGCAGGTATATGCCAGTATATTCCCTTCTTCTCTTCAATAACCGTAAGAAAACCGTTTTGTATCCAATATTTCGCAAATATTTATGAAGAAAATAAAGATTTACTCTTTACAATTTCATTCTCATGTTGAGGAAATTCCAAGTCTATACCGCCACCATGAATATCAAAATATTTGCCAAGGTTTGCCATATGACAGTGCTGAAAACTATATGTCATCCTAGCCTTCCTTCTCCCCATGGACTATTGCAGTGACTTGAAAGTTTTAAAACAGCTTCATTTTCAGGTTTCCATAGCACGAAATCTCCTGGGTGTCTTTTATTTTCGCCAACTTCAACTGTACTGCCGTGGTCAAATTCATCATTTTTTTCCTGATAAGACACCACATTCATGGTAAAACTCTATAATGTAAGACACATGCTAATTTAATTCATAGGCGTGACCATATTGCAGCTATCTTTAGCATTTAATTGAGCTGCCTTGCTGTTTAGGTTTAACTTTTCGTTTGTGTGGTTTTATTAAAACTCTTTCTCCTGCCATCCTTAACAGTATTTCTTATTTAGCTATTTTATCCATCTGCTTGATCTCAATCGGCCTCCGGCGGTACTAAGTTGTCGATTCTTTTATCCGCTTCAATCTGCTACTGCCACTGTCCAGGCCTCGTAATTGCAAAGAAATAAAGCCAAACATATACGAGGTTAGACTGAAAATTAATGCATACAAGCTTGTAGACCACAAAAAAAATGACCTTCAGAAGCACTCCTGGTGGCATGTGGAAGTTACATTCCCCCTTAACCCGCATGTGCAGGTTTGAGATCGTTACATTCATCCAGTGTACTTTGAAAAGCAGAAGTATGGAGACGTGTTCTAGTGCTATGTCAACGTGACTTTTCTCTAATCCAGGACTTGACAGCTGTCCTTAGCTCATCGTTCGAGGTGTAATGATTAACCTTAAGGTGTCTCTTGAGTTGAGGAAAAAAATAAAAGTCGCAAGGCGCAAGAATGGGGAATAATGAGGATGTGGAATCAGTTCAAATTTTCGGTTTCACAGAGCCTCTCAAGTTGCCTGCGAGTTGTGTGGACGAGCGTTGTCAAGTTGCAAGATTATTAGCGCTAGGCTGCCTTTAACACAACAAACTCGACTTCGGAGGTGTATTAAGTCCTTTTTAAAGATTCACCGGTCATTTTGAATCAAATCTTCGACGAGTTTGCGCTGTTTATCGTCTGTAGCAACTATCAGACGTCCGCTGCGTGTTTCATCAACAATTATGGCTTTTCCAGGCTCGCATCCACGAAATTTTGCTACCCATCAATTTACAGTAGACCTATCAACAGCATCGTCACCATAAACAGTCTTTAAACGACGATGAATCTCAGTAGGAGTCACTTTTTCAGCAGTTAAATATTCGATAACAGCACACTGTTTAACTTGCTTTGGCTTAGTACTAGAACACGCCTCCGTACTTCCGCTTCTCATAATACACTGGATGAATGTAACGACCTCAGACCTGCGCATGCGTGTTTAGGGGGAATGTAACTTCCACATCCCACCAAGAGTGCTTCTGAAGGTCATATTTTTGTGGTCTACAAGCATGTGTGCATTAGTTTTCAGCCTACCCTCGTAGCTTGAAGAGTCCGCTAAAGCCTTCGGTTGTGTCTTGCGTTGCGCTTATAGTAGGAGAAGATAACGTGAACAATATATTTCATCCTATGGTCACCGAATCTCAAAATAAAATTAAGATATTTTTCCTGGAGAGGATTAAGTGTCGACAGTTCCAAGGTAGATATTTGGATTCTGAGATGTAACTTTAACCTACTAAGAACTCCTAAATGCCACGAATTAACATTAATATCGGTGTGGCTACATAAAAAGTTGCTAATCGGATATCGGCTAAATGATAATCGTAGCTTAAATTTTAATAATTCATTTCATTTAGTTCAACTGTGACTCAATAAACGCAAAGGGAATATTCGCTCTGGAAATCTTCCAGATTCGACGAGGTGGTCTTACGCAGATATATTCTATCGATCACAGAAATAGCCATTTTTCGTTCCCTCCAAATTCACAGGTATCACGAAGCTTATGTTGTATAAACGGAGTACTATTTTTCAAATTTGGCCCACTGACATGAAAACTAAGCCCTTGCTACAGCGAAAATCATTATCACAGAGTTTACTCCGAATCTCCAAACTTCATTCAGTCCTATGTAGAGATGATTTTTGTTTACAGATAATGGAGTTAACCCATTGGCAGTGAAACATCTGAATCCATGCTGATTATTCATTTCCTCCAAATGGCCGAGAAAACAAAAAACTTGCATGCCCTTCGGCACTTCCTTTGAAAAGAGAGTCAAGGTCGATCCAGATAAATCAAGAGCGCACTGAGAACGTTATACCGCGAAACTATCAAAGAGAGACCTGGGTTACAGACCGGACCAGATCCAGGTTCCAATCCGGGTTACATCGCGGGACCACCATCATTTTCACCCAAACTGTGTGGTGCCATGTCATCCTGGGGAACCGCAGACGGCACAGAGAAAGGAATAACATCCAACTCCTCCCATATGTGTGAGTTTAAACGCACGCGTTAGGACTTCGTATGATCTAACCTCACTCAACAAACAAATCCTCAGCTTAATTATTGTGGTGGTTTATTCGGTGTCTTAATAAGTGCACAACATTTTGTTCGAAAAATGTAGCTGGATCCAAGTATAGATCAAGGTAATAAGTCAAGAAAATAACATTAAGTTTTGCTTCGATATGATTTTTGTACCATTTAAAGTACCAGACCTTAATTTTATCGCGAAGAACTATGCCTGGGGGAAAAAACTTACTTGAGGACTCCGGCGTCACTTTTCCGGAAGTTTATCAAATTTTCCAATAAAAAAACTAAAAGAAACGCCAGTATATTTACCGCTAGATATAGATCCTTATATAAGGACCACTTCATCGCAGATTAATTTGTCAAGTGTGCCGCGACAATGGCTTATCATATCTATTCGTCGCGAAGCTATTGTTTTGGACTTGGTTTCTTTAATCACCAATTGTATTTCATTTAGTTATACAAGCGCCTTTATAATTAAAGACATTTAAATAATATTTTAAGAAAAGAATTCTTTCCTTATTCACTCCATTGCTCGGGTGAAATTTGGCTGTAAAGGAGGATTTTTTTGTGAGCCCCTTTCCTATTAGAAAACAAGTACTTTGTCCCTTCCCAGCAGAAAACATGTACACTCGGTTCTGACAATGGAATTATCAGCCACGGCACTAGATGCAAAAAATGAATATTGTATTAGTTTGGTGTCGACTGGTTAGAGATCGAATGGTATAAATTTTAAAAATTTTACATTTGAATAACTTTTTCCACAGTATTTTACCCACGTGACTATCGTTCTTTCTCACTTAGCTTTCCACTCGTAAAATACTTCACCTGCTTAAATTTTCACAAGAGCAGAATAGCTCTTTCTATTATGATTCTGCTATTAGATTAAAAATCAGTTGAATGCGAAGTATTCATAAGTTTGGTTATAAACATTTTTAGTGTTATTTATTATTCATTTACTTGGCATCAATTTGGAAAAATAAAACATTGCTCGGTGAACATGTCAGTTTTCCTGCTCTGGGTTCGTTGTTTCTTTACCTGTGAAGCTGAGCTCTCATCTGAGTCAATTATAACGGTTTTTCAGGACAATCAATCAAAGAAAGAGCTCATCCAATAAATCCTCCAGAAGAAAAATTTCCTCTTTTTCAAACTTCTAAAATCCCATCTCGTTTCGTCTTGATGAGGTCAGTGCGCGTGCACACAAACCCAGGCAGAAATTTCACTCCAGCGGAAAGTAGCTAATTCCCAAAAGTAGAAAATAGCCAATTCCTAATAGTCTCGATGTTTTTATTTATGCGGGTTGAATATAAAATTAAAGTTTTTATCTCATATGAGACTGCAAATTTCTTACTTTGGTCGAAGTTAATTCCCACATTTGCATTCTCCATTCATGGGAAATAATGAAAGATATTCTAAAAAGTCATTTCGTTGAAACCTTCTTTATAAAGTAAATTATATAGTAATTTCTAATAAAACTTTTAAGAGGAGCAAAGCAAATGGCAGAGAGTTTCCTAATAATCAGAAAATGTTCATTATGTAATCAGAAATTATTGTCTTGCGGGGCACAGTTTTGGGCTTGAGCTCCATAATTTAAATCGAATTACATCAGCACCGGATCCTCAATTTTGATCGTATTATCTTAAGCCATCATTTTTCCCATGATTTTATATAATAGTTTACTAACTATAATTAATTTGCTTTTTTCTCTTTATTAATTAGCGTATGAGATAAATGTTACTCCTGGTGCATAAAAACTCAATTCTAATGAAAAATGGATTTGTTTCCTCTTATAAAATTGAAAACAAGTCCATCATAGTCCTTTGGTGTGCGTTTACCCCAAGTGTAGATACCCTGTATTAGCCTTTTGACGGCTTTCCGGTATGAAAGAGCATTAAAAGGCTTTAATGCTTAACACCAATTAAACTTTCTTATCCCTCACAACACTTTTATAGCGATAAAGCGTAATCTAGTTCGAAAAGTTCTTTTTGGCGACAAATTGGATCCGTCAGGTGTGGTCATGGGTAACTTTAGTGCTGGGAAACAAAATAAAATGCTGCACATATTTTCATTTTTGTCCTAGTGATTACAATTGATGGGTATAGGGCATATGCAGCGAGCGATCAAGTAACTTTTTCCGCAACAGCGCATCCAATTCTCTGGAGATAGTATTATCTTCAATCCCGGGCTCATGCTCGATTAGATAATTCCTCGAGTGCGGATTAAGATTTCTCGTTTGAGATAACGAAGCTAAAACTCTCCTGAAATCTCGATTGCAGTAAAAGGAAAAAAAGCGAATCGAGTTATCAATTTTTTGATCAGTAAATACGAGTTTTTCACCCACGTTACCTTTCATTGGTCGAGAAAAAAAAACACCTACCCGTCACTTGCATGTAGGGAATAATGAACCATATGGAGGTCGCAGGCAGTGATGGCAAGATGTCAAGATGTTAAAGCAAAAACTAACCACAGTAATCAACCGGAAGTTTGGTTTGGTATCAGAGGAATGAGCTCGCCTAATACTAAACCCTGTGCGGCGTGTGAAATCAGATGCGCCAATAAATCGGGGAAGGGGAGCAAGTTCCTTTCCTTATGCCGCCTCTGGTGTCCCAGGAAGATCTGGTACCCGAAAAAACATACACACCTAGGATTCCCTGGGTCTCCACTATTATTCCAGCGCTTAATCAATCCCCTTGTCTACCACGACCCTAATCGGTGCGATTTCTGACTAAAGTTAATACTTCCAATGAAAACAATTGAGTGCTCCGAGTGTTAAATAAATGATTAAATAAATTTATAATTCAATTTTATATTATATATTGGGATTATTCATTCATAAGATTGAAAACTTTCATTTTTAATCATTTAATTTACCAGATGTATTCAACAGTAAACATTACATTATTTCTTTTGATTGAAGAAAAGGAAACAAGACGAAATGTTGGGTCAGATGAAGGTGTAAGAGGTCCTTCGAATTTTGATGTGCTTGTTAACGTATGATGTAATCCGAATAATTAGAAAAATCTTTCATTATTTTGGGAAAAGTAATGAAAAATTATATTTTCGTGAGAAACCTGATCAGTTACTCCAACAAACAAAACATGAGAAGGTTTAGTCAAGTTGCAACCAATGTTAATATCATTACGAATTGATACTCAAACCCAACATTAATTTTTTCGCTAAAAGAGAAAAATTTTACTCCAAAGAGCCATTGCACAAAATCAAATCACAACAACACAGTTATGACTGACAGAATTTCAGTCCAAAGATGAAAATAATTATTTTATTTCAGACCGTGGACATGTAATCTATCATTTTACTCATTCGTAGACTCACATACGATACTCTTAAGTGGATATTTTATTAACAAAACTAATTAATTACATTTCTTTTGAGGGTGTCATTATTTGAAATGAACACTGAAATATTAACCATACTGATATTTGTTGTATGACTATGTACTCACAATTACTAAGGTATTAGATTCATATTCATAAAAAGAAATTTTTGGTGTATAAAAGCGAATGGAGTTCTGTGGCTGTGTTTGGAATTGGGGTCTTTTTACGCCACTTCTTCAACGCCTACAATTAAAAGCGTCCCCCCATTAGCATTCTACGCCCCTTAACGCACGACTTAATCACTCATTTGCACATTGTGGGAACGTAAAACGCTTATCATCCTTCCATGAATATGACACTAATAAAAGCATGAAATCCCCCTTAATTTCTTTTTCTTTCTCCCCCGACTCCCTCAACTTCTAAATTGAGCCATCCTCGGTAGATCAAAAGAAGCACACCCTAGAGAGGTATTTATCATTAAACATGTACCACTCCCGGCATTATCTCCATATTACATTTCATCAATATTATAAATCATTCGGTTAATTATCTTGGTAAGTAAATTCCATCTCTAGTCCGCACATGAAAGTAAACATTGAAATGCTAACATTCCATAATCCTATGCAATCCGAACAGGAATTTTAAGAAAGCGCTCGTCTAGTCTTCCCTCTCATATTGTATATTACTCGTTTCAGATTTCATTTAGAATCATTTTTACCCACTCATTGACTAAAATATGGCAATTTTATATCATTTTACACATTCATTGACTCACATACGGCACGCTGATCTCATATTATATATATATATATATATATATATATATATATAAAAAATATATATATATTTATTTATTATTATTATTAGGTAATATACTGGTTAAGGTAGGTTTTTGGATGGACATAATTAATAATTAAATAATTTGTGACCCCTAGCAAAACACAACATCCTACTTTACATCATCAGGTCCCTCTTCAGCTCTGAGTACTTTCCTCCTCCCTTCATCCCGTCCAACATCCCTATCCTGTTCCTTCCCTTTCCTCGTTTGCCTAACATTCTCCCCTCAATTACTGTCTTCAACATCCCGCTGCCGGTCAATATCCCCTTCAGCCACTTTTCCTGCCTCCATAGGATTGCTCCCAACAAACCCCTCTCTTCGCCCACCATACCTAGTACTTCCTCGTTTGTTTTCTTCTCTGTCCATTTCACCTTCTCCATTCTTCTCCGCACCCACATTTCAAAAGCCTCCAGTCTACGTCTATCCTCCTCTTTCAGTGACCACGTTTCCGCGCCGTACATAGCTACGTTCCATATCAAAGTTTTTTAACATCCTTACTCAACGTCCCCGTCATCAACTCCCTCCTCCTTGTGAAAGCCTCTTTGCCTAGCGCAATTCTTCTCCTTACGTCCCTACTACTTTGACCGGGTTGGTCCAAAACACTACCGAGATACGTAAACTGTTCTATCTGCTCTAGTTTTTGCCCTCCTATTTTAATGTTAAGCTTAGCCTTTTTCTTTCTAGAAAATCGCATAAACTTTGTTTTATTAATATTGATTCTCATCCCATATCTGTCGCACTGAATTTCCAATTCACTAAGCAATGCTTGCAGCCCCTTGGCTGACTGACAAACTAAAGCTTGGTCATCAGCAAACCTAACTGATTTTACAAATTCTCCGCCCACTTTCATTCCTACCTCCAGTTCTTCCCATGCCTCTTTAATTATTTCCTCTGCATACAGGTTGAACAGCAGCGGTGATAATGGGCAACCCTGCCTTACACCTCTTCCTAACACTGCCCAACCGGACTCCCCATTCCCGACTCGCACCTGAGCAGTCTGAGACATGTACAGGTTGCGGATTAGCTTCCTTTTCCTCCAATCTATTCCTGTTTTCTGCAATATACTCATTAGTTTTTCCCAATTCACTCTATCGAACGCTTTTTCGAAATCTACGAAACAGGCAAATACCTCCTGGTTGTGTTCTATATTTCTCTCGATTAATAATCTCATTACTGCGATGGCATCACGCGTACCTCTCCCCTTCCTAAACCCAAACTGATCATCCCCTAAGTAATCATTTGCCCTACTCTCTATCCTTTTGTTTATGATCCTAAAAACAACTTTAGCTGCGTGGGATGTCAAACTTATCGTCCTATGGTCCTCACATGATGTAACCTTTACCTTTTTCGGAATAGGAACTAAAACTGATCTCATATTTATTTACGGAGCAAATATTCACTCATGTATTCATATTGTTCATGTATGTATTAATGTTTATATCTCTCTCTTGACCGAGCTAATGGATAAGATCATGTTGCAATTTTGAATACATTTATATAATCAGTGCAAATAGTCTGGCAGCTCAATAATCTAAAATTGAAAAAATCCATATTTAAAAAAATGGAATGTTAAGGAAGACACTTGATTAATTCATAAAATAAATAATTATTTATTCACTAATAGTGGCTATCATTAGACCAAATAATAATTGCATTCCAAGGACTTTACTTTCCGACATTTTTTTTCATTACCGCTGCTTATTAACGCTTGATGTACACATGACGTGATATAACCTAGTTCTGTTTATCCCATGCACGCGAATCCTGAAAAAGCCAGTATTATCTTGGGGACTGCTACAGCATAAATGTATGCTGAGATTTAAAAATTGTTTTCTGAAACGAATACTTTTCCCTTCGTAATCGATTCAGTTAACTCACACGCAGTGACTTTGCTTTCCACTCCGAGATTACGAGTAAATTGTTGATAGAAGTAGAATGTACTTACGGGACCATCCGGTCCCGCGTTGAGTACAGTGCAGATAACCGAGAGATATTCAGTTCATTGTGTGTGATAAGGTTTATTGTCTCCCCACGTTTACCTTATTCGGATTCCCCATCCATCTTCCCTGCCTGGAATAACCTCAGTGTTCTTTTTGCCGCCACGACGAGGAAAAACTTATTTTCAGACACTAATGGTAGTAACTCCAGTGGTAGCCCTGTGAACAGGTAGTAGGAGTGGGTTCAGCCTCCGCCTATCGGTCGAAATCATCTCGACTGATGTCTTAAAACTACCCAATTTAAATAAATCCAAAAAATGCAACATTCGGCATACCTGGGGCGCGTTTCTCAAAGCTGCCAGTCAATTCACGAATACAATGAAAAATCTTAGAGAAATTGTAAATAATTATAATACTAAGGTATAATAAAGAGTATGCATGAAGATCGTATTTGCATATTTAACGCCATTAGAAGGCTCTATATTGGTGAAATTCAAGGTGAAATACCACAATAAATTGGTAAATTGACTTGTAGCTTTGGGGCATTGTGCCCAGATGTTTACTGGAAACCGCAGATAATAAAAGGAAAGGAAATCTTCCTCTACCCTAAATTTGGGATTTTTGCGCGTCGCGCCATAAAGCTTAGTACATACTGGTTTTAATCTTGATCAAAAAACATTAACATTCGTTATCATGAACTCACTCCACAGGTTGGTTTCTGTCCTGAAGGTATGTTTTACATTTAATACTGAAGTGAAATCTAATGTCAAGAGTAAAGAGAACTTAGGCTTAAAAAAGGGCAGGCAGGAGACGGATACGTATTCACGTATTCGTCTCCTGCCTGCGCATCGAATCACTTTTTTAACGTAAAAATAGCATAATAGCATAATTAGGAAAAATTTAGATATTTTCTCGCCCGCTATTTCCGCTTAAGGTCAAAATACAGAATAGATGAGTAACAAAGAGCTGTACCAGCCGGTTACAAGCACGGATACGGGGCGATCGTTCAGCTCTTTTTTACCTCTAAAATAAAAGTAAATACCTTACAACGTCAGAACACAGATTTGGAACTACACCGATTTAAATGGAATGAGACTTAAGCATTGAAAGATGATATTCTATACTTTCAAAATGGAGCTGTCTTCGTGTAAGGAGAGATGAAGTGTTTCAAGCTAATCATAAATCTCGAAGGCTAAGACTTCGTGGAAGTTCACGCTAAAAATGATTTTTACTAAGGAAAACTCGAACTTGAATATCGGAAATACCGGTCATATTGAGACAGCATTTAATTACCATTTGGCAATTTAAATATTCAGTTATCGAATCCCGGTTGCAATTAGGATGTAAAATGATATTTCAGAAAAACCTTCACTCATATTTGCATTAAGTTAAGAACCGTAAGAGAGACCACGTGCACTGACGTTATGACAGTTACTGCATTACTTTCGCATAAATTGAGTCGTGTTCTGATCTCCGAGGTATTCCGGAGTAACATTTCCTTGAAATGTGTTTCAAACGAGGCCCATCACTCCTTTGGAATACGGGTTTTGGTAGGGATCACTAAATTCCTACTCTTGTTGCAAGGAATTGTAAAAAAAAACACTGCAACTCCACAATTCACAGTTTATTCAACTCACGACCATGATTTCGCTGCTGCGTTGCATCAGCAGATGATTTCAGTGTTTTTTTAACATTCCTTGCGAGTTAGAGAAATCCCACCTAGTTAAGCCTGAGACAGTAACCCGGAATTTCACTTACATTTTCCCTTCAGCCTGGCCTTCCTCAGCAAATCCAACACGGGCCCCTTCTGATACGCGCAGGTACCAGGGTTGGATACACCCCCAGAGGTCGTGGACCACTCCGTCAGGTAGTCAGAGGAGTCATCCCTGGAAGGCAGCCGCCCCCGGCCCTCCCTCCCTCCCCACAACCCGTAGATCTCAATGAGCAGCTGATCCACGAGCCCCGTGACTCTCCTTCTCCGCCTCCATGCCTTCACCGCCTCCTCGATCCCCTCCTCCTCTCTCCTTCTCCTCGCGCCACTTGACGTCCCCACTGTCGACTGTCCGCTGGGGTCCGAGCGCCTCCGAAAGTTTGGGGAGCGATCCCTTGCCGCTGGCACTTGGACCGGCGTGGGAAGGAGGAAGCTACCGGGGTGCTCCGGGGGCAGGGCCACCGAGTACCTCCTGTCTGGGGCCGAACCGGGGAAAGGGAAGCAGCCGATGGAAGAGGAACCCTCGACGGCCAGCGGCCACTCAGGGGTGGATGGAGTCGGGGTGGGCAGGGAGGGCTCCTCCTCCGGCGGCTCCTCCGGGAGGGGCTCCGCGGAAAAGCTGAGGCTCAGCACCTCGGAGAGGGAAGCTGTCCTCCGCCGGGGAGGGGGGAAGCGGGGCCGCGATGGCCGAGACCGAAGAGAGGACATAGCGGTCCCTAGGCGCGCTACGAGAGTGTGGGAAACGCGGAAGGAGAATGGGGGAAGGGGTCCACAATCCGTCACGGCACTTTTTGTGTGACCGATTCAACACCGTCCCTACCCTGATCCGATCGCAGGGTTCGCGCAACCCGATCCACGCGAGGCCAAACGAAGTCCATCTCTTCCCCCTCGCACCGAATGCAGTCGCCTTCCTTCCAGTTGTCTTCCTCTCCCCGGATTCATTTCAGTCCCCGTATTTCCAAGTCCGAGCCTTGCCCCATTTTCTCACCTGCCTCTTCCCCGGCTCACATTCGGGCCCAGGCGCCTGCCATACGATTCACGCTACGTATTCTTCTCGTCCCCTCCGCTCCCGTCAGGACGCCACTCGTTCGCGACGCGCTCTCGCAAGTTGACGGCCGGAGGAAGGCCACGTCGACCGCCGGTAGTAAGGCCAGGGAGGGAAGAGGGGGCAATATGCGCACTTCCTGGCAGGCATGCACGGCGACGAAGCGTCCTAACTTCCCAGCTCGCGTCTGACAAACGACTGGGAGATAAACCGCACCACGCGATAACTTTAGTCCGACGCAAACCAGCCACCCTTTCCTCCTCCCTTCGCTTCCTTCTCTTCGGGAGCCAAACACACTTCGCTCAAGAACTAATCTCTAGCTGATACTAAGACAATTGCATCAATCAAGAAGGCGATGGTTAAAAGCTCCCTCCAAGTTGCTTTCCCTGCTGTCTTCCTAAAAATGGAATTGTTCACGAAAGCTATTGTCAGTCAGGAGTAAATTTCGCTTGCTCAAAATCTGCGATTCAAAGTTGTAAATACTCTTGAGTTGTCAAGTGGTATTTTCTATGAGGAGTGGAAGAGCGCAACTGATGAATGCATCCGGCTGAGCAAATTCAAATGCTATGTCATCCCAAATGAGAAGCGTAAAGCGAAAACAACTAGAACAAAAATAAAAGCTGTGAAGGCAAAAATGTAAAAGGAAATCCCAAATAAAATGGGAACTTTTATTTCGCTTCAATATTGAGTATCTGTAACCACCATAGTCCAAATAAATTATCTTGCTTTCTCCAATCCCCAATCAGCGGAAATGAAATAACATGATCGATCCTGTTAACAGTGAGTCAAGTTAGCAGTTTCAAGCTTAACTTTGAAGAATTCCTTCATGATGAGGGTAAAAAATAAGATAAACTTTACACTTCCACACACTTTTAATGTCCTACGACCATGGTTTCGATGCTGCGCATCATCGGAATCATGGTCGTAGGGCATTAAAAGTGTGTGGAAGTGTCAAGTTTATCTTATTTTTTACCCTCATCATTAAGTGAGTCAATAATGACACATTTTGAGGAATATTTACGACATAAGAAGCTTAATAAGGATTTAGCTTACCTAAAATGCAGGTGAAAGTTTTTCATTTTTCCGACCAAATTGTCAAAATGTCATGGAATATAATGCTAACGCGTGCATTGGAATAAGGAAATTTAACAGGTTTTTCACGCTATTTACTTGAATTGATAGCATGCTGTCACCAACATAAAGCTGTTGTAAAGGGCAACAAATGATTTATCCGTCGAAAATATAAAACTCTTACTCTGTTACTTTAAAGAAAACAATGTACTCTTAGTATTTTATGGCCCACCAAGTAGACCATAACTCATTTTAACACAGATAATAAATTGTTAATGAATAACTAAGAAATATAGTTATTTAAATCTACTCCCATTTTTTTGACCAGTATGGATGCCATGTTATTTTATGATCGCATTTACAAGGGGTGATTTAGGAAGCCGCTGACAAAGGTTATTTGAAAACCTCCCAACCCCTAAACTTACTCACTGTGATTCCCAATTTAAATTACCTATTTTAGAACTAAAGCATCCATTTTAATAAATAAATATAAAAATATTCCAGGAAGTGAGTAAAGGGTACGAAACTTTACATTTTTCCTATGTCAAATCTTACGCAAAAGTCGCAATTTACGATGCTGTTCTATTTAAGTTCGAATGAGTTTATTTCCCAACTTGACTGCTCAGAGATGAGAATCATGGGAAGAGTAAGATCAGAGAAGGATAGTTCTCTTCGAAGTATTGTGTTGGATGCGGGCGATGAAGACCAAATAGGCAGATTAAAGGAGAAACTGTGATATTGTGGACGATAAGAAGAAGAAGAATTGGATAATTTGGTTAGATATTCAGATGTAAAGGATTTTTTTTAGAAAAATAATAGAGTGGAGACCCCTCGAGGAAGGCAACAGCGATTAATTTGGAGGCAAGTTAATTGGAGGGGAAAACTATCATATGTACACGTGGATTTTCTGCAATTTAAATTGGTTCCAAATGTGAGCAGCGCACACCCGTCACCTGCGACCAGCTGCATGCCGCTACGCGTTAGGATAATATTCCCGGCATCTCAAAATTCCCAACCCACAATGCAGCCTCGAGGGCCTTGGAAATGATAAGGAAAAAGTCGGAGGCTCGTTTTGTTCGCGGTATAATATTTAAACAAAAAACACTAAAATATCACAGTGTCTCGTTTAATTGGCATAATTTCTACCATCATAATATTGCGAAGAAAATATGTTCTATTGGAGAAAATCGGAATAAAGGGTATTGCCAGAGTACTGAATATATGAATTTTCTGGAATTTTTCAGGTTCACCTGACCAGTTCATTTTTCAGTAGTTCCTGATCAAAATTTTTGGGAAGGTATCTTGTTGGAGTGGGAATTTTTCGATGCTAATTAAAGTGATCTATTATTCAAAGCGGCGAGTGAACTCACGAGCCACCTGAAAACCGTTGTAAAAATTCAAAGGTTTTAATGCCCAAACTTTTTCATCCTCAGTTCACAATTGAAAAATTACGAGTATATTTAATGAAAATGATCACATCACTACGGGTTTCATAATGGTTGGGAACTACAGGTACGAATTTTTTATCTAGATATAAAGATATTAGATTGCGAACAGTCAGTTTATGCTAAACGGGTATAAACGTTTCAAATGCAATATTTCACCGTGACACCCATGCTGATTAGGATATCCCATGAGATATCACCCCAAAACATATGGGTTTAATGTCAAGAATTTGAGAAGAGATCAATGAGAAAAGTAAACCTTATACTTGCTAGTAAGTGTAAAATATAAATGAATCAAAATATTTTGTTTGCATTCCCAACAAAAATGAAGTTTGATTCAAATTTGTTGTTAATCCTATTAACAAAATGGATGGAAAACGATAAGCTTGCGCATAGCTTGTTGCAATGCAAATCTTCTTCCATTCTTGCACTTTCAACGACCCTGGTAGTCAACTTTATTCTGGGTCAAAAAAGTATCAACGAAACATAATTATCGCTGAAGAAAGGAGTTAGGTTATGCAACGAGATGATCTGAGCACTGAAACGGCAAGATGCATAGGACAAACGAAAAGATACTTCCAGCCCGAGTCATAATTAGGGGATACTCCAGCTCACAATTTTCATGAGGTTCTACACATTAATATCTAATCAATTTTTTTCACAGCATAGCTAATTAGTAAAAACAATTTCCTCTCATATGATACTTAACAGACATCAGTGCGTAGTGCCGGTATATCTGAGATTAGTAATTAAACATCGCTACGACAATTGGTAACCAAGCGTAAGCAAGTTATCACGCAAATACTCATACATAGCGTCATTTGAAGTAATAGACAAAAACTCACGGAAAGTTACACGTTATGGGTTTTCATGATTTTGGGAAACGTTGGGTGTGAGTTGATATTGATAACAGGTGACCCGCACAATCATAACATCTAATGAGCGCGAGGAACATGCGTAACATTTTACCCTTTCAATAATTAAAACGGTTCAAGAATGATACCCAATTAATCTGAACGTATACTTCCAGTCAGAATAATTATCAAGTTGTACACCAAACAAGTACTGTTTGTCAAATTACTTATGTTGACACAAAAGAATTATTAAATGCCAGACAGACAAAATAAGTGCAGTTCGAAAATTAAGCCCTGTAAAATAATGTAGCCATGTCACCACTAAATTCATGCAGGGCCTTTCAACTTTCGAAGTACACGCCCCTATTAAAAACAAGAATGTCGATAATGGCGTGTCACGAGACGACTACTAGGAGAACGAGAGAGATTACCTCACTTCTAAGAAAATCGTCTCCATGGGACACGTGTAATATTTTATCATGAATGGGGATTCAGTTGGGAAATTAATGGAGAAATAATATGACTAGCTTGGCACTGACCTAGCCTAGTTTGGCAAATGGCTCTGCCTCCTATCGCTCACCTATCTACGCCATAGCACGTGTCCATAAACAAGCATGTAGTGTGGAGCGGGACTGTAATCCCATCCACCTCAATCTAGTACGCTTCCCCGCTCCACTTCCCTGGGAAAGAATACCCTCTTAACCGCGCCTAGCCCCCTTTCTCACAGGAAATGCCCACCCCCTTCTTCCACTGGGCTCCCCTCCTCGAAGCACCTCTCATTATCATCGCGCCCTCACGCCCAACCTCGCCCCTATCAACAGTCATGCTAGCGACACACAAGGTCGGCGGAGGGGAGGGGGAAGAAAAGGAAAGGAAAAAATAGGCGACAGCAATCAGATTCATATGTGCCTTCCCCCAACCGGGTAGCCGTCAACTGGGCGGCGTACTGGAAAACACCTTCCGTCGCGGATCTGCCCACGAGAGCGGGGCAAGTTGAACAGGTGTGACTAGGTGACATGAGGGCAAAACTCGTCATTTCTATTCTTCTCCCCTATCCCTCACACCATGTTGCCGTTATTGCTCCACACACTCTCGTAGTTATCATTCATTTCTTCTCCGCGTTTCAGGCACTTCATATTTAACGACGGAGAACAAACCGATGCTTCGAGAACGTTGCGTTTCCCGCGGGCATGATACATATTTACGCAGGTGAAACATAATTACCTATTCGAAAGAAGGTCGTAGTCGGGGTAAAGTCGATTTTATTTCCACATCACTACTGCACTAAAATGAGGCCCATTGCATGCTAATCTTGTTTATTCTCAAACTCTTACTGTTAAAAATATTATTAATAATGAACGATTAAGACTGCTATAGCGAAGACATTATTTGAGATACCATGGAACATTCGTGTATTTTCTCACAAAGAGGATCACTCTCATAGTTTTTTCAGCAAGCTTTTGAACTTATGTTTGCCGACTAAAATGATTTGAAAACATGATTTGCATGATATCAAATGAAGCAAGAAAAGGGATTTCAATCGTAATTACTTTTCCAGCCTTATAAAATTTTATATTTTGATCTTTGAGGCTGTGGTCTGCATGCTTGCAAATTAGAACATGTAAATTTATTTAGAATGTGTGGATAGAATGTATTCTTTGTAGCAATAAGAATGCTAAAAACAGCGTACATCTTCCTGGAATAACCGAAGTCAATGGAAAATGCGTTTCTGTTGTGAATGAAATACTTTTTGAATTCAATTAATGCTAACGTGCAATCAATATATTTTATGGTTTATAGTATCTACTATGGGGTGGTGGCACCTCTAAAACTGTGTAGGTGTATTCTCCCACTTTTGTTGTATGCCTCTCTTCATGCTAATTTCTATTGAGTATATGAAATACTGCTAGACCTTCAAAAGCCAATACATTGTGTTTTATGACAGTTTTAAGGGTACTTACCTTCCCCCATGCACAACTGTCTGCTTTATTCTGTAGACAATGAAAGAACTACAACTGCCTGAATACATTTTAGTTATATTAGGAAAACGAACCTTATATCTATCTATGTCCTATAAATATCAGTTTAACTGTCCCAAAAGTGGTCACTCATTTTCCCTCATTTTAATTACTGCTCCTTTGTTTTTGGTGACCTGTCTAATTAATTCAATAACAAGCTGTAACTCATGTCTACAATTCATCCTTAGCCTCCTGCAAAATGAAAATATTTCTATATTACAAGGAAAAAAGCTAATGGTGGCATATTAAATATACATATAACTACATGATATGTGAATTTTTATTTACTGTATCCATGATTGCCACCATAACTACTTACTGAAGAGCCAATCTTCAGTCTAACTTTTGTTGGGGAAATTATTAAAATTGCATTTACATGAATGCGGCTCATTTGCGCAAACATGTGACTTCTCACTTTCTAAAATTCCAAAATATTTACCATTACAAATACACATTTCAATATGCGTATAAGACCCTTATCCTAGATTTATATTCTCTTATTATATTAAGGTAATTTTGTAACATTCAATTATACTACATACTGTATTTTTTCTCTTAAATCACTGTCATTGTATCCTAAAACTATACAATGGGCTTTTGTGTAAGAGAAGGCAAACTGAAATAGGTTCTCTCATGGCCAATAACATCAGCTGCTCTATAAATATAGCAATTTGAACATTTTCCCTGCATAACTGGGTACTGTACTCAAATTAAAAAAAATTATTTGGCATTATTATTACCTTTTGCTGAAAATGATGCAGTTACACCACTCTTCCTTGACACTGAGCTACTATGAATCCTTTGGAATATTTGTATGTATGTATGAACCTATTAAAATATCAAGTGTTAATTGACTAATTCAGGAATATCTGTCTAATGGTAGGTATGATACTCAGGCAGATTAATTGAATAAAGTGTCAACAATGATGTCTTTAAGGTTCCTCACTATCATTCATACCCTTACAACTTACAAAATTAGTATGCCCTGTTAGGAAATGAACTGCAAATTTGTTAGATGCATTATTCCACTTTCCTTCAGAAAACTTGAACAGCATATTTATGGAGTGGGTAAATGAAGACAGTACTAACCTGTGCTCAAAACAATTATTGTGCATTGAACCTCTTTGAAACTTAATTGATAACCATTGGGAGTACAACATAAAAATTCATTGTCTCACAACATTGTGCTAATTCTTAAACATTGCTATTTCTCACCGCTCAGGGATGAATTTTGGAACTAATATTAGTAAATAGGTACTAAGGTACCTTTCTTGCCATGGTAAATTGTACAGCACTACCATTGATTATAGCAAATATCTGCAGCAACTCAAATGAAGATATGCCAAATGCAGATTATTGAAGCTCTTTTAAACTCTGTAACCATCCTCCAAAGCTTAATTTAAAATTACTCATGTCTTTAAATTTGTGACTAAAATTTATATTCAATATATACTTTGGCAACTATATCTTCTGATTAACTCAGTATGGATGGCTTTCTATTACATCTGGCAGACTTATGTAGCATACATATATTAGCTTTGTTTCTCTGTTCCCTCTTCCTTTACATGGAAGTGTTTGCTTTCTACACCAATCAGAGTTCTACAACTTAGCAAGGCAGTATTTACTAGAGCTTCATTACTCTACTTACTATACTACCAGGGCCACTGGATCAATATTTTCCAAAATCAATTTTTTATTGCTGAAGCTAAACCTTTGGACCTTCTTTCCAAAGGAATGACACCGTTTGTTGTTGAATGTGAATATTTTACTGTAGCCAATATGTTGTTCACTTCTTTAATACAATTATTTTATATGATTTCAGATATTTTCATATCTTTGCTTAATACAATGTTAATCTTGTAGTACTGTTCTTATCCTTTGCGCCTCAGGGTTTGTTCAAGGATATTTAAAAAATAGCAAATAGAGTCTAGATATTAAACCATTGATATTACTATTTTATGATAACAGTGATTCGCAATAAATAGTAATTTCTGGACACTGGCAATTTTAATCTGCAAATACAAAATGTGATTGATGTACTTGAATTGAAGTATTGTCCCTACCCTCATTAACAAAATCCTTTTATAAAATGTTTCTCTTCTTTCTTCCTCACAATAAAATCCTGTTAACAATTACCATTTGCTTGTATTATTGCCTTATTTTAATAGGGAGCTATATGTGTTCAAATATTCTAAATAGTGAAAAACTAACATAAAAGACACCTCCAAGTTTCAATGACGCTTTCAGAAAGTGAACTGACAATGCCTGTTCAATGAATGTATATTCTTAAAAAAGTTTTTTTAAATACCTTATTCATATACATATACAAATAAGAAAAGGTTGAAAATACCATTTAGCAAATTTTGAAATGACTGAAAAAATCTTTAGTGAGATGTATAATATTCTGTGTCTTCCACTCTTATCCTCCCTCTTAAAAAGCTTCTATGAGAAAATAAGCTCTGGAATGGTGATTTTAGCTTCCTGTTTTTGAAAAATTGGTAGAAGAATGGTATTAAATTTATTTTCCATAAAACTACCCTAATTTAAATAATTTTCCAGAACTAATATTCTTCATAATATTCTTAAGAAGTAAGAGAGTTAAATGCCACAGTATGTACATGTACTGAAATTACACCAGGTGAGAGATATGAACTCATTGAAGCCAAGTCGCTAAACTATATTTAATTTTTTGCAGCAAGATTTTATCACATAACAAGTAAATTACTGAAGCAAGATGTGGCGGTTCATTGGTTGATGTAGCAGTTCATTTGTTTGTGCGATTCAGGGGTGTGCCGCGAGGTGTCACCCTAGGACTGCTCCCAGGAGGAAGCATTTTGACCCACGCGGGACCAGTCACTTCTCAACCGCAGCCGAGTGTTCATCCCTCTTGTGCACGTTGCGCCCATGGCAATATATCTTTCCGTGTTGACCTTGGTCTGTTATCCACAGCACTCAGAATAAATCTGCTGTTCATTCAAACGCTTTATATGTGCTTTATTAGTATTTCCTAGCACCGCCTGCGCTAAAATGATTTCCAGCACTCCCACACAAGAGTTTTCCAAAAAGGCAAGATAATAATAACCAGTATCACCTACATCCTACGAGCTGAGGAAATACACAGATTTTTTGTTGAAAACCAAAAGGGGATTGAATCCACTGGACCCATTTATTGAAAGATTAATACCATTTACAGGAGGGAGGCAATTGATGATTGTAGCCATTGATAGAAAGATGAAATTAATATTCATGATAGTGTTAATTTGATATTATGAATTAAAATAATGGGAATTAATTAGAAAAAGGGAAAATTGAGGCTCTAGAGAGATGAAAAATTCAAACAACTATGGGAGATACTGCAACAGATAATTAAATAGAGTTATATGCTGTGTATCAAAATGCAGCAGTTTCAAACTGTAAAAATCATTTACCTTGACTAGAACTCGAGTCCCTTGATTTCGCACCAAGTGCTTTAACCCCTAGAAATTCAGTGTAAGAGGTCACCTTGGTTGCTTAATTGGTTAAAGCACTCAGCCAGAAATCTAGAGACCTGAGTTTGAATCCCGGTTAAGGTGAATGATTTGTACAATTTGAAATTGCGACATTTTATAAAGGTGATTTTGAATGGATAAAGAAAGTAATTTATTACAGCAAAGTGCAGTAGAGGATGTAAATTAACAGACACATTTTGTATCACCTTTCAATCTAAATTTGCTGAAAATGCCATACCAATATAAACTACTACTCTGACTTCAGGAGTCTGCATTATACCAACAAGCTGCTCTGTGTTGAGTATCAGTTTCATGGACTTCTTTTCAGATCTTACCTTTAATTTGGTGTAAATAATAAATGAGCAATAGATTATTTCCCTTGTACTTTACAAAATTTTATAATAATAAAATTCATTCCAGTATTCTATGGAACTGAAAATTAAATGATACTAAATTCATTAATGTATCATGTTTAGGTTATGAAGTGCTAATGACTAAAAAAGTGTATTTTGTGGAGCCTAATAAACATTTTAAAACACCAGTTAATCAACTATAAACTCCATTTGTATAAAAAATAGCCACTGTCTTTGACAAACAGTGGAAATATTGTTAGTGGGATTTAATGTAACAAGGGAACAGCTAAAGATAATTTTTAGTTTAAAGTCCTTTTAAATCTATGGTTGTATAGGCCTCCTACCATGTGGAATTTATCCTGCACAGTTGAAGTTTAATAATTACATTAGTCTTCATGAAATTCAACATAGAGTAAACATTACTAGGATTTCAATTATTTGATAAAATATGGCCATTTTATTCCAATTGAACTGACCCTTAAACCATCAGACAGCATGATTAATCTCCCATTTCTCATAATCCAATCCTAAGAACTCATTGAAATTCTCCTAAGTGGTGAATAAAAAATATTAGAGAGAATTCAGAAAAATAAGTATACTAAAGATGCAGGTTTGGGCATAAGTAATAATACCAAAGACTAAGCTTAGCTTGATAGCCCATTATTGCTCTTGGAAACATGGTTTAATACTAACAAACTGTCTGTAAATGTAATAAAAACGAATTATATTCAATTTAGAAAAGGAAATTGCCTCAGTTAGACCTCTGCTTAAAAGGCCAAGCCATAGAAAATGTACACAGCACCAAGTTTTTAGGTTGGCCTATCGGTGAGTACTTAAACTGGGGGATCCATACCAATGGCCTATGTTCCACTTTGGCAAGTGGTGGATTTATTCTATGAAATCTCACAAACATTAGAGATTTAAAGAAACTAAAAATGGTTTACTATGGCATCTTTCAGTCACATATGATTCATTACTTCTGAATATACGTTAAGTATTATATGAAATAACTAATCACCAAAGCTCAAGTACATGGGCATAATACTCAACAGAGTGTAGATGTGCATTTATTCTGTCACTCTTCAGCGATGCATAGTAAGAGTCCCTTTCATGTGGCCATAAATATTTTCAACTATCTGCCACCAGACATAAAATCTGCTCCTCCTATGGGTACTTTTAAGAAATATCTCAAACATTTTCTGATAGATAAATGCTATAATAGAGTGGAAGAGTTTCTGGAGTCTTTCGAACAATGAAGCAGCTGAATGTTTGTTCTCTGACTATTCCTATATTTTACTTTGAAAAGTCCTGGGTACAAGAAATATTTATTATTTTATACATAATTAGAGTGTACCTTCCAAATATATGTTTGGGATGAATTAACAAACTCTTAAGGCACCAAAACCTTACTATTACTACTTCATTGTAGTATTTAGCTACTATTTGAGTAAATATTTCTCATTATGTACTAACTAGGGTCGCGGTAGTCCAGTGGGTAGGACTGCTGACCGGAGGGTCCCGGGTTCGATTCCCGGGCAAGGCACTCTGGGCACCTGCAGCTCCACCCAAGCTAAAGTGATTTTTCGGGTACCAGGTCTTCCTGGGAAAACATATCCGGCACAGGGAAAGGAACTGGCCCCCCTACCCTGATGTGTAGATTTTCACACGCCGTATAGGGCTTAGTGCTGGGTGATCTCTACCATCACCTACTAAACCGACCTTCGGGTTGATTACTGTGTGTGTGTGTACTAACTAATGAAAATGAAAATATTTTTCATGTGCGAAAAACTGCCCAACTTTCTATGTTCTATTACTTGAGAGAATGAAATAGGAATAAACGACAGACAAATTTTATAGTAACACATTTTATTATATCCTTAATTGAAGACTATATTTTCAAATGTAAAGGAAGTGGCAACTGAATACAAATTATCCACTAAAATGCAAAACATGAATAAATCAAACATTTATTGGCTCGGTATTATTAGAAGAGAACAATCACTGTCAGCAAAACTTCAATTTTAAACCAGGCCATTCCACTTTAGGAACATGAGTGCATTACAATAAAATGTTAATATTTTACAAAATTATATTTTGAGGAATTGAGCTAACTTAGGTATTTATACAGATGTATTCCTCTCCCTGCTTGGGCAACAATTTACATTAGTGGGAATCTAAAATAGCTTTTTTCCGCGCAAAACAATATTCTCATTTCTCCAAAGCTTTTTCTGTGATATATGAAAAGATTTATTCTTCTAGTTTCCCTATGTAAAGTAAATCAAATTCAAAATTCAAGCAAAGAGTAGACTTCCTGTAAATTGCATGCAAATATTTTACCAAATCCATATCTAATAAAAGTTTTTAAAAGAGTATATTTCAATGATAAATTAAAGTGAACTAGGCTGATATTTTGCATATGGTAACTTATGTAATTTGATAAATGAATGTCAGTGAAATTTGTGAATTTTCACCTTGGTGAGAGTGCATATCTGATATATGTGCAATATGAAATTTAGCTGTAACTGTGAAGGCAAAATGCTCACAAAAGTTTTGCATTAAAATAGCTCAATGGAAAAAACTTCTGCCAGCACTAATCAGGATCATGGGACATGGATGGAAGTGGACAGGAACACGAGTAATGGACTGTAGAGAGAAATTCCTCCTCAATATATAAGCCACAAATTTTCTGCTCAATAGTTCACAATCACATGTAGGTACTCAAAGACACACTCTCATGCTTACACTTAAAATCTGGTGATATCAGCACACAAAACACTCAGTGACTGCATTTTTTGACAAATAAGGAACCAGGTGTGCATTACCAGGGGAATGTTCAAATACATGTATATTACACTTGTGTTAGCAAACTAATCACATTTAATGTGAATGGAATATATGAGGTGAATCACAGATGTGTTTCTCCCTTAGATGTATAACATAGTATGTTTAAAATTTGACATTACATCATGAACATCTGACCTTCCACTGGTATCTTATTGAGAAGAGAGTGATAACATGTCTGCCCCTACTAAATAAGCTGTTTTGGAAAAATGACCCTTCCAAAATGGACATGGAGAATCGCCCAGTCACTGTTTGTAGTAGTCAGTCAAGATACTCATTAGGGAGAGAATGATGAGGCAAGGGATAAGATAATCAACATTAAATTCACACATTGAGCTGTTAATTATGCTCATGATGACAATCTTGAGTCTTCTATTCTAAAAAAAGGAAAACATTTTGTCTATTCTATAAGAGACATCAAACGTAGGCTGGTATTACACATTGTAGGAATGCTGCGGAGGATTAACCAATTCAATGCTTGGCATAATTACCAGGCACATTCACTTTTTGATTTTTTTTGTTATGATTGATTTCAGAAAGCCTTTTTATAAAATTATATCCGTGGTAACAATAGGATTTAATGATAATATTGATGTAAAATGAAAAGGGTACATAATATTCAAATAATTATGATATTCTTCATAATTTTAATAAATTATTTGAATTGATTGTAACATGAAATAGTTTAAATTCCTAATGATTTCTTTTCAATTTGAACAAATCAACAACATTAACAAGGTCACTCAACACTGATATATGAAATTTGTGACATGACTCCTAGTGAGGATGGTGTAAACTGTATGAAAAGCACTGGATTGGAAGATATAATTAAGCAGAGATTTTTCATGTCTATCATGAGGCACTGTCTATCAATTCCTGAAAATTTTCAAGTACACACCTATTTAAAAATAATTTTAAGAATGTGATGTTGCTTTATAATTTGACCACTGATTAAAGCATTAAAAGAGCTGTAAACAAAATGGCTTATCCTTCAACAAATCTGATTGCATAGCTACTAATTTGCAGATCATGAGTCCTACATTTGAGCCATGCCACAATTTCTGAGATTCTATAACTTTACTTTTAATGCTGTTAAAATATATTTTTAGTTCTGTATTTATATGTCTTAAGTTGCTAGATACAGCACTCAGTTCTTTAAAAGAGTTAATGAATCATTAATGGTTATATTTACCTGAACTACAGACAAAAATTAATGTATTGTGCTTCTTTTAGAGCGTTTGGCATGATATTCAATGAAGAAAATTTGAAGATGACTAGAAATTTGTACATGATATTGCAAAGTTATAAGTTAGGTTGTCATTGCAGCTGAGTTGGAAATAAGAGGTTAGATGACTAGAGATAGTAACACTCTAAAGATCTGCCTACAATCACAGGCTTACAACAATGAAGGCTCTGAAGCATGCAATGCCTCAATTAATGCTCAAAAGCAATACCATATATTTCATATATGAAACAAATTCATTAATAGAGCTGTATCTTTCATGGCAAGTAGTACAAAAAGCTTCTATTATTTAACACATTTAGTTCTCTTGGTTCAAGTATTTACATTTAAGTTGAATCAATCACATTAAATAACAAAAGATCAAAAATTGCCTTAGTAAAAAAACATCACATATTTACAGCACCTATAAAGCCTCCTTTCAACGTACATATACACAAATGATTTGGTCCTAATGGGTGAGAGATGTGTATTTCTTCATTGTTCAAAGATCACGTCAAAGGCCTGCCCTGAAATTTTTGCTTGATATTAAATGAATATAGATACAAAATTTCAAAGTCATGTAAAAATAGCTTTGAGAATGCAAGGAGAGAAAAATTCCCCCATTACATTGGAGTCAAGTATTTCTGTAAGAGCACAGGTCAGTGAAGAAAATGTTACAACAGTACAAAACATTTCAAACAAAATGTCCTATATGATAAAAATAAAATATAATATTTACTTCTGTCTGCTGTAGGTCATTTGGGGAGATAAAATACTATCTCACAATATGAGTAACTGCTGGGTCAACAAGTGACAAGTTGACATTTGCCAACCATATCACTAATGATCAGTCCTTGGAGCAAATAATTTCTGGTAATTGTTAAATATACCTTTACTCTCCAAAGAACATTTAAAACAATGTCCTATACTGCCATGCCTGACATCATCAGGACAAAACAAAAAAGAATCAACCAACTGCACCTTTAAGAAAGTGATTTTGGTTAATCCTAATCCCCATTACTTGTGAATCTATTAACTTCATAATTATATTAGCTCCCCAAGTAACATTTTACTTACAAATATTTTAAACCTCATAAAATCCTTTTTTTTAAGTTCTCATGTACAATCATAATGGTGTAACTCTTTCAAAAAATTATTCACATTGGTGTATTCCTATGCATGTCTGGGATAATCTTTCCACCATGAACATGATGAAAATATGCTTTGTTACAAAACAGTCTATGGTAATGCAGTTCATTATATTAACTTAGGAACTATTTGCATTCACTCTGAAAAGACTGCATACTCCTATGGCCATCAATAACTGTCTGGCTTTTCAAATAAGTTCTTTGATTAAGCCAAAAGTTTCACAAATTTACTCGGTCTATTCTGATTTTACATTCTCCGGTACTGGAGACTACACCACTAAATATGCACTCCTTATGCTTTCCCAAAATAAACAAAATAGCTGATATGATTTCATTTTTCATATGAAATATCCCATCAAATCCATTGGTAACATCTAAATTTACCATTTCTCACCCCATGTATGCACTACAGCTTATAATTAAATCATGCTTTATGGACCCAATTCTTATTTATGTGCTTCACTTACAAGTACATGTATTAAACATGAAAAATATATGGCACACTTCCATTTTATGAGTCAAATGGACTTCTAGATGGAGGTGCACTATTGTGGTTAGATAATGTCTCTTTCAAGGGGAATCCGCAGTGGTCTGGTGAAAGACATTGATCTTCTACGTGTTAAATGAGTAGGTCGACGATATGGAGCTGCCGTGGCCATGCGAGTGTGCCTGTTTGAGTAAGAGGATGAGGAAGGCACATCTGTGAATACATGGAGAGGCCTTTGAAGGCTTGACTGACTTGGCTCATTGTCAAAGGGAATAGGCTGAGGGAGGAGGCAATGTAGGGGTGTGCATGCAAGTAGTAGAAGCATTGGGAGAAAGATTAGGATGAGGGCAGTGGAAGAAAAGGATGAGAGGACAGTTGGCTGATTGTGGACTGCCGCCAAGCTCTGGGAAGCTTCTGATATCGATCTTGAACAAGAGTTTTTGTAATGTGGCATTCTAGACCAGTGAGTCTGATGAACCTCACGGATGTTGCGACTATGTCACACTTCCTGGAGAAACTTGAGTGGACACACACCCTGGCGGTTATCCCCACTTCGGATCATCACCATGCCATCCAACTCCTCACCCACCTGTATGACAATCTTGATAGGAGCAAGAGAGAAAAGTTGAGAAAGATTTGAATTAAATGAGCAAAATTTGCAACTTTTTCTAGGTTGTTTTTGTATTATATATATATATATATATATATATATATATATATATATATATATATATATATATATATATATATATAACATATTTGTTTTTTTTATAATATACATCAGGTCATGAAATCATAGCCAAACGTTTCAATTTATGAAATAAAATCTAGATCATAATGAGAAAGAATTTCTTCATAAAAAGAATCGTAGCATCCCTTTCAACACTTTTCAGAAAATTTTTTTTACACTAAGAAAAGTCTTAGTACGTGTGATTAAAAATACCTCAGTCAATGCAAAATAATGAGTGAAATACTCCTAGTGGGTTATTCAAACACATAAAATGAGTCATAATCAGAGGAAGCAAGCCTAATAAATGTGATAGCATTGCAATCACAGCTAATTCATAGCTAAATAAACCATACACATTGTTGCAGAAATCACATCAAAATTTCAAAACATTTTTTTAATTTTCCAGGGAATTCCCAGATTTTCAAAAAGCCCTGTGTGGGCACATTGTTTCATTTTACTTTATTCATATCGATCTGATTCTCTTTTCACTTCAAATCCAAAATGACAGTTATTTTGTTTGGTCAAAAGCTAGTCAGGTTCAAATATTCTTATAAAGCATCAAACTAATATAATTCTATTGCTCATTCAGCATTAATTTTTGGCAAAAAAAAAAAAAAAATATATATATATATATATATATATATATATATATATATATATATATATATATATATATATATATATATATCTGATTCTGAAGATGACGGCCGAGCCGTCGAAACGTCAAAACAACATATTATGAGTATCATTTCTTTGTGTCTCTATGGTTTAAAAATCTACATCTGTGTTTATATATATAAATTATTATTTGGTAATCTACCGGTTAAGGGTAGGTTTTTGGATGGACATAATTACTAATTAAATAATTTGTGATCCCAAGCAAAACACAACATCCTACTCTACATCAGGTCCCTTTTCAGCTCTGAGTACTTTCTTCCTCCCTTCATCCCATCCAACATCCCTATCCTGTTCCTTCCCTTTCCTCATTCGCCAAACATTCTTCCCTCAATTACAGTCTTCAACATCCTGCTGCCGGTCAATACCCCCTTCATCCACTTTTCCTGCCTCCATTGGATTTCTCCCAACAAACCCCTCTCTTCGCCCAACATACCTAGTACTTCCTCGTTTGTTTTCTTCTCTGTCCATTTCACCTTCTCCATTCTTCTCCGCACCCACATTTCAAAAGCCTCCAGTCTACGTCTATCCTCCTCTTTCAGTGACCACGTTTCCGCGCCGTACATAGCTACGTTCCATATCAAAGTTTCTTAACATCCTTACTCAACGTCCCCATCATCAACTCCCTCCTCCTTGTGAAAGCCTCTTTGCCTAGCGCAATTCTTCTCCTTACGTCCCTACTACTTTGACCGTGTTGGTCCAAAACACTACCGAGATACGTAAACTGTTCTACCTGCTCTATTTTTTGCCCACCTATTTTAATGTTAAGCTTAGCCTTTTTCTTTCTAGAAAATCGCATAACCTTTGTTTTATTAATATTGATTCTCATCCCATATCTGTCGCACTGAATTTCCAATTCACCAAGCAATGCTTGCAGCCCCTTGGCTGACTGACAAACTAAAGCTTGGTCATCAGCAAACCTAACTGATTTTACAAATTCCCCGCCCACTTTCATTCCTACATCCAGTTCTTCCCATGCCTCTTTAATCATTTCCTCTGCATACAGGTTGAACAGTAACGGTGATAATGGGCAACCCTGCCTTACACCTCTTTCTAACACTGCCCATCCGGACTCCCCGTTTCCCACCTGCACCTGAGCAGTCTGAGACATGTACAGGTTGCGGATTAGCCTCCTTTCCCTCCAATCTATTCCTGTTTTCTGCAATATACTCATTAGTTTTTTTCCAATTCACTCTATCAAACGCTTTTTTCAAAATCTACAAAACAGGCAAATACCTCCTGGTTGTGTTCTATGTTTCTCTCGATAAATAATCTCATTACTGCAATGGCATCACGTGTACCTCTCCCCTTCCTAAACCCAAACTGATCATCCCCTAAGTAATCATTTGCCCTACTCTCTATCTTTTTGTTTATTATCCTGAGAGCAACTTTAGCTTTGTGGGATATCAAACTTATTGTCCTGTAGTCATCACATAATGTAGCCTATACCTTTTTCGGAATAGGAACTAAAATTGATCTTGCAAAGTCTTCTGGCCAGATTCCTTCCTCATAAATGCTACAAATCAGCCCATATAGCCTCTTCCTCCCTCATTTTCCTGAACATTTCAATAGTTCTGCGGGAATGTTATCCACCCCCACGGCCTTATTTAGTTTCATCTCCCTTAATGCCCTTTCTATCTCATTGTCGTGTATTCTTGGACCTAAGCTATCTTCCTCTACGTCATATTATTTTTCAATGTCTAACTTTGCTGGTCGAAGTTCTTTACTATACAGTTCTTCTATATACTTCTTCCATCTCTCTTGAATATTTCCTCTGCCAACTATTACCTTACCCGCCTTATCTCTAACTGCTAGCATAGATCTCCCTTTCTTACTTCCCGATAACGATTTAACTTTGCTGTATAGCACACAGATTTCACCCCTCCTCTGCTACTTTCCAAATGTATATATATATATATATATATATATATATATATATATATATATATATATATATAGAAATATTATGTGTATATATATATATATTTTTATATATTTATATATATATGCGCATAAAAATTATATATAGTGTATGTAAAAGTGCATCTTTATCGGATGTGTGTGTGTAAAAATACGTCTACATTTGGATTTTTTCAATTTTCAATAACGCGTATCGTCATTTTTTCGATCATCTGAACATTTATGTATGAATGACGCACACATCATTGATGGAAAATTACGGTAATTTTGATTTTTGACCAAATATCATGAAATTTAACTAGTACGCACTAATTGAACATATAGAAGAATGGTGCTTAATCAATGAAGTTAATAAACACTAAGTTAATGATGCAATGACCCACTAATAGGTCCTGTGTTTGGCATTCCTCTGGGTTACCTAAGTTATTGGAGTACATGACAATAACAAATTGTCATCACACAATTATAACATTCTGAAAATTACCTAGCCAATTTAAATGCCATAAAACTTTACTCATAAGCCATATTTGCAATGCAGTTGAAATTATAAACTGAGCGGAGAACATGTGTGGATATGCAGTTTTATAAAGAGAGGGGCATAGCTGGACAGCTGTGGTGGAACTTCATATCAAGAATTACTTGGCAAATATGATGTGAATTTTATCTTGAAGTAATTATGCTGAGTAGCAACCATGGTTCTAAATAAATTGAGTGGCATCATTTGAGGTTACAGATGTATCTACAAGGCAGATTAGGAATGCAAAATACGCATTTCCATAAAACTGTATATTGGAACTACATATTATGTAACCATGTTAAGCAACTGCTGTAGGCAAAAAGATTCCTATTGCTGATAAAATGAAATTGAAAAATACCTATATGTATATTTTATTGTTATTCAAAGAGTCATTGATTTATAGAATACATAAATGTATATGATTAAAATACCTACCGTGATTGGCTCCCTAATTTACACCTAGTTACAGTACCACTCATATGACTGAAGAGGTAGGTAAATGAAAATGAGGCCAACATGTAATATAAACCCATCATACAAAGGCTAAATGCTTTTTTAGAAATATTAAATAGTCACCCATGAGTTAATGTATTCATTGCAGATTATAATGTGAAAGGATATATGACATTAGTATAGATAAATAACAATATATGGTTTGTTCAGTGTAACATTAAAGAACTTTTCGGGATGTTAACAATATATATATATATATATATATATATATATATATATATATATATATATATATATATATATTATTTAAATGCTAGTTTTATTATTACTTATTAGATAGATGGATTCATTCACCATAGAACAACGCGTAATTGTATGAGCTTAATTAAAGACTCAATGAAATGCACAGGTTCAATAGATTTACGTATAAACAAAGTCATACACAAATAGATGGATTTGAATAACATAGTAATGGGTATTAAAGATTTGAAAAACAGATTTCCCTGCACTGACTCTTTTTTGGTATTTTTGGACACTATAAAAAACATTATTTACAAAATTGTCTTTTAATATTTTTTAAATTTTTTTTTCTTGAGGAAGTATTTGTTTTAGCTCTACAGGAAGTCAATAAAAGAGCAGTTTTTCTGGAACTTCTGGGGTTTTATGATGTTTGAAGAAGGAAGTTAAAATAATAAATATTGAAATTGATGATTTTTTCAGGGATATAGTTATAAGTTCAATCCCCAATATATGCTGGTTCTGTAAATTAACCATTTTCCCATTCATTTCTTGACATCCTTAAATATTCAAAACAGGGAATTCAAACTGACGATTATAGTTATATTAATGTAGTTGATAAGTACGAGGGTCATCCGGAAAGTAGTACCCGTTCGTGCCACATGAAGTGCTGACGACGCGAGTAGCCGCTGGACGAGGTCAGATAGCTTCAGTGGCTTGTCTGCCTTCTCTGAGCCAAGTTGCGTGACGCTAGCATTGCCTGTGTTGTTTCTGTGATTGTTTACAATGTTTAAAAAAATTGAGAACGCCGCCAGTTGTGAAGTGAGGGCAGTGATTAAATTCCTCAATGCAAGAAACGTTCGCCCATGTGATATTCATCGCCAATTAAAGGAGGTGTATGGAGACAATGTAATGGACGAGTCGTCTGTTCGGCGGTGGTGTCGCAACTTCAACATGGGGAGGGGGAACACACACGACGATGAGCGTTCGGGGAGACCGTCTGTCATTACAGACCAACTGGTGAGCTCAGTTGACGAATTCGTGAGGAACGATCGGCGCGTCACAATTGATGACATCTGTGAGCATTTTCCCAATGTTTCTCGAACAATTGTTCATGAAATTGTTAAACACCATCTGCATTATGCAAAAATTTGTGCAAGATGGGTCCCTCGCGTATCTCAATGAGCTGGCGGCGAAGGACTATGCAGCAGGAATACAGAAACTTGTCACACGTTATGACAAATGCCTTAATTTGCTTGGAGATTATGTTGAGAAGTAGTTTAAAGTATCCTCTTTCAAAAAAAATTTTTATGTTTGTTAATATTTACTTTTGTGTCTTTATTTCACGAACGGGTACCACTTTCCGGATGACCCTCGTAGCATTGAACCTTGCTAATATTCATGATCTGTAAGACCTTTTCTGATTATGGCACTTAAAACCTCAATGCTTAGAAGTGAAATTGAAGTTGCTAACAATTGGTTCTTAAATTGCATTTTAAAAAATGACCCAAAACAATAAAAATAAGATGTTATAAGATGACCTGTTAAATAGAAAACTTGAATATTAGTCCTGTGAATATTCATATGGTTACTTAGGAGTAAACCGTAGAACTTGGTCCTTTTAATTGCGGTTTTAGATAATTTTATCTACGTACAAACTGCTTACTGAATTTATCCAACAACCTTAGATTCCCTTGCTGAACTGCAGGAATTCAATTAATAAAAACTGTCCCTCTGAAATGTGTACAACGATTATAATTATTTTACTTAGCCATTTTATCTAGATTAAAATTTAACTGAGTAGCACTATAGATACCTGATCTCTGAGCAACATGAGGCCATTGTCTCCATCAGAAACTTGAAGGTTGTGGGTAACTTGCAATGGCCTTTCACCTGGCTGCAACCTGGTTACATATTTTGAAGGGAAATAGCCAACTCGACCCAAGCACTTCCCTTGCCACCAATCTTGATCAGAAGTATCAATTACAGTCACTTTGTATCCAGCCCTGAAAATTCAATTAAGATATTGATTATAACTGAAAAAATAAAGGTTTAATTTAGCAGTGATCATTCTCATTACAGGAGGTAGTAAAGAGGAAAAGATTTGTAGGAATAAAATGGGTTTCTGTACTGAAATTTATAATTATATTATCAGAATATAGTAAATAAACAGCCTGACATTACTTATTTCATTTATAAAACCAATCAACCATTCTGATAACACCTAAATGGCTCTGCCAGGGTAGTCATTTGCAGCTTATTATGGAACGATCAATGGCTCCACATGTACAATTATGCCAAATGAAGGATTAGATTAAAATATCACTTATCTCTAAATTTATATTTGTGGTGATATGATTTTCTATGGGTTTCTCCACCCTGAACACTATGAATGGAGAAAGACAATCCAACACCATATTTTTACACTGAAAACCATATTTCTACATATCACAAAAACAGGAAGAGACAGAGCGATAAAAATGCCCACTGTCATCAGTTGCAAATTGATCTTGAACCTTTGCACTGTTGCAGGATCTATTAGTTCTGTGATATCAATAAAATTGTACAAGTGGTTCTCACGGGGAGATTTGTCAATTCCAAAGGATCCCAGAAGGAGCTTAATGAATTACCTACTCCTCAAATGAAAAACAAAGGGAGAAGACATACTGCCAGCAGAGGCCCACTGCTGAAAGAAAAAAAATATATAAAAACTAATAATACTACCTCAGTGACAATTGAAGGAATGCTGTGTGGAATATTGATGAGATAAATGAAGGATTTGTTTTGCTTTTGTACAATATGACTGAGTATAATTTAATGTTGTTTCAATGCATAATCCATCAAGAGGAGGAGGGAGTTTATTGTGGACATTTCCCAGCTGGAATCACAGAAGCAACTAATCAATTAATTATAAATAAATGTTCAACAAAATTATGCCAAAAGGTTTAAAACATTGAGTTTCATTTCTCGGAGAGGTCAGCTGTTGGTATTTACACCTACCCTAATACAACAAAAACTGGTGGCTTTCAAAATGCATGATATTTGAGTATTTTTCAGACTGTCTGAAAGAAGTAAGGATTTTCTGCTGAGTAAACTTATGAATAAAAAGAACTTACAAATCCTCATTGGTTTTCACGGCATCATTTCAGGATACAATATAAATAGCTTATTAATGTTTAGATGAGTGCTTATTGCTTGAGAAAAAGCTACTCCAATTTGCAAGAGGCACTGAAGGGACCAATGGTAGATATTTTATCTTTGAAGATATTCCGAGAGAAAAACTGTGGAATTTAAATGTGGGCTACTAAAAATATAGCGACTAAAATGGAAAAATATTTTTCTAGACCTTTCATGATTTTAGAAAGAAAAAATTGACTTTGCCTTTTGCATCCAACCCTCACAAATCTAACAGACATTTACTAAATTTTTACACAAGTACTTTTGAGGGTCAAGCTGAAGGAGAACTTAAATTGGTTGATTAGCCAAGCAGGGATATCTGGACTGTTCAATTCAAAACTGGAGAGTAAACTTAAAAATTTAGAAAGACAATGATTAACTTTACTATCTTAAAACAAATGGATGCAAAGGCAAAGTTTAAAAACAACAGTGAAAATTTTGTTTCAATCATGGAATCCTTTGCCTGATGAATATAGCAATTTGAAGAAGCATGCATTTGGTATTCTTTTCATATTTGAGCCTACATATTTCCGTGGACAAATTTATTCATACATGAACTAAATCAAAGGTAAAATTAGACCCTTACTGATTGAAGGAAGCCTAAAGTCCTGTCTGAATGTGGGAGTAATAATTTACCCTGCAAACATTGAGCAACTTTCTAGAAATATATGAGAGCAAAATCTGCAATAAAATATGTTAAGCTTCAAAGTAATCAAAAAGCTCTATTATTTCATGATTTGCAGATCTTTCATAGACCTCTTCCAATTTTCCCTGTTTAGAACATAACAGGCATACTATGTCCCTTCAGATATTTCCGGAAATAAATTTGTTTTATTCTCAAATGGCAACTAAATAAAATTTCTGCAGGAAAAGCATCTATCCCTTCCAAAGGAGTGTATCTATAGGTACAAAGTAAATCCCTGAAACCTACAATAGCCTCATGAATCTTTGGAAATATCTTCTTACTAATATGCTGAATCTTAACAGCTCTGATAGTGATGTGGGCTACTGGTACACACTTCTATTTTTGTAATTTGAAATATTTTTTACATTCCCAAAATAAAAATGGGACATTATCAGCAATTTGAATCAGCCCCACCTAACAGAAGTCACTTTTTTTCCCACAAACAGCCAAGATACATGTATTTTGCACACAGTTTCTTAAAACTGGTCAAGTTTTCATTTAGAATTAGAATCAACTTGAACTAAGTATGGTAGTCTTGCAAACTCTAGGATATCACATATTACTTTTTCAATTAGGAGCGATGGAATTTTGTGAAATGAAAGCTTGCTTTTGATTCACTGGTTTAAATTTGCTGCAGAGTTGGTATTTCTCAACAAACTCTGCTATGTTGTCTGGCATGCCAAACCAGAAGTCTGTTTTCTGAGCAAGTTTTCTCAAATCACAGGGACCCTCATACGATAACTTAAGGAAGTGTGCCTGCAATGACTTTGGTACTACAATCTTTTGATATAAGTTGGCCATGTCATCTTCAACATAAAGGTCCTCCCTTCGTTAATATAGTGGCAAGATTTCAGATCCAATTTTACTATTGACAGGCCATATCTCCTCCTTGCAGCAGAGGCTTACTGAACCTAGATCATCATCATTGAAATCTCTCTCTGAAATTGTTCCCTTCTCTTTTGAGACAGAAGTAGATTATTTACCAATAAAATTTACAATTTCAGGCGACTGAGGATCATCTTCATTCTCACTTTATAGGTAAGATCTCAATAAAAGCTCTACAATTTGCAAGTTCTCACCTGGTATATGGCACACATTCAATGAAGTTTGAGCCTCAGCCTAAGTAATTGTATGGGCTATCTTGTACAGAATGCCATTTTCATGCCTGATACTAACAGTTTATAGTCTGCCTGAATGTCAACTGTACATGCAGTTATAAAGTTATGGAAATTCATTGTGGTAAAATGGGTTGCTGGCACTAATTACCTTATCAATCTATGTATGGCTGTTTTTTGCACAGTCATTTTAACTCCAGGAGGTAAGGTCTACTGATTGCATACCCTGCCCTAACCAGCCCTCTTGCAACAGAAAGCATCCTAGCCCCGATTGTGATGTATCACATTTAATTTTTACTCTCGTACTAGGGCTCAAAGGTTGCAAGGACTGGGGCAGACACTATACTGTTTATTTTGGTGAAGACCCTTGAGAGGTAAGATAGCCATTTCCAAATTATGGCGGGTATAACATTTAATTATAAACCCCTTATAAATGGAAATTGTGATGAATAAAATTGATTCTTATAAAGAATAATAAGTTGGAATGTACCACTGTATTATGTATCTCTTACACAATAAAACAATATCTGAAAGTGAGAAGAATGTTCCTAGCAATAATTAAACCATATATTAATGAAAGAAATATAAAATAAACTAAATGCATTACAGCATATGTACTTTAACTATGATTGACACATCAGTTACTGTGGTTCAAAGGTGCCATGGTATGACAGTTTATATGATAGAAGTTATTGACAAAATTAGTTTTTCCTTAAATATGTAATATCAAAAAGGTAAAATAGGTTATTGATTTTAAAACATGGGGAAAAATAAATGAGGCATTATAGTTAATAGGCAATTGCTTTCAAATTATCTAGCTTGAATATATAAATATGAGCCAAAACAAAGTCCTTAGTACAGTAAAATTTCCATAATAGTACATTGCTTCCTTTAAATTCCAATTTGTTAGGGAAATAATTTGCAGAGGGGCCCTTTTAATTGCTCATATATCTACAAACTAGCATACCGGTAGGATTCAATAATATTTAATAATTACTGTTCACTACTTACTTGAGGTCAAGTTCATCAGGATGTCTTGACTTGAAGTTGTACAATACAACATAAAGATTGGTTGGCAGTAGGCGATGAGGTTTCTAGAAATAGAATTTTAAAATTTAAATCACAATATATTATCTACCACAGCTATTACACAGTTTTGTCTGACAATATCAACTTATAAATATTTTATTGGCAAAATAGATTATAAGGAAAATAGTAACTAAATGGAATAGTTACACGATGCCAATTTTTAATAAAAGACCCCTAACTTTAGGATTTTTTGCTTTTCAATAAGTCTTTAAAATCTACAATAATAATTCATAATACTGCAGTTCCCATTTCACAAAAACTGCAGAATTTTTTTTGCATTTAAGTGTCACAATATTAATACTATTATAGTGTACAATTTTTAAGAATAATTTATTTACAAGAGGTTTCTGAGCATGAAGACACGAGGGATATTAAACTTCTCTTATAGTACGAAAGGTATGTGAATTCTGGTCAGTACTGATAATGACAGAACTATCTATCATACTTAATACCAATTGAAATGTTTTGTACCAATGAAATCGTGGTAATTTAACCTTTGGGTGTGGCAAAATGATGACCTTAGATACATTAAATGCAGTAGTACATATGAACTTTAGTAACGCAACTTGCAAGATTCATAGCATCATAATGAAAATGTACTTTTGACGGATTTATTATTTGGTACAGTATGCATCACTGTGATATTACTTAAAGCAGGAAATAACACTGTTAATAATATTAATTAGGAGAGGTGACTGAGACCTAAGGTCATTGGTGACATAAGGAATGGATGAATAATTCATTGGAATTAGGATATTCAGGGAATGGAAAAAGAATTGAGAGAAACCCAGTCTTGGCATTAGCCTATTCTTAACAAAAGGTGCCATGGGCCGACAGTTTTATGTCCCATTCAACAGATGGCGTACTCTCCATGAAGTGCTCATCCCATAGCACACCATGCAGGGATTGACACTGAATAATTCTGCTAACTCCAGGATTTTAACCTAGGCCCTTTGGGAGAGAAGCCAGTGTATTAGTAACCACACCATCCTGATCCCCAATGTATAGTGTTCCTCTAGACACTATGAATACCTTCCATGAGGTAAAACCTTAAACCTTAAAATTTGTTGCATGATAGAATTACATATGAAATGATGGTTAACACTAATTTATAATGATTTTGATGGAATTGTATGCACATGCATAAATTATGGCAAGAGTCAATGGTTTAAATTAGGCAAATTTATCAGATTTTGGCTTTTCTAAATTCAATCAATTATATGTGGACATTTTTGCTGTTAGATTTTTTCCAAGCCATGTGATGGAAAAATACAGTACCCAGACAAAAGGTATGGAGATGCATGAAAGAGAAGAATTTTATAGAAAGATATACTGGGCTGGTGAGTAAGATGTACAAGGCAGTAATGACCCTGATTGAAAGATGAGTATAGCATTTGCAAAACTGAAGAGTTTGCCTCGGTTATGAATGTATATTTAGTAAGGGGTGTGAGGAGCAGAGTAACATGAAGTATGGTCTTTGCAGATGACATAGTTTTCGGTGAAGAAACTGGAGAAAAATTGGAAGAGAATCTGGAAGAATGAGCAATAATGTTAGAAGAGAGGCATATAAGGATCAGCGGAACAAAAATGGAGTATATCACATTGAAAAATATGGAGGGTATATTTTTTAATCCAAGAGAAGAAAACATTGGTCCAAACGTTGGTCCATTGATCAAAAACTTTATACACCCATTATCAAGAGCAGAGAGTAATGGAAGACAGGATGCAGAAATAAAGCTGAGAAACTGGAGGAAGATAAATGGGATACTATGAGACAGGAAGATAAACTGTAAGATAAAAGGAGTAATTTATGTGATGCTCAATGATTAATCCTGGGTGAAACCTAGGATTTTTCTAATAAATTCTTTTCTATGGTGCAGAGACCTGGCCAGTTTTATGAACCAAGGGGAGGAAGATAAAAGTTGCTGGGTTGGATGGACAAGGCAATGAATGATGGGGTAATGAGGAAGGACAAGGTAATGAATGATGAACAGTCATTGTAGGACCTATTGGTAAAAAGGTACTGGTAAGAAATCTTGGGATGGTTTGGACACATAGGAGTGGAAAAGCAAAGAAAATATTGAAAAATGAGTAGTGAATTTAGAAGTTTTTGGAAAAATAAAAAGAAGAAGGTCCAAGTTAAATTGGAAGGACTATGTGGGGGGGGGGGCTGAGGGTAAGAGAGTGGAGAAGAGAGGAAAGTCCTAAATATGGAAAAATGGAGGAGAGGGATCAAAGATAGGAATACTGAACCCATGGAATGAGATAAGGTTAAGGAAAATATCACAGAAACTGCAAAAACATAATCCATAATCTGTTGGATTGCAATTTGATTATCAACATTAAATAAGAATAAAAATGGCGCTGAAATACAGGCCATTGAAATGCATGTACCATTTCTTCAAAGGTTCAAGTCATAACATTTCCTGAAAGCTGTTCACAAAATATTTGACTGCAGGCAAGAAACAGCTTTCCATAGAAGACTCAAAGTGTTAATATTGCAGATGTTCTTACAGGGCTCGAACATTCACACATGGTACAATATGTATGCATATATATATATATATATATATATATATATATATATATATAATTATATATATATAATTATATATATATATATAATTATATATATATATATATATATATATATATATATATATATATATATATATATATATATATATATATATATATATATATATATATATATATATGCCATTTTTAGCAGCTGCTGTTCAGTGTATCTAGTTCCCATGGATATTTGTCAAAATACAGCCAGATGGTTATCATGAGGAGGAGGAGGAAACTGGCACAATAATGTGCCAGTCACACATATTGATAGCATTTGAATGTTAAATTGTTTATATAAAAGTTTACTCTGTGGGTACTGTTTGCAGTATAATATTTCCAATACTTCACTCTTTTCCTGCCATAGTAATTCAAGAGTCACACTTTCAGTTCAAATGCACTACTTAACTTGAAATGAAGTGATCACTGAAAATGGTTTCTGAATCATTAATAGAAAGACATACTTTGTCCCTAACATTATTTGTATTTCATGTGAAAATCATTCTTAGTGGTTCTAAAGCTGAATTACCATCTTTTGTTTGGCATAAATGCTAATATCTGTATAAGAAAGGAAAAAAGTTATTGCTCCTAATATCACAATTGCCTTGAATATATATCCTACACTCTATTTAGCACACACTCAGGGATCACTAGCTGCATCTTATCTGGAATAACTTCACCTTGGCCCAACATCACCTTTTTCTTTCCCCCTCCACTCAAAGATCTCCCTTTGTCAACTTTGGAGTTTGCAACTGAAGAGTAGAAATAGAAAATTTTTTTATTAACGACCTAGGTTTCGTTATGGTATAACATCATCAGGTAAAAATACAGGTCAAACACAATATATATATCTCTGGGCGGAGGGGAAGAGGAGGGAGGAAGGAAAGGAATGGTTTAGGTAGGAAGAGGGGTGGAGAAAGAGGATTGCTACAATTGATAAGAATGGTTTACTACAGCATACATATTTTTCCATTCTACTGCATTTGAATGCAAGACAAGGCTGCATATCCTAGGTAGAATAATGTGGTGGCTTCCCCATACAGTACTTGTGTGTGGCCTTCCACATTGCAGTACTGCGGCCAATATCGTGACTTCACTCTCACCTGCAACTGTGGCAACTGATGCCAGGCTGACCCAATTGGTCTGCGCCACCAGTGCCCAATCACCAACCTTTCACCATGGGTTCAGGGTAGCTTTTTAGTAGGAGTATTTTTTTTTATTGTCTCGTTCCGAAATATCGTTACTGTGGTTTTTCTGTTAATGTGTGATTGCCTCGCTCCAAAAAACAATTAACAAAAACTTTTCTAAGCCGAAAAATTTCCGTCAGTCAAAGGACACAGATCAGCGACCTTCGGCTCCATTGGCAGACTTGCTACCTCTGGTCTACCCCTGGTACTACATTAGGTAAATGAGGTCCAGTATAAATAAAAATTCACAATAGTTCCCCATTATTACCTATTAATATTTTCCTGCTTTTACATAAAATGTCTACCTACTTTTTCAAATAATGAAGAAATATTAAGGCATAAAATTTTGAATATATGCATGGGAACAGTAAGCAATCTTTAGGAAAAATGTTATGTGGAATATTTTAGTTCTCATCAAATATGAACACTGTCTACCTAAATTAATTAACAGTATTAAATTTTCAATGTTCTTACTGGTGATGGACATGGAGATGTGCTTGCTGAACTGAGAGACTTTTCATTTTCGTCAGGAAGTTCCACAGAGCTCATCCTCATATTACGGGCACTCAGCAGGCGACGGTTATGGACGGGACTGGAAGGTGCTGGTGATAAAGCAAAAGTTCACTATACATTTACAAGTCTTGAGATTACATTAACTTTAACCAAGCCTGAATTAACCCAGGCTGAAGGTGTGAAACACTTAAGATATAAGGATTTACTTAAAATAGAATTTTGAATTTATTGAAATTATGTGGCTACAAATATTTCCTTAAACATCCCAGTTAAAGAACCATTACAAAATTCTAGGCAGAAGTATGTGAATATTCGGCTTCTTTTAACACTTAATGACATTCTCATTTTATAACTGCATATAATATTATTTCATACAAATAATTATCAATATATTGATGCATCATTTAATTTTTATTCCAACATTTTCTGAATAAATTTTATCATTATAGGCCAATAGGTGTTTGATGATGAATGAAATGTACAGTCTATTTGAAAGTCTTTTTAATATGAAAAGAATTTCATAAATTTATAAATTTTTATAAAAATTTGGAATCCAGCATGCAAAACTATAAGGTAAATATGAATAATAAATATAAAAGCACACAAAATACCAATTGTTGATCTCAAGCTATTATTGATACCTAAAGCTACCAGCCAATCAAAAACCAAGCAAAACCATCTTTAGTGCTGTGGGTTGTTGCTGCATTAATGTACTGTCATATCTTAATTTATAGCATTAAATATCACACAAAAACTAAATCTAAATAAGGAGTTAGTATCTGGCTTACAAAATGTATATTTCTGTTCCAATGAAGTGGTTGAAGCAGTGATTTCCTTCAGTGTATGCACTACTTTCAAGTACATATACCTACTGATGACATTACCTTCATATCTCATTAGGGCCATTCAGCCTAAATATGTTCAATGATCAGTTAGCTGAAAGACCATTCATTGAGCAGACATAGCACCTTTTACATATTATTATTAATAACAGTAATACAGTTATGGACTGAGAGAGGGGATATGACAACTTTGAGACTGCGTAAACCATAATGAGATGTAATAAAGTCCAAACCAAAAATGTCTTCCCATCAATCACCTGCTCTGCTACCTGGTTCAGAATAGTGAATAAAATTGAAGAGATTATGCAGTTTTTCAGAAATTATCTCAATTAATATTCATATTTGTGTCAATCATACATGAAAGTTCTGTGATAAACATATCTGAATTAATGTGGCTGTGTTTTAGGGACATAGTGTAATTCATTTGAAATGCATTAAAATATGATTTATTCCTTCCTTGTATCTGTGATGCCAGTAGTAATACTTTGTTCATGTAATACTGGAAATTAACTAACTCCAATAGAATAGTAATAAATATATGAATACATAACATAAAAAAATATTTAACTCAATTAATTTAGATAGTTACATTGAATCCTAGAAGATGATGATTGACTACTTGTCTGATGATCAGCAGCTGCATGTCTACGTTGTCGTTGCACATGCTCTGTTGACTCAGGTGAGTCAAGGGACAAGCTTTTCATTCTAAGGTTGAGTTTCTGACGCCGAGGACTATGAGGAGCTGTAAAGTTTGTGGGGAAAATTGATGATACATGCAAAAAACTGAATGTTTATTTAGTTTGATGAATAGGCAAGATATTTAATAATCAAATTTTATTTTGAAAGATCTGTAATTTATACTTTTTTGGACCTTTAAAATACTCCTATCAAGCTACCATTATGCCTTGAGAAAAATATTGTGATATATATGTGTGTGTGTGTATATATACACAAACACACTTATTTTAGACAGAGACATAGATGTGAAGCACAAGAAAGCAAAAAACATAAAAACATACAGAAAAAAGAAACTCCAATGAAAATTAAAATTTTTGGTAATTCATCTGCTTATAATGCTCTCCACTCCTTCCTTCTGATGAATCAGATGGATGCATCACCTAAAATATTAATTCTCATGTGAATTTCTCTTTTGTACACTCTAATAATTTTTTTCTTTCTTGGATTTCTTACATGGGCCAACTAACTGTTTCAAATAATCAAGGTAATAAAAATTAAACATCATCTACAAACTTGATAAAATGAACCAGGTATTCACAATAAAATATTACGGAGAAAACAGGTTATCCCTAAGTATGTACTTCAAGGAATTTGCCAATATAGAATGTTTTCAAAGTAATGAATTTTAGCTCTTGACTTACCTAAGCATGAACAGGCTAATTTACCACTGAATGAAATTTTTGAATAAATATTTTAAGTCATGAGGTGAAGTTAAAGCAGCCAATTGATGCAATAAACATGACATATCATTGCCCCAAGCAATTAGAAAATGAGTGAATGAAGGATATGCAAACACAGCACACACACTAAATGTGGCTGACTCAAGATAACAAACTGGTTCTGGTGTCAGTCTTATCCACAAGATAAATGAAGTTGCCCGAGGCGAAATTGAATTTGCACAAAGCAGCTCATGGACCTAAAAGAAATGATATACAAATGGTTTCTAATAAGCTCCTTAAAAACACTATGGTGGAAAATTTCAAATGGTAAAATCACACTTAAGTAAGAGCACTGATATATTTTGCAATAGTTGGATGGGAAGAATTAATTTATGATAAAACTGAAGGTTCTTTCAATATGCATAGAATTGAAAATGCCAGATATTTCAATACTGATGATGATTGATCAACAAATCCTGTTGAAACAAAGGTGATTCACATTCATATCTTTAATTCTGAGTAAACCTATATCAATTTAGTCTCTTTTCTATATACCTGAAAAAGATACAACGACATGTGGTATATGACAAGTGAGACAGGAAGGAGGTGGTAGGAAATGAACAGCAATGACAGAGCCCATTTAGGAAATGGAAAATGCCATCTTACATCCATACTAACTTCACAATTCATATATTACAACACTGCTTGTAAGCACTGATCATGAAAAGTTCTCATACAAATGCACATTCAATGCTCACTAATGACATAAAATGCATAATATTTACACAAAAAACAAACACAATACTTAAAAGCACAATTGCATTCTACAAACATGACAAGGCAGAGTAGAGCCAATTCATTGAGTACTTAGATCTAATACAATGACAAGCCAATTCATCTCTTGATATCCCCAACTTGCATCTGTTTGAGGAAACATTCCATTCTGATTATTTTTCAAGCTTTGTGTTTGTTCCTCACTTAATTAGAAAGTATTTACCATGCCTATTAAGATTCACATATTACTTGTGTAGGGTAGGGGGGGGTGATTAATTACAAAGAAACAATATTGGTACACACCAGCCCGTCAAGCCAACGACCAATAAAATTCTGCACAAAATTGTTGTATACAAACAGAAATAAAGCTTGTGGGGAACATTTGATGCAGTCCCACTACACACTATGCATTACTATTAGAGCCCTTCAAAATAAAAATCATTAGTAGGATGAATGCTTATGAACAGGATATGGGACACCTGAATTGAATAGAAAAGGTGATAAGAAAAATGAAAAATGATTGGTGCAACCTGAAAAGCAAAAATAAAACATGATAGCTTCAGCTTTTGTAGCAAGTGCCCACTTCTAACAACTAACACTAATACTATATTTAACAGTGCATTGGATTATTTATCAAAATCTCTTGACAATGATGTACATAATGGAGATATCCTATTTGCAATCAATATTTTATTTACATCATATGCAACTAGAGAAACTGTCTTATAATGAGTTGTGACTCTCAAGGAATGGTAAAATACAGATTAATGAAACATTCATGCCAGGAAAATTAAAATAAATGCTTGGTGAGGTGCATATATTTTTTCCATGTAGATCATATCACTGTTGTCGCATAGGAATGACTTATTAGCGGTATCATAGTAGGAATATTTGTCAGGTTTTCACCAGAAAAATAATTTTATAAGGGTTCAGGTTTGAAGGAGTCATATGAATTAACTATTTACAACTTTTGAATTAGTTATCAGGTACAGGTTTTTTTTCAACATGAGTATGAAATATAGTATCTTGAACACATTTTCAACTTCCATAAAATTTATTTGGCTCTAAGAAATAACTGCATTGAATCAATGATAGATAGGTCAAAGGTAATTATGAAAAATAAAGTCGAAGTTTTTTTGTTACCTTAGTTTATCATATGCTAGGTATGGCCATGAAAGTTATGATCTAATTCTTTCTTAAATGATACAACTTTCTGCAAATTCAATAAATATTTAAAATAATGTATAAAGACGAACAAGATAGGTCTAAGGGATGATCTTTCTTGTTTTAGCTCCAATTGCCAATAACATGCTTTCAAAATATTTTCATAGTCCATAGTATCATCTCAGTTTGCCAGCTCACAAGGGTCAACATGCAGGCCAAGTAAGCTTAGAAGTTATAAAGGGGAAAATTGAACTGACTGTGCACAGTGTGAATGACAGCCTCTAGCAAAAAATTACTGCAAACGTTTTTAACTGAAGTGCATGGACTACCTTTTATTCTACTGCTCTGTCCTACTAGCTCATTCACTAATATAAGTTCAATGATTATACCCTTATGATCATATTCTTTTCTGATTTCTGCGTACATTGTATGATAAGAAACTTAGATATTTTGTCAAATCCTCAACCAATAATTAGATCATTCTTTTATCATCCACTGCCCTCAGAATTTAAGAAACCTCAACAGTAAATTAGAAAGCTTACGTAGCTATGAGTAAGTGCACATAGGTATAAATGAAAATAATTTTGGATAAATCTTAATGATGAGAAAGGTCAATGCAGGGTAAATTTGTAAAGGCATGAAATTGTTGGCAAAATGAAAACATGGTAGACATTTTTCTCGAAACTTGCAATTCAGCCATATTTTTTTGCACCTCAGATTTTAAGAGCATATATCTCAAGTGTCATCAATGTAAAAAATATCTCATTAGTCAATCAAGGGTCAGAGATTGTAAACTGGTTGGGTGGGTTAAGGTGATTCCTTGATGGATGCATAAGGATTGTTATTTTAGTGAAAAGAATATGTTAGATGCAAAAATATTGGGTTTGAATTAGTAACATATATGAAGGAGCTATTGTAAATATATGTTGCTTGAGTAATTAAGGCTCAATTCTTAAAAGATAATTCACACCATACCACAGTGGGATGAAATGTTAGGCAGGGAAGACTAAAGTAGAAAAAATATTCTGCAAACAAATGACCGATTTTTGACTGAACATGACTCTCATATCCAATATTCCTGCTTATTTTCTTTGATATCATTTCTTCATCTCCAAAAACAATTATAGAAAAGCAGGAGAGAATGAGATCAAAATGAATATTTTCACAACTGGAAAATATTTTGCAACTGGAACTGTTTTATGCTTGCCTAGTTATCAACTAATTCGTAATGTCCATTAAATCACTTAGCAATAATAGTTTCTTAGCCTGATGAAGGAATGCTTACAACACTTATAAGGTTGCTGACACAATGGAAGTACCACCAATGTGCTAATTGACATATTTTTTGACATCATAAACATACATAAATGTCATCCTTCATAGTTCTGCTATTCATAAATTTCCAATGCATTTATCGCTTGCCAAATAATACCCTTCAATATGGATCAAGCAAGTGATTGTGAACTGACTGAGTCAGCACGCATTTAGTATAGAGAGAGAAAGCAGTCTTGCTTTAGCATTAAAAGATAACCATGAATAGAATGCGTGCGGTCAGAAATATTTCATGCATTCTACATAATTATTAATTAAGGCTCACTCACATTTTACCTTTCCTCAAATCATAAATGAACTAGTAACCTAAATATGCCTGTTGCAATTCACACAAAATTATATTAGACATTTTAATAAGTAGGTAGTTATTGATTCTAAATTGTCATTAGTGTATTGTTATCAATAAACTCAGTAGGGTATATTTGTGCTGCCTGGGAGGTCCCTGAGCTTGCCATTGCTGAGATTTGAACTTTTACTTAATTTGGAGTACTTTACCTGGCTCCCTGACCGCATTAGTGGATCACAATTGCTACAAAGGTTGTACGGTTCCACATCTTGTATCAATTCTAAGAACGATGTTTCCTCATAGTTTATTATCATAAATAACCTGCCTCACATCTCACTTATTAGATCCAAAAGACTGATTTTAAATCTTTGATATTGACCTACATGGTAGTATGTACTTTGCCTATATATATATTCAATTTACCCTGAAGTTGGATAAGGTAATTTCTGAAAAAAAATTCAGAACAATGCAACTTATACATAATTTCAGGTGTATCATGGTGGAAATCCTTCATTATGAAAGAAGACCCTCTACTTTTCCATATCGAGTATTTTTATTACAGCCTCAGTTTCATTGCAGTGTAATATCTTCAGGTAAAATTAAAACCATGGAACACACGTATAGTTGTTTATACCTATGAGAAAAGAAGAGAGGAGGAGGGAGGAAAAGGGAGGAGAAAAAAACCAAAGAATAAAGGGGGTAGGGAGGTATATGGGGGAAAGCTGGATTGGGGGAAGGAAGGGCTTTCCCTTTTCCTTCCCTCCCCCAATGCCGCCTTTCCCCTCTCCTCTCTCTATCCTATGGTTTTTTCTTGCCCCTGCCCTCCTCTCCTCTCTTTCCCTGCATAGGTGTATCATATATGCGTGTTCCAAGATTCTAAATTTACCTGAAGATGCTACGCTGTAATGAAACCAAGGTCGTAATAAAAATACAAGATGTGAAAAAGCAAAGAGTCTTCTTTCATCAACATACAAACCTATAGCTTAGCTTGAAGCTTAATGATTTTTTGAGTGCATTCAGGAGACAAAATCGGTCAGAATCGATATGACTGTTTACCATGATGATGATGAATAAAAGTCACTTGGTAGAAAATATCAATGGCCATGGTAGGTTATCTTACATCATGAGGTGGAAGAAATGAGAGTCAGATGAAGATAGTCAGCTCTGTCTCTCAGTCAGTATTACTTCCCAGAAAGACATGATAAAAGGGATTAGTATATGATCATGCCAACTTGGTTAGTCAGGTGGGTAATGCCATTGCCTTTGACTCAAAAGTCATGGGTTCTAGTTCTTACTTGGACATGGGTGTTGAGTCAACTCTGGTGGTTCAGTCCTTGTGAAACCTCATAATGAGCTAAAGGCTTATCAGGATCGCAAGGGATGATGCATGCATCACCAGAGGCATACAGAGATAAAATTTTGTGCAAGGGGAATCTCTCTGAATGCATGTGATTCAGGATCAATTTAGATGCAATGTAGGTTTTCTAAGAAGCTAACAACAGTTTGCACCATTCTCTCATGAATTTTGGTGTACATACTGCTACTGTCTTTGATTTATTGTAGCTGGTTGAAAATAATGTAAAAAAATTAGGTAACTATATAGGCAAAATGATGTCAATAGCAATGCACATCCATGTTGTCTTGCTTCTTACAAATGTTTTGATTTCTTCATGTACTTAGTTTGTTCATTCATAGGGTAATTTTGAAGATTGAGTGAAACATAGAGTAATACTTGATTTACACATCTTGTCTTTCGGCTTGCCATCTGACCTTTTTGGGAGGAATATTTGATTGCAATAATCTGAAGGGATGACTGTTTTATTTCAATGAAGAAGAAATTGATTGATGAAGAGTCAGAACATACAATATTATCGTGTGATTTCAGCCGCACCTTCACAATGAGAATTAAATGAAAAAATGCCATCCTAAGTGATCCTGTGCAATGTTTAAGACACCATCAAATAACTTTTCTGAACCCCCAATAATATCTTAAATTGTGGCTCATATATGAGCTACTTAATATAAATTGTGACCATGTACTTGGAACAACAACTGCTTCCTCTTTTATGGAAATGACGTACAAATTTAAATGTACCAAATTCAGTGAATTATTGATCTTGAAGTGATTATAATTTAATTATATAATATATATTTTGTGTTGGTGTATACACACACACATACACACACACACACATATATACGAGGGTCACCCGGAAAGTAGTACCCGTTCGTGCCGCATGAAGTGCTGACGACGCGAGTAGCCGCTGGACGAGGTCAGATAGCTTCAGTGGCTTGTCTGCCTTCTCTGAGCCAAGTTGCGTGACGCTAGCATTGCCTGTGTTGTTTCTGTGATTGTTTACAATGTTTAAAAAAATTGAGAACGCCGCCAGTTGTGAAGTGAGAAATTCCTCAATGCAAGAAACGTTCGCCCATGTGATATTCATCGCCAATTAAAGGAGGTGTATGGAGACAATGTAACGGACGAGTCGTCTGTTCGGCGGTGGTGTCGCAACTTCAACATGGGGAGGGGGAACACACACGACGATGAGCGTTCGGGGAGACCGTCTGTCATTACAGACCAACTGGTGAGCTCAGTTGACGAATTCGTGAGGAACGATCGGCGCGTCACAATTGATGACATCTGTGAGCATTTTCCCAATGTTTCTCGAACAATTGTTCATGAAATTGTTGAATTGAATGAATTGAACACCATCTGCATTATGCAAAAATTTGTGCAAGATGGGTCCCTCGCGTATCTCAATGAGCTGGCGGCGAAGGACTATGCAGCAGGAATACAGAAACTTGTCACACGTTATGACAAATGCCTTAATTTGCTTGGAGATTATGTTGAGAAGTAGTTTAAAGTATCCTCTTTCAAATAAAATTTTTTATGTTTGTTAATATTTACTTTTGTGTCTTTATTTCACGAACGGGTACTACTTTCCGGATGACCCTCGTGTGTGTGTGTGTGTGTGTGTGTGTGTGTGTGTGTATATATATATATATATATATATATATATATATATATATATATATATATACATATATATATATATATACACACACACATACACATACATACACAAAATGTAGTTCTCCTTAGATATCAGGATATTACATGCATCTTACTCAGATAATCTGCTCTAACAAGGATATCCAATCAACTGCTAATTTGAAGAAGACTCCTGAGCAGTAAAAAAAATTGGTACTTCATACATATTTTAAGTATTATTTCAAAATAAGTGTTTTTCATTCATTACAACTTCAACCCGTGAAATCCGCACCATAATAAAAAATTTTGTAAGCAAAATATGTACTTAAAGGATGCCAAGTGAAACTCAAATTCCAATAAACAATTAGATCAAATAAAATATAAATACTCAATGAAGTATCTCCAGTACGCAAGGATATTCCTTCAAATACTAACTCATCATGATTAAATTTTCTAAATACACACGTAGCTGTACAATTTCCCTTCCAAAACAATTTTTTTTCCCAGTGGTCAAGAAAACAATTATTGGATAGAACATTTTATTTTTGAATGAGTATAATAAAATGCTGCCAATTGGAAATGAATTCATGCTATTAATATAACAACACTACAGATCACTTAAATGCATTGGTGCTCAATAAGGAGAGAGAAGTTGACTAATAAACCATTTGTATTTCCATTTAAATGGGGACTTTACAATGACTTTCCATATTTGTTTTGATAACATCTTCCTAAATTAAGCGAAGTTGATCGAATGGTATTAAATTTACAATAGAAGTAGACTATCTAATTAACGCTCAGGGAAAAATTCTCTCACATTTGATAACTTATTCTCTTAATTTAGTTGTAGACATTTTAATAGAGCTGTGATCACTATTAAAAATCAAATATCGAATTAATTCATTTTCACTTTGAAATCACAAAGTTTATTCTATCTACATGGTATATAAAATTACCTACTCATAGCTCAAAACTTCCTTAATTGGAGTTCTTTATTGAATCCATGAAGAAACAATGGACTTAATTTGGAACTGTTTTCAGTAGAGATAATTTCTCATTTCTTTTACTTTCAGCATCATTCAAACCAAAATTATGATACCTATCCACAAAGAATAAAGAAACCCAAGGAGTTGTACAATGGTTCCCATAGTTCAAAGTGTGAAATTTAAAAATTAAAGAAAGAGAAATCTGTGCTTTTTAAAGTGAGGAATTAAGGGATACTAAAGTGTCTACAAGATACCTAAGTATTGAAAACCAACCATCACTGTAACTTGTGCAATGTAATTGAAAATCTAAATACAGGAAATATATTCTCAGAAGTATGTCTGATATTTATTGGAACAGTAAAAGAAGTAGGGATTGTGTTGTTAGCAAATGGATTGGGGTGAGACCTTGGAAAGCCTACCCTCGACCCGTGGTGCAAGATACTAGTAGGTATGATGGGTTTACAGACCAGTGACATTGGGAGCATGCCCATGGTTGGGCACAGTCAGGAGACCTGGCTGGAGAGCATCATCCTGGTAACGGCTCAGGGTCACACTGCTACTTGAAGTCCGCATGCCAATGTGGTTACCTGCTGGAGTTTACAGGGGGTCCACACGATAGGGGGGAAGTGCATGGGTTTGAGGTGTTTGGAGAGGGAGGGTTAGGGAGTGGGGCAAAGGGTGCCCAGTCGATAATAAAAATTCATGAACTTCAGCATTTTTTTGTGCACTCATTGGCATCAAAGATGTATACTGTTGTTAAGTGAGAAGTGGCAAGCTCAAGAGAAAATGGATTTACAGTATTTAAAAACTTATGTTAAAAATTGAAATTTGATGCAACCTTCTTTATTTCACATATCTAATATGTATAAATAGAGTAAAATAGCAAAATGTTCAGGCCATGTGTTGAAGCAATTGAGAGAAAGAAAGTTGTGAGAATAAAGTTTTCACAAAAGTTCTGTTAAAGCTTTCAGATAATTTTTACACCACAGTGGACACATGAGAGAAAAATTTTCACTTTGATCAAGAGTAAGAGAACTATCAAGTATACTATATTATGTTGTATATTTAATATTATTATAATCCAAAGATAATATTGATTTCACACATATTATATCAAGTTCCTTAAATTAGGGCATACGTTATAAATGTATTAAAATATTGAACTTTTTATTATTAAATTTAAGGATCCTGAAATTGTTTGTGAAACTTCCAGGTAGTAGATAAGTTTTATGGATATTTGGTGAACATAAAGATGGACTATATAAAAGAATACTGAGAACATAAATGAAAAACAAAAGTTTCCGAGGACAATTTTAATACAACTAAATTATAACTAACATAATGTTAACATAAAAGCAAAAAATCTTAAAAATATAAATACCACCAGTAATAAGCAAATCAGCTGGAATGTATATCATGCACCAATATATGGAAAACCAACATAAAGTATGAATGCTCAATGTAAATAGCAGCCCTTAGCACCTTTCCTGTCAAGTGAGTCAAAAAGTGTCATTATTATCAAGGTGGACCAAATGCAGCTGAAATGGACACAAGGAAGGCAATACAAAATGATAAGTAGAAAACTCACAAACAAGGAAGTGGATTCATGGTAAGTGGGTGGCACCACATGTGAGGAGACATTAAGCATACAATAACTGTTTGAAGGAAACATAATGGCAGGAATGCAGAGGTGAATGATTTTGGAATTTGGATCAATTGACTCAACAGTGGACAGATTCAACCCACTCAATCTATACCCATGCCATGCTGCAAGTAACAAGGAAACAATTGGGACAGATAAGAAAGTTCTTTACAACACCAAAACAATGAGGTAAACAGCTTAGGTTAAACGTATATTTCATCTTTCACATTCTATTCATTACCTTGTTTTTGGGCGATGATAAGTAGAGACAGATGTAGATGAATCTATTGAATATCCGAATGGAAATGAAATCAAGAGGGTTGGGCTCATAACTTGTGATAGATGATGGAAAACCTCCAATTAAATAGTGGAGCTAACTAAAAATTAGTGTCCTCAGCACAGTGGGAAGAATACCTCAATATTTTTTGTGGTATCACAGAAACAAACACTCACGCACTTTGACGAGATTTATAAACCCCTTCGGTAAAATATAAAAATGAATTATCAGCTTTATTTGGTACATACTTTATATCTTTCAAAAGTTTTAACCATTTTGGATATAAAATTCATATCCAGCTAAATATGTATAGACTAATAATAATTATCCAGGGGTCCTATATTTGCCACAGGCATATCGGAATGGACTGGAAGGATTAAGGAGAATTATCACCAAACTGTGAGATCAGAAAACTGATGTAGTCAGACAATGCAATAGAGAGAGATTCAGATGTCTTTTATAGCCAGTCAGTAATTTGAATTCTCAGAAATATTTCTCATACATTATGTACTAATATATACCTTCCACCAGTGACTAATATGAGGTCTAGCCTAATTGAATATCTAAACAACAATAGTAATTGGTAAAACATTATAGCCAATTCTCCTAGGTTTCTCATTGATTTTTCCTAACCATACTACAAGGAGAAGAAACAATTGCAATGGATAGCTGGAAACTTAATTCAACCCGAAATAGATATTAAACGTCATTCATGGCATTTTTTTGGAGCGTATATATGTGCAATGATTTTTTGTCGGATTTGCCGCAGTTTAGCTCTAAGATGAGCCTCAGTTCATCTTCTGAGAGTGTCTTATCTTTGTTTTGGAGATGAACTGACAACAAAATTAGTAAGAGTTTTAAAGTTTAAAAATTTTTATCACCAATAAACAGAAACTTTGTATTTGCAAACGAAAAAATGTGCAAAGGGATTTGACATATGCTACGTACACCAAATTTCAAATTCTTGCAGAAAAAGAGATGCATATGAAAAATATTCAACACAGAATCTACACTGGATTTTTCTGATTGATACTCTTTTTTAAAAATTTATTTTTTATCCCAGATTATCCATTTCTTCCTTTCATCATACTATATATCCCAATCTGAAATCTTTCTTCCACTTTTCACACCTAGCCTTCGAATTTCCCTACCCAGTCTTATGGTATTAGCACATACCTATCATTAGCCTCTGTCATAACCCATCCTTCAACACAGGACACTTTGTCTCTTTGTTTCCTGTCACCACATCCTTTAATTTTCCTTCCGATTGAGTCACTTAATCGGACACGTTCTGTTATCGCATCCCTGACGTATCTTTCTCTCAGTAGACCCCGTGGAATAAAAGGCTTTGCTCGGCACCTGAGCGAAGGCGAGGGAGAAGGTGGTGGAACGGAATTTCGAGCAGTCGTTAAAAATGAACACATTCCCATGATTCTTCCGCGCCCTACGCCCAATTCCGCCGACCCTCGCGATCCTCACTGCGCTCGACCGAGGGGGGACCGCGGGCGGTCGGCGTTGAGACAGGAGAAGGGCATAGGGGGGGGGACTCGTCGGTTCGGAAGGTTTCATTGGGGAATTGGAGATGGGAGAATTGGGGAGGCGGGCATGGGAGGGAGGGCCCGTCTTAGGCGTTCTCGTCCGGGATCTCCGTGGTGAGGAAGAGCGGCTGGCCGAAGGGGCGCGAGCGAGCGACCAATGGGTCTGTGGTCGCGGGGTAGGACGAGGGATTCGAAGCGGGCCGTCGCCCGGTGGATGACCTAGCACTTCGCTTTTCCGACGTCGTGGCGGGTGCGGCGGTGGTGGTGGCTCCCTCTTGCGGCGGCTCCTCATCTGGTGCGTTTCATATTTTATTTTCGTCGAGGAAGATGGGGCGGCGGTGTGTTAATCAGAAAAAGAGGAGAGAAGAGGGAGGAGAAGTGGGGCCATGAGTCCGAAAGGGGCGGAGGTGAGGGCATAGGGGTTCCCGTTCGTTGCGTTAAGCCGTGGAATGTTTTTGCATTTCAACGACGAGACGGAAGAGACGTGCATGGATAAATGTCGGTCGAAGAGGGAGAGAAAGTAAAGAGAGAGAGAGAGAGACAGTTATTTGGTTGGGTCAACAGTATCGAGAGACAATAAAATTGGTAGCGAAGGACGGAGGTGATTAAGTTGACGGTGAAGATGCGGGGAGAATAGTAAAGGGTAATGAGTCGGGTGTAGGCGTGGTTCAGCACGTGATGAGATGGGGTGGGGGGAAGGCGAGGATGACGGATGGTTCCAGTCGTCGGGTGAGTGGGGGAGAGAAGAAAACCATATATGAAATAAACGAAAACCAAAAAGGAAACTCATATTAGCCAATGTTTACAATTCAAATGGGCTACTGTCTTATCGCTCAAAGCGCATACAAGGCAAAAGTTTGGTGACACATTAAATCACCTCCAAATGAAAAAAATAAATGATAATTTATTTGATTCTAGCTTCATCAGCCGCTTATGTGATTAATAAATTATTAACTTTAATAACCAAAGGAAACAATTTTGCACTTTTGTAACAATGTTAAAGCTTGACAAACGAATATATCCAACTGAAACGTTCAGAGATAAGGCATTTTGTAACCAAGAAAACAAAATGTTCATAATTAAATGATTAGTTGCTTAATTGCTCAGTAGTGAGTATAAGACATTATAAAACATAAAAATTAAGGACCGGATTAAATGGGATGAAGTTCAGGCACCACGGTTCAAAAAAATATTATTACCATAGCAAATTAATTTGTACTACGAACACGTCTGTCCATGTGGGAAAACAGAAATTTTGGATTCAAATAACAATATCTTGAGACTAAGTGTGACTACGCGTATATACAATGAAAAATTTGATGGTGAAATAACATCAATATACAGTCATAGATCATGCCAAAATATTGATTCTACGCGTTTTGTACAAGTATAATGAATGAACATCGATCATTTACAGCTATACACAGTTAAGACAACATCAAGTTCTAAATCACAGAGCAAATATTAACACCTAAACATACCTATGATCGAATGAGAAAATGACATATTTGAAGCGATATGCTAGCATACAAATAGCAATTAAACATCAATGAAGCAACTTACAAGCTGCTATGCCTTTCGGATGCTCTATTACACCGAGGAAGCAAAAACTAAGCAGAAACCGAATTAGTTTTTTTATAAATCATTTTCGAACACAAAATGGAGAGAAATAAAATAAACGAAAACAATGGACTGGCTTGTGGATATGTTAGGCGTAAGGCCCAAAAATAAGTAGCCTCGGCGAAGAGAGGGGAAAAAACAGACATGGAATATCTCGTGAGAAAAATTTAAAAAATATCACTTTTATCTATTTTTACATGGTTTTAGGCGCTCAATCGCCATTTATTTTTTTAATGTCTCGTTGGGGACATAGGGATTTATACCGAGGAGATTGTTTTCTCCAATGGGGTGGGGGGGAAGGTAAACTGTGGCGGGGGGAAGGGACGGAGCGGGGGTTTGGCTCGAGGTCGTGGGATTATTTTTTTTTGAGTGGCCGTACTCTCTGGCAGCGAGATGGATCGCGCGTGGCTGCGGCGGCTGCTGGTTCGCTGCCTCTGGGTGTTCTGCGGCGTGGCCGACCCGCCCGAATGGAAGAAGCCCCGCCTCAGGGGGCTGCCGGGCGCAGTCTTTGGGCTGTTGGAGCCGCTTCCGGCGCCGGCCGAACTCTGCTGGAACACCGACAGGCTTCTCATCCCCGCGAAGATTCGCCGCCTTCTGCTGGACGAGGTGGACGAAGAGGCCTCCGACTGCGTCACCTCGGCCTCTACACTCGCCGCGATCCCATTGTTTCATTTTTTTTTGTTGGTTTCGTATTTGTTTTAGTCGGACGACGAGGGTGATTTGTTTTCATGGGTGAGGAGAGGAAATTTGGGAATCGTCATAGTGATTTAATGTTTTATTTTCAATGTTTAAGGGTATTTTTCACGGGGTGTGGAGGTTTTCGTCAGTTGGAATGCGAAGAAAGTGACAGCGAGATTGGATTGAGGGGATGTGGGGGGAGAAAGACGTGGGTGCGGGGCAGGGAGTGGGAAAGGGTAGAAAGAGTGACAGTTGATGGTGCGGTGCGTATTGATAACGGGGTTGTTGAGATGGGGTTGCGAGGAAATCAAAAAGGAAAAAAACGGAAAGGAATTTTTTTAGTGTGCAAGGAGGAAAAGAGAGAAAGAGAAAAAAGAGAAAAAAGAAAGAAAAGGTTTGAGAAAATCGGACACAAAGAACATACTGGTGATCTGATTCGTGCCATGGTGCTTCATCCGCATGTGAGAAAAAGATAATGTACGCTACATTTTCACTTTACCTCCAATGAGCTAGAGCAGCCACGCTGTAAACCACATGATAATCTATGGAAATTTTTAAGTCGATGTCTGCTCTCACACAAGTTTTAAGTAACCAACTTATCATAGAACTGTTGAATGTAACGCCTTTCCCAAATAGAACTTTTAAATGGACAAACACTTCCAAAATGTCCGAGGAACACAAAGATTAGGGCATGAGTGGCTAAAAGTGCTCACCTGAAATTCAAAGGCAAGAAATTAAAACTTATAAATACGGAAAAAAGCGTCGGGGGCGCGAACAAAACTCTTCGACTTCTTCCATTTTATATGATCTGAAAGAAATACATACGTGAATAATTAATGCTGCAATAGATACTGCTTTAAAATGAAATAATATTGCCGCTTTGGATATTTTTTCAAAGGTGCAGCATATTGTTTCCTTACCGTTAGAGGGCTGATGTAATGGTGAATGTGGGTATTGCTTCCACCTCCGAGTATCTAGCTGGGGAGAACGAAAAGGCGTCCCTGAAAAGTAAAGCGAATGGGCAAAACGGTCTATGAGTGTGGGTGCAGAGACGCAAAGACATAAGCTGTGACGCTCATCTCTTTCAATTCGTGCGGATTACGATAATAGCCCATCTGTGTACTGGCCTCCGAATGGGCAAGTCTATCTAGTGGGACGCAGGAAGGGAGTCAGGTGGTACGGGGTCAATGAGTAGGTGGCGGGCGGGTGCAGGGTGAAGAGGAAAATAATGGAACGTGATTTAACCCTTAAGTTCTGAATTCCTAGGAGAGTCTGGACTGCCGGAGATGAAATGAAGTGGTTTTGTCGACAAATCACTGCATTTATTGACCGGGAACTGTAGAAGTCGATTGTGGTTAAAAAAGCACTCTCACTTCATATATTTTTATGATTGAATGGTGCAGGATTTCAATTTCTTGTTTTATAAAGCAAGTCAAGCTGTTATTTTAAGAGCGTTGCAATTAGGAATAGTGTATTACTGAAATATTTACATTAGTAAGGTAGAATACACCTTTATTAATAGGCTTCCTCGAGGTTGCTGCAAAGGTCCTTGAAGCTATTCCAATCAGTTCCTCTGGACTTTTAATGCATAATTATTTATAAACAGGCAATATCTGACAAACAAAACGTTTAATTAATTAGAATCAAACGTAAATTATTTTATCTTTTAATGATAAGTTTTTCTTCCTTAATTAAAATTTGAGCGAAGTGTTTAAAACTTCATCGTTATTTTAATTGCATTTTCTTAGCGTAGGTCGCATGCATGGTAATATTTTGTTGAGTTGATGTTAGCACTGAAAACAAGCAAAAGTGACCTACAATTTTCAGCATTAAAATAAATTTTCGACTGAGCACAATAACTGATTTTTTAAAAGATTTAATCATAGTTTAATAAAAATAAATTCAATTATTAATTAATGAAGGCACAGGCATAAATGAAGAACTGTACAAGGGATTGCTGGTTGGATAATCTTAGTCACAGTGCCTCACTGGTAGGCATGCAATATTAATTGACGTTGCATAATGCAGGATAAATGTAGGGTTCATTTAGTGCAATATCATACAGTTGCCGAACAAAATGCATCATTCATTTTCACTGCATGGTGTGTTTCCTTTAGCTAGTTGCGTATTTCCTATTTTAATGCCACAATTCGAAGCTCCACTGTCAATATTTTCTTTAATAATTGTTTTATCTTCTGTGTTTTTAAAATATAAGATTGAGTTTTCGTCTCATATAAAAGAAATTAAATGTTCTTTTGGTGCAACGAGTACAGTGATCTTTTGATTTCTATCCTGCAAGCAGACTCGATGTGAGGTAGTGTAAGCTTTCAAAACGGAAAGAGGGAGGCAAGCAATCCCGGCCAGTAAAACCTAACGTAAACGCGGTAAAAAATTCCAGCTAGCTCGTCCAAGGGATGAAAAAACAGCCGATAATTAAAAAAACCCAAATAAAAAAAATTAGAGTCTTAATTGAAAACTAAGAATAAAACGAATATTTATGAATAATATACAAAGAAAATCTGGCGTATTAGGGATGATCAAGCATCAATGTACATAGCCTGTACAGACTATAAAATATTCACCTCGGTTTGCTGCCAACAGATGCATTGGAAAGGGGTGTTAATACCGATGACCGCCAATGATATACAACTCTGACTCACACATTCAGCGCTGAATATCTTGCTGGCTTGAATGAGGCCATGTGTTGAATACCTGATCTAGAAATAGGTGCGCCATGCTCTTTAGGTGCACTCCATCGTCCTGTCTCTGGCGAGACATAATTCACATGCAACATTAGGGAATATGATTATGTTTTCCAAGCGGTCAGTGGAATGATGAAGGAGCGAAAAACGTATTATGCCATGATTGTACGGGACAGATACTGATGGCGATACAATCACCCATGAATGGAAGATGTTTACTCAATTATGATGTCATCGGTTATCGGTAAAACAATTGATTAATCAATTAAAATCCTTTAATAGTGGGATAACAATTCAGCATATAGATGGAATAATAAAATGCATTTACCCGTGAGTATATTAAAAGCAATAAAACCCGGAACAAAATGTTGAATAATTCAAGAACGTTTAAATTCGTTGCCTTTGAAATATTTTCATGCAAATGAAAGAATAAACTAAAGTGAAGAAGCAATTGTCAGCACTTTATGGTCATCATTAACCACGTCATGTGGTGATCAAGAGATACATTCGTTAAGCTGCAAGAAAATCGGATGAACTTCATTCCGGTGTTCTCTATCGAAAAAGGTACCTGTAATGAGCATTGCTCTGTCCAAGTACTGCCGTTTTGGAATACTTCGTTATATCTTGATGTATTTTCAAGATTTGATATTCCTCACTTGAATTTACTGAACATAAAAGAAATTCTGCATACAATTTTGATTTTCCGGAAATCATTGCCAGGGTGGCTCCTCAGCGATAAAATACTTTTATTTCCCTGAGCTGAGGAGAAGAATCGATTCATATTTTAACGACGGATAAAGAGTGTGAATGGGGAAAGTAAGACGTACTTGGATCGCGAGATGAGGGTAAAAGAGAAACAACTGTGGGTCATAAATTGGAGTGATAAAGGGTGCCTTCAGGGTCTGTCTCGTACTTTCTTCTTCTCCATCGACTGTAAGTGGAGAGAATTAATGGTCTAAACATAGGTAAAAAGGATGGGGTATAGAAGTCACTGGGCACATACGTACAAACATACATACCTCTATGCATATACATAAATATGATATGCTATTACTTTTCAGGCGAGATAGCGTGCTATAAAGGAGGGTTCGATGTCCAATGGTTCCAGTTCACGGTAGATACGCCGCAGGCAAGGCGAGTATGCTATGCAGTGAGCATGGTAAATGAATGAGGAAGAAGAGGGGAAGTATCCAATCAACCAAGCCGGGGCTGAGTGAAAGAAAGACAAGGTGGGGGATAGCCAATCCTAGGATTGGAGTACAACGTGCAGTATAGTCACCACTACTCGTATTGGTAGACCGTATGCAGACAAATAGGAATGGTGAACGCAGGAAAGAGGTGTGCCTGGGGTTTGGGATTTTAGAATGAGTTCCCAGGGTGCGAGAGTTTGTTGTTTGAACATATATATATATATATATATATATATATATATATATATATATATATATATTTATATACACACATACGTACATACATACATATATATGTATATGAACTGGGGTAGTTTGGGTAGTACTTCAGGGATTGGTTTTGGGTCCGTAGTGGGGGAATGTGAGGTGGTGAGCGGGATCGGGGAGTTCCGTGGATCATGGGACACACCTGAGCAGGAGGCGTTTGGTGCGGGCCCGACGGAGAGGGAAGAGGGCCCGGCCCCAGACGTTCCGACCACGCCCCTGCTGAGGTTCCGCCGCAACAGAGAGGAGGCGCTGGTGGAAGCGACCTCCCCGCCGCCCCCGGGCGCGAGGGCCGAGGAGGAGGACGAGGATGCGGACGAGGCCGCGGCCGAGGCATTGGCCGATGAGGCGTTTGGAGCGGGGAGGCGCCGGCCGCTGATCTCACCCGCCTGCTTCAGCACCTGGTAGATGAGGTCCACCTCTTGGGGCTCTGAGTCCGGTCGGGTGGGTCGAGGGCGGCGGTGTCCGGAAGTCGGCGGCGGCGGTGGTGGTCGCGGTCGGCGGCACCGGCGAAGGCGGGAGGCAGGCGGACACGATTAGGGGAAGCGGGGCACAAAAGAGGCAGGCGCTCAACGAAACATCGGGGATGTCGGACGGTAATGGGAAGAGGTTAGGAAGGAGCGAGATCCAAGAGGACAGGAAAAGGGAGGAAAGGAATGAGGCTCGGAAAGGAGGTATAGGAACAAAGAGTCGGGTTCTAGGAAGGTCAAAAAGGTCCAAGGGACTGAGTGGGGCCTGAAAGATGGGAACTCGGGTGGGGAGCAAAGCTTGGATATGGAGAGGGGAAAAGGTAGGGTCGGTCGGAATTGGGACCAGGGTTATGGGTTATTCGGGGTGGCTGGGAAGGAAAAATTGAGTCGGGAGGGAAACCCGTAGAGAGGGAAAGAGGGAGGGAGTGGGACAGAGTGGGAGGGAGGGGGACCGTGTACTATGGAGAAGGAAAGTAGAGGAAGTTTGGATAAGCGTGTGCTTGGGAGGGTAGGGGAGAGTTGAGCGAACGCATTATAGTGTTGGTCGTAAGAAAAGCTTTATTTCGGGCGATGGGGAGCTGGATGAAGAGTATGAAGGGAAAAGAAAATGAGGGGAGGAACGAAATAAGGCGGCTAAAGGGAGACATAAATAAGGAGGCTTTTTGGGCGCGAGGGTATGTTAAAGGGAATAAGGAACGTGAAGACTTCTGAGGGCAAAGAAATGTGATACGAAGGGATACGAACGATGGGAGCGAGGATCCAATTTTTTGTCGACTGTGGGCGACCTCCATTAACGACGGTGCTCGCTGGAATAATCTGTGCTCTGGATTAAGCCGTAGAGTCAGAAAACGAGCTCATACTAGGGGGCTCAGTATAACGGTCTAATACTACGGGAAGGATGCCAGGTAAGCGTAAGTGCTTTTGCATTGGCGTGTAATTACATTAAATTGCACACAACTCGCAAGCGCAAAGAAAGTATATGCTTCATTGAGAGCCACTTGCAGGCTAAGTAAATATGAATGTCATAGAAACTTAACGTGTGGAGTGGGGAAATGTTTCTGGCCGAAAACAATAACCGTATGGGGCATGCATGAGGAACTCCTACTTTTGAACTTTCCTCTAATCGAAATGTTGACGTGATTTGAGACGCCGAACGTCAAACGAAAATTGAAATGGCCGAAAAATACTTGTCGCACTACGAAATGCTAAAGTTGGAAGAGGGGAAAGCCTTTCGTGCGATCCTTTTGGACTGGGAAGAGTTTTATTCCTGACACTTGTGTAATGCGGATCAATCGAAGCTTTATGGCGAAGCATCATGTTTCCGTCGATGATTGGCGACGTGAAGTGCCGCGTTCGAGAAGAGATGATTTTAGGTTCATGACTATTGGTCCTTTCCTCTCCTCTCTCCTATTGATATGTTACCCGTAAAACAGCTTCGGCAGATGCTCGCGGACGAGTAAGGGGTGGAGGGAAGCGGGGGCGGCAATCCGAAGCTGCCGGAGCACATGTGCCGCAGTAAAAAAAAAGGCGGCGAACGCCAAAAGTCATGACCCTGAGGGGTTGAGTGACATTTATTTAAGGCTTCTAGAAATATTTTGAGAGCAGCGATTTTTAGCAAAGGCTTCCGCGTCCACGACAAGCTGGTGCCTCGGATATTTTCCAAAGTTTCTCATGCAAATTTCCGTTATCGAAAGTTCCCATTTCATTAAAAATTCATTCTCATTCGTAATTGTTTTATCTCGGCATTAAAAATTTCACACGTTCAAAATTAAAGTTTATAAATACATTTGGTACGATTGGTCCCGAGGTCAATTATGTGTGTAACGACATTTTTAATTAAAATATGGCTCCGGAATTAAGATAAAAAAGTGGCACTCTTTATCCCTGTATTCCAGCTGATTCATTGTATTTGATGTAGTAATTATCAAAAGAATAATGTCATCAGAATGAGAGTGTAAGGAATACTAGCTGTATATTGGAAACTTCTGTTAAGCATTGTTATTCCGTTTTTGCTCTATATTATCGATTATGCAGATTAGTTGAATGTAGCCTGGAATATTTGCGCTATCGTCCCATTTGTATGTACTGGTAAAAGATTTCAACAGGATGTGCTCAGATATACATCGGTCCGCATGTAATATGGGAATAAATGTACTGATAACGTTTAATTGTTCGACGGATTCAAGTAACTTTGTTTGTGTCTTCAACGACGAAAAGTGATGTACGCCGAGGTTTATTAGGGTAAGTTTTTTGCGAATTGAGGTAAGAGTTGTGAATGAGGCGTGGAAAGCAACAGAGGAGCGATCAATGGCACACAATAATATTAGGCAAAATACCTCAAAACTACTCCATTTGCCCAAAAAACAGCAGAGCCTTAGTACTTACATGAGTGTTGATTAGGCCTATTTCACAATAAATCGGTTCCTTGTGCGACCGGCAACTATATAGAGTGAGCAGGGCCATTTTGTTTACATTGCATTAGGAATATGATGTCTAATGAAAACTAAGAAACCGGTCTTCATGCGAATTTCCCGCGGCCACGCAGTCAATGCATTTGCAGTGATGTGCCATCTCTCTGAATTTGTCAGAGAGGAATTGCGTCCTTTGCCCAGAGGCAAAGCAAAAGAGAATATTTACCTTGGCCGAAGCGTTTACTCTAATAGTCGGCAATCGCACTGAAATGGTTAATTCAATCGATATGAAACAAAAACTCAGACCACCATTTGTTAGTAGATGCAATTTACATCGTTATACGATTTTGCAGAGAAAAGACAGAGATAGGCACTTAGAATTAGAACTCAGTGGTAGTTACAATGATGAATATTACAACACATTAAAGAAAACCATTTCACAAAACCGAAACCATGGCAAGGTGGAGTAATGGTGAAAAAAATACATTACTTTCTGTTTAGCGTTGCCATAATTTTCTTGAGCACTCAACGAGGCAACTCAGGGAATGCTCATTAATTTAAGACTCCGTGACGCTGGACGTGGAATGAATACGGAAGAATTCGGGTCATTACACATCTGGCCATGGCCTGGTGGTTAGTGCTTCAAAGAGAGAGGGCATCGGAAGTCTTTAAGTAGAAAAAAAAGCCTCCTAGTTTGTTTGTATATGCGCGTTACTGCTCGCTCAATGATTATGAAAATGCGGCCAGCTCGGCATAAATTATGGCGTTAGTGGTGAGGTTGAGACAAATGAAATCCAATCTCGCAGCATGAAAAAAATGTTGACATCACCGGTTGCCGCCAATTAGTTAAAAGGAGGACACGGTACGTGCCATGCTAACTTTACGGACAGCTGCTTTGCTCGACAAGCGGTTCGAGATCTAAGGAGAAATAACACGCAGAGCAGATATCACGCAATACGAAGCATTTTTGTTTAGTTTCTGTCCATTTTTTAGATGAGGACAGAGAGGAAGAGAGTAAAGAGGTTGCGGTTTCAAAGATGTACCTAATTTCTTGGCCATTCCCTCCCCCACGGGAGGAGTTGAATTGCACTCTGATGGTTCTGTAACGCGACGTCCGTCCGGTACTGAAAACAGGATCGTAAAACCTTGAATATAACCCGATTTAACCTAAACAAAACGATTCATTTGCCACTCAAAGTAAAATAAAAGAAATCATTTCATCAAAAAATAAGCACAAAAAAATGACAACGTGCTCCGACTGAGAGTCTTTCCTCACGTTATGCGCGAAATGCGATGTGACCAGACCAACACATTTTCGTTGGCACATTGAAAAATTGAGAGGTATAATTCTCACTCCAGCTTTCAGCGTACTAGTAAACCCTTGGATGAACTTGAGGAAAGAATCTCAGGTCGAGAGACTAAATACATCTTGTTATGCTATGGAAAAATCTTAAATATCTTCCTCGCAGAAGCACCGATAAAAGGTCTATTTGAAAATTGTGACTCTAATGGCATTAGTTCATTTGAAAAACAGGAACACCTATAAAAACAAAACACAAATGAAAACACGGAAGTAAAGCAAAAATTCACATCAAACAGCAAAATATAAAAAAATAATTCCACAATAATCTTTTCGTATGAATTAACTGTCACTGCTTCAAACCTAGGTTTTCTTCAAGATTTTACTACTTCATTGGCTCAATATTTAATTAGTAATATGATCTAAATCAACATTGAATGCGTCATACGTTATACGTATATATCTCTGTCTTAACAATAAATGGGCATGAAATTTAACATATTGCACGAATTTTCCGAAACTATCGCATTTTTACATCTTTTCCCTCGCACCATTATTCATTGACCCATAATTTCCAAATAATTTGACAAATCCTCTCTAGACCAAATAATATAGTTCCTGAAATCCAAAGTGTAATAAAATAACTTAAAAAATTAGAATGCATAATATAAAATGAGTACCAACATTGCAAAACCTATTTGACATACATTATGATTTCAATCTCTAAAAGAATGGTGTGCAATGCTATACCGGAGAATAAGGTACTCTCCGTTGCTTAAGTAAAAAATTCGCTTTTAAATGTAGACCTGAAAATATCATCTGTCATCATAAAATTAATCAGTAGTAATTCAAAACATGCTATGCATGCTAACTATGCATCCGCACACAGGGGTGAAAGCTCTTTGGAATGGCATTCCACTTTTCAGGTTCGAATATTTATGCTTAAAGAGTGACACACGAGTACACCGGACGAGTGGTTGTACTTTCAAAAATGTGTTGGAATTGATATCATTTTAAGTAGCAATCTGGGTTCGTTTTTGATTGACCCAGGAGCTAGGCACAATGAAATCCTAAGCCTTAAATGACTAAATAACGTAAAATATCCTTAAATCCAACACTCCATATTAAAATAACTCATTCCTTGACTTTAAATTCTTACATTATTACTATATCACTCATATTGGTTATTATTTTTCTCCATCCACCTCCCTAGCCCAAAATCCTACCCTCTTTTGCCGTCTTCAATGGCCAGTTGCCTCTCAAGATATCCTGGATTCACTTGCTCTGCCTTCTTTGAATTTGAAGTCGTTAAAAGTAATTACTAACTATATAAGGGCCTTCATTTGTCGTCAATGATTACATATATCTCTATTCGTGTAGACCATTTTGTACGCTTTTTCTATTAGAATACATTCATGTGATTTAATAATTATTTATTTTTGTATTATGTCAATTTAAAGTGTAACTATGATAAAACATCAGGTTTTCAATCAGAAACATGTAATTCGCAAAGCGCAAAACCTTATACATGACGTCCCCTGGACTTCGGCAAATGTGAGGAGGAAGTGGCTGCGATGGTAGTTATGCTAAGCAATAAGACGTCGTGAACGTCTCACGCTGGCAGAATTTTATTCATTTCAAACTGCTTCGCTGTTTTAAATCCCATTACCTATTTCACTTGGCTCACAACTGTGTATAATTCCCTACGACCAAGAATTTTGCCCGATCGAGATTAGTCCACCTGCTTGCTATGCGCAGTTCATCCCTCCAATGGTGTTTTTAGGATTCTCTGAACAACAGCAAAAAATATAAAGAATAATCACTGAATGATCGCCCGGATATCATGAACACCTGAAATAACTGTATTTCATCAACGTCTAATTACAGTACTACTTCCTTAAAACTTAGGGCATCGTTTAGAAGCCACGACAGCCGGGAGTCCTCCAAAGTGGATCCCCCACCTGGAAGCATATTGAAGGTGATTCAAGTTAAAACGCCAGCTTATTACGTCTCGACGGCTACTGCCCGAAGAAAAGTGATCATAGCCAAAGTTCCGTAGCGTCGCCGGAAACTACCACCAGGTCAAGCGTCA